>NC_142804.1:64126093-64486093 GCF_049724085.1 Artemia sp. Qi Xiang Cuo
GGAACTTCTAGAGTGGGGAGCTTAAACTAGTAGTACAAATAGGGAGCTTATATTAACGGCCATACTGAGTAGAAATCAGACTGAAAAGTTACAGTTTCCCTTAGGAGCGAGTGGAGCCACAAGGACTAACAAGCTTGAGAAATATTAACATAGAGAGAATAAAATAAGAAAGTAATGCATTTATTGTTACTCACATAATTGTCGCAGAGCTTCGGTTACATCGATACACTTGCAATACAAGACACTAATACGAAATTGTCATCTGGAGCGATGCAACGCAAAAGTTAATGCACTGATAAAAAGTTTTCTCAAAAGTTTATTTTGAATAGACTGCAGATAACCTCACATGACACAAATGACTAAGAAATTCATGGTAGTCTCTCCTAGGTTAGACTGAGACCAGACTGAAAAAAGGACTGGCCCAAAATTGCTAAGTTCTAGCTATCTACTTTTCCCTATTTCGTCAGGGGTTACGTCCGGGCGTTACCAACAAGTATATTTTACGGATTCTATTGGTTCTATTATATGGCCTATATTACTATTGGGTAATGATGAACCAATGAGCTACTTGGATTTAATTAAGGTTTATGACTTTTAAGATATCACTTTGGAATTCTTCAGAACAAACAAAGTTTTACACTGTATCTTTTTGCTTGTAAGGTGTCACTTAGTTCCTGGAAGGCTGATGATTTATTTCTGTGAAAATTGTTAAAGGACAATACGATTTAATTACATTGATGTTTATTCTGATATTTTTTGAACGAACAAAGTTTTACACTGTAGCTTTTCGCTAATGAGCTTTTTAATTACATTGAGATACACAGTTCTTTTTCAGAACGATGCAATTAGATTATACAAAAATATTCTGTATTTCGAGTGACTATATTTTTTTGTGTAATAAATTCTACCATCTCTTGATGGTTTGGTATTTCAAGCTCTTAATATTTAAATTACATTGTTAGTCGCCTGTCATATAAAATTTGGTCAAACTGATATTTATTGCATACATTGACGACACAAAGGCGGATTTATTTATTAGATTTTCTGTGGGAAAGATTATTACAATGTATGTTTAAATTATATACATTTGTTTCACTATGTTAAATTGGACGCTTGAGTCTTGTTCGATCTGTAGGTTACTTGAATTCTTCAAGTTCATATTTTGGGTGGTTTTACTTTTACTTGGGTAACTTTAGTTGGAAAATTTCGAGGTTTTTGAAAATTGATCCCATTACACAATTTGAAAGAGTTGTCTTTCACAGCTTGCTGCGCAAAGACGGCTGACAATTGTAAATAAAAATTGGTGGGATTTTCCCTGTCTCTTTTGGAAAAACCTAGAATTGTAAAATTATTTGAGTTGTACATATTATTTCTTTGCAAATTCTGGTTTTATTTCCTTCTGGTTTCATCGTTGCCAAATAATGGATGAAACAAAGGGAGCAATATCCCTAATGATATGTGGAAATGCAGAAGGCAAACTGCTTCCATCATTCGTGTGCTATAAAGCTGAGGGCATGTTTAGCTCATGGCGTACAGGAGGCCCTAAAAGAGCTCGGTATGCTTTATCTATGTCCGGATGGTTTGAAAGCGAAGTTTTTGAAGATTGGTTTATGTTGCTGAAACTCCCTTCCCACTTTTCTGCCAAAGTTTTGAAAGTCTGCAGAGAAAACAACATTCGCTTTGTATGCCTCCCCCCCAAACACTACAGATATACTGCGACCAATGGACGTTGCTTTTTTTGCTCCAATAAAAAGAGCACGGAGGAAATGCTTGATGATTACAAAATGGACAACCCAAACGAAACCGTGGTAAGAAAATACAAATTCCCCCAGTAAAGCTACTCCTGGAAATTCTAGCCACAATTGGAAAAGCAAATCTTAAAAGTAACTTTGCCAAGTGCTTTTCACGCTCCAGAGTCCTCCAGGACCACCCACTTTCGGCCCAGCATACTCCGCACGAGGTTGCAAACAATGTCAGCAAAGTTTTATTGGATGTCCTGCAAGCCCACAGATTTAAAAAATCTGTGAGGAATGTCATGCGCAAACGTCTTAGAGTCGCACCAGGGAAAAGTATTGGATACGCAAAGGATTCAAGTCATTCAAGTTGCAAGTCCGACACGACTGACGTCCCAACAGGATGCGAGAGCGAGTCTGCAATGGAAGTTGATGAGTCGGCGAGCGCTGGGCTCTATGATGTCGAGCGGGACAGTAGCCATAATGGGTTCAAACTACCCAACAACCTCCGTGGATGGAGGTTGGTTCATCGTGAAGTTCTTCATGGGCCATATTTACAAGTATTTTGCACTTTTGAGGTAGATGCTCATTCCTCTTACGGCTCGCTAAACGTGATCTGCCAGCGAAAAAACATGAATGGATCCTTCTATTTTCCCAGGGTGCAAGAATCAGCATCAGTCCATCCTGACCAGGTAAAGGGAGATCTTCCAGCCACCCGACTCACTCACGGCACAAAATTTGTATTTTATCATGACTTTGGTCAGCTGATACTGCACTAATTTGACTCTCTTTAGCCTTTTTATTTTAGAAGTAATGCTTTTCTCCCAGTAAACAAGTTTTTTTTAACTGGAAGTCTTACGCCAGAAGAACTCATCGACTGTTCAAAGTTACCTGTTGAAGTGTTTGAGTGTTCAAAGTTAAATACCCCTTGTGGTAACTTTGAACAGCATTTTCAGATAGGTGTAGCTCTTATAATAGGAAGACTAGTAATTTGAGAAAGTAGCCCTTCAGTGCAGAATGACGTATTCCCCAAACGCCAAAAATAGTTTTGAGTAAAAATGCTAGTTTAAAAACAAATATCGCTAAAAAACCTCAATTTTTCACGATTTTTAGTTCAAAGTTACCCCGTTCCCTGGTACCTTAGTTGTTGCCTATTTGCCCTCCAATTTCTTTGGTCTCTTTAAAAAGTCACTAGAATTCTTGAATAAGCCCTCTCACAGTAATCTAGGATTACTTGATCTATACGAGCAATCCTGGAAAAAAAAACAACAAAAAACAAAACAAACAAATAAACACACATCCGTGATCTTTCTCTTGGCAAAAATAAAAATTCCATATTTTCAAACAGTTCATGATAAAAAATTTTAAGTAAGGAGTGACTCGGTTCAATAGTGGCCAAAACTCTAAAAAACGGAATTTTAATACCAGTAGATACATCAAGAGAATCGGATCTTTATGATGATTTCAAATAAATAAGTTTCATCCTATCTATCTGACAAATGATGTTGATAAAGAATTTAATAACTCTGATACTTAGATTTTGATAATTTTATCCGACGTACCCGACAAAATATGTTGATAAAGAATTGATTCAATCTGATTCTTAGATTTTGTCAGTTTTATCTGATGTATCTGACAAAAGATACTGATGAGTGATTTGTTCACTCTGATCCTCAGTTTTTGTCAATGCTCTCCGACGTATCCGACAAACGATGTTGATAAAGGATTTATTTACTCTGATGCCTAGATTCTTTCGATGTTATCCTATGCATCCAATAAAGAATGTTGCTAAAGAATTTTATTAATACAAAAAAAACTAGGTAGTGAAAAAAATAAATAAAAAGATGTCATTCATTTGTCCTTCCAATGTGCAAACAAATCTGTTTGAAAATATGAAATAAACTATGTAGTGTCAGTGAGTATCCATAGAGTACCACTAATATAACCGCATAAGTAAACAAAAAAAAATAAAAAAAAGTCCCAAAAATTCCAAGTCATAAAAAAAGTGCTACAAAAAACATTATTTTTATAATAGTAAAAATCATGACTAACATATTAACATCATTCCCATTTTATATTTCGAAATCATTAAATGTGATTTTTTTATGTTTTAAGTACATTTTATGTCATTTTAAGATACATAAAAAAAGTTGAATAATTTTCCAAGTCCCAAATATTCAGTCAAAATAAAAGAACAAAAGTGCTACTAGAAACATTATTTTTCTAATAATAAAAGTCACGACTAACATTTCTGTATCATTCCCATTTTTTATTTTGAAAATGTTAAATGCGATTTTTTTGTTTTAAGTATATTTCAGGTCATTTTAAGACATGTAAAATAATTGAATAATTTTCTGTAAAAAAAATCAGTCCAACAAAAGTGCTACTACAAACATTATTTTTCTAATAGAAAAAGTCACGAATAACATATCTATATCATTCTCATTTTGAATTTGTAAAATATTAAACTTGAGTTTTTTTTTTTTAAGTATGTTTCATGTCATTCTAAGACATGTAAAAAAGTTGAAAAAAATACCATGTTAAAAAAAATAAAAAAACTTCAAAAAATTAAGCTTAAAAAAAGTATATAAGAAATGGAGGAGAAACCCCAAAAAGTTGGAGGGAGGGGGTTCCTTGGAGATTTGGGAGAGGGGATCCCTTAAGGTTGAGGTCCTTGGTGGTCAGGGTCATTGGTGGTTGCGATCCTTGATGGTTCAAATCCATAACCATCTCACTAGGGGATTTCTAAGGATTGTTCTGAATTTCTATATTAAATTTCTTTTCTTGGCATCTACAACTGTATTAGTTTCAATTTTTAGCATACTCCAATGCTAAAGAATATTTTATATTTCCCACATCCCACATTATATACTTTTCTATTATAGCGATCACAGCCGAGAAGTAGAGCTAGGTCAAGTCGCAAGGTCATCTTGGTGCCTACGACTCTATTAGTTTCAACTTTCTAGTATACTCCATGGCTAAAGCATATTTTACATTGGCACCACTGCTCAATTGGTACTTTTGTATTATACAGAACACAGCCAAGAAGTAAAGCTAAGTCAAGTCACATGATCATCTTGTCAGCAGTAACCGTTTCCACAGATTGATACCAATGATGTTATTCTAACATTTATGTCACGTTGCGTGAGACTTACCATCCTCTCAGACTTAACTGGTAAGCAGTTTAAACATTTTTACCCCTATCATACAATCCAATTAAAAATAAGAATATTATCGAGCTGTTTTTAATCTATATTATTCAAACCATCATTAAGTTAGCTTTATGCAAATGAGATAACTTTTTGCCATCTCTAATAATGTATGCGATCATTAAATCTAGCTATGAATCTATTACACGCTCAGAAATCTGCTCGGCTTGGCTGTTAACCCCAGAAACCTGTCTGGCAGGTAAATCTGTCTGCATTTTTCCTTATATTGAATCTGGTTGCTATGGATTTGTTGCTATGGCACCATAGCTGCGATATTCAACTCACCATATGGAGTCTCGTTAGTGGAAACATCTCTTATTGGTCCAGAAATGGGTGTAGCTGCAGAAAGTGGTTTTCAGCTTAGCTGCAGAAAGTTATTTTTCAGCTTAGCGCGAGACAAGACAAACCCAAGTGACAGAATATATGGGAAATATTTAATTTGGGCTATATATTTGCAAATAAGGGGGGG
The DNA here is from genome assembly GCF_049724085.1 of Artemia sp. Qi Xiang Cuo. NCBI lineage: Eukaryota > Metazoa > Arthropoda > Branchiopoda > Anostraca > Artemiidae > Artemia > Artemia sp. Qi Xiang Cuo. Next base: position 64,131,505 of record NC_142804.1, read on the forward strand.
GGGGTAAAGTATTTGGACAGTTTGAAGTCAGAAAATAATTCTTTCTAGGTATGGCCACTAAAAAATTACAGAAGAATAGGGAGGTATCAGGAAATTTTGTTAACTAAAAAAAAAAAAAAAAAAAAAAAAAAAAAAAAAATCCCATTATAAAGTAAATGTAATGTTTCATTTAAGTAATTTTTCCAAGGTTTAAGTTTTTTTTTCATTTTAATGACCGTTTTTCCAAGCATTAAGTACTATTACTACGTTAAGGTAGTGTTTCATTTAAGTGTTTTATTATGATCGCTGATCAAAGTTTGTTATTTGTACCTTTCATTTATGTTATTTAACTATGTTCATGGCCGTATATTTGGCTATCTAATATGCAGAATAATTGTACCAAACACATTTTGCATGCATACCCGCTATACTTTACACCCCCCCCCCTAATCTGCAAATCTATATCCCCAATTTATTTTTAAAATATCGAAGAAACTAACGAAAAAACTGGTGTGTTATCGAATTTTACACAGCGTAAACTTGAGTGAGTGGCACCCCCCGGAAAATAGCCCCCCCCCATGGAAAATAAGGCTTTCCAAATTTGAGAATTTTATTTGAGTTTTATTTTTCTAATTTTCGTAGGGGAAAGGAGTTTTGGTACTTGTGTATTATGGGCAGCTCACTCAAGTTTACGCTGTGTAAAACTCGAAAACAAACCGGTTTCTTCTTTATTTTTTTCAGCTTAGCGCGAGACAAGACAAAGACAAGTGACAGAATATATGGGAATTTTTTTTTTGTGTTAAAAAATTTAAAGTTGTAAGAGTAAGCCTTTTGGAAGACCACCTTTAAAATTCGAATTCGTATTAGTGAAAATTGAAGGATATGAATTTTAAGAAATTGAAGTAAAAATGCCACCGGAAAAGCGTCTCCTAGAGGGGGAAGGACACCCTGGAACGGGGGGAGCGATAGATATTTGGCAAGAAAAAAGTTAAATGGTAGTGTGCCTTCATGTCCACTAATACATTGACTGGTATATAATATTTTTTTTTTTGAAGTTTAGGTGATATGATAATGTATAAAGTTGTACGATTTATATGTTTTTGTATTAAAATATCACTGAGTGGAGAGCCGGAGGGAGGAAAAAAAAATAACAAATACCTCTGAAAAATGTTCAACAAAATTCCTTCTGTTGACACACAGAACATGGCGATGGTGGTGGTTATGGTCTTGTGGTAAGTTTTGGGTTTAGGTGCCATTTTTAACATGATGATTGCGATGCTGACGAGACATCAAAAAAGTGGAACCCTTTCTTCTGGATAAATGAATTCAGCTTTGTGAAGATGTCTGAGTCAAAGCCAAAGACAATGTTGGTGCCGATTTCCACATAAACGGGTTCTGCTGAATGCATGATATACAGGCTGGAGTCACAGTAACTCTGGTCTACTAATGCGGCAGTTAATGTAAGATCAGCATTCAGCTGGAGCCACTGGCACAGAATTCTTATGTCGTCAGGGAACGGCATCGCCATATTCTGCATGTCAACAGAGTGGCATCTTCGCCCAGACAAGTAGCCAAACTGAATGACCCGCCCAACTAATACTCTCTTTTCCCTGCCAACCGGTCTGTAAACGCACTATTCACCAATACGCAATTCCGATTCACACTGATCTCTGCATTGCTTCGTGGCGACTCACGCAGTCCTACTCGTCGGCCCTGGACCATCACCCGTTTTAATCGGTCACTACTCAGCTTCTCAGAGCTTTCCCTCAGAAGCCATAACAGCGTGGATTTTTTTATTGATGTTATGGAGCCGTCAGAAGTCTTGACAAGACAAAACCTAGAATTCTTCATGTTCGTCACAGGCTCACTAACCCAATTTTTCTCAACTTGGTGTTTCACACAGTGAGCAATCACTGGCAAATCTTCAAAGATGCCGTCACTTTCCGAGCCCGATTCAGTGTCAGTCGCGGAAGCTTTTTCCTGCTTATCGGACAGAGTATTTTCCTCTGAGTCATCGTCTGAGTCACGTGTCGTGAAGTACAGAAAGACGAACATTCGGTACTTGGTGACCGAAAGCAGAAAGTACGTCGTCGGGTATCAAGGCTTTCATTATTCGCTGGCTTTCAATACGAGCTCGCCCTAGCTCGAGCTTGATTTCATCGTCCCCGGGCAAATCGGAACTGACAGACACAACACCAATGGATCTAACTCGCTTGGCCTTGGGCAAGGACAACTGTTCATTAGAATATTAAGCTTCAAAATCCGTTATACTTTCATATCGACAAATTCGATGTAGAAGTTGGATGAACGAAAAGCTTATTACAGTACTGTAAGTGCTGGTTTGAGACCGCATCTTCCTAAAAAAATCTTCACACGGTTGGCTATTCATGTCGGAGAGTTTGAAAAGACGTTCGAGCCCAAGCTGTTTGAATCGACGAATGAGAAGCACTAGGGAATGCATATTTATCTCTAGGCAATGGTAAAGGCTCGGGTAAAGGTTTGTGGTAATAAAATTCTCGTTCAAAGCATAATGTCCACTTTTTAAGACCCAGGATCTCCAATGTCGAACGCAGTAAACAACACGACCAAGTAAAGATAACCTCTCAAGAGGAGAAAGTTTGCCGTCGTAAAAAATGCGCCGGACGCTATCCATAAGCCAAAGATAAAACTGTGTTCCTTCGCTTCCAGGAACACGCTGTTTCAGGTTTGCCGGAGGCAAGAATGAAGGAACACCTGCGACGGTCAGTTATTAGCCCCTTGGTCTCCTGTCCAATTTTTACGTTTTCTGGGCAGGAAGAATCAGAGGGTCAGAAAATAGAAAAATGGGACGGAAGTGGTAGTGTGGACAGCTTATTTGGAAAAAATGCCAGAAGAAGGAAACGATTAGACACGATAAGTGATAAATAAAAATAGTTGTCTAAGATGGTTTTGAATAGAAAAATGATAAATTGTCTAACTGAGGCTCTAAATTTGTTTTCTATAGGTTTTGGCTTAGAAAAACAGATTTGATGAGGATAGCGCCGATAAATTTGTACAGATATCTTCTAAAAAAACCACCAAAGTTTTGAAAAAACCACCTAGTCTCGACGAGTATTCCTTTTCCAGATTTTTGTCTCATTTTCCACAAATTGGATAGTCTGGACGTGCAATATGGTAGCGATGTGTGGCGTTAATTCCTTGGTGTGACATTAAATTAACAATGAGGTGTTGATGCATCAACACGTTTTCTCGTAAAATTGGTTAATTGTTGGAATCTAAAATACTTGCCGTAGATCTAACCAATCAATCAGAACATTTTCACAAAAGTAATATTTGGACTATCGATAATCAGTTGTGATTTACAATTAGACACCACGTTTCACCGTACTTCGAATTATGCGTTTTGGTTTTTACGTCATCAATGTGCAGCCCTATGTTGTATAATCTAAAAACCGTGTTCCGGGATTTTTCGCGATTTTCTTAGAAGAAAAATCGGGATTTAATTTTTGAGCTGGTGGCAACTCTGCTTACAGGTGCAAATATAGAAAAGGTACGAAAGTTTTATTTAACCCAAGATAAATACTGTCTCTTATATGGGCAAGCACCTCCCAAGATAATTTCCTGTGATCATAAAACATCTTTTGATATTGGACAAAACTCAAGGGCCAGATTTGTACCTTACCTTAAATCGTACTTCCTAGTAACAGGGACGGACCCTGTGAACGTCAGTCATTGATGATAGGGTTGAGGGACATCTTCCCCATCCTATTGGGTTTGTCATGGTGGCAAACCAATAGTCCTTGTCATAAAACTAAGCATTTCATAAAACTAAGATCTTCATAAAACTAAAGCATTTTTTTTAGCTTCTGTAGGTAAACCATCAGCAACTTTTGAAAATCTTGTCCTTAAATACTAAATAACTGCCTTGAGTGCCACATCGCTAAATAGCTGCTAAATCAGTTTTTTTCTTAGAAGCCAATGCGGCACAATTTCATGCCAGTATACGTCATTCCTAAATGTTGTGTTTAAGCGGCTTCCTGCATTCTGTCTATTCTATTGCTTCTTCACAGATAGTACAGGGAGATCGTGTTGAAGTAGCGACTCGACACAGCGATTTTCAAGAATTCACTGAAACCGTTAGTCGACCGTAAGCACTGTTTCCAGGTTTACGGAATATTCGTTAGTTCTATCTAATTTCAGTCCATTCGATAGAGACACGGTAAATGAAATTTAAAGAAAATTTAATAATCTTTTTGCAATTGACGGATAATTTTACAAAAAAAAAAAAAAAAAAAAAAAAAAAACACCAGTCGGATTATTTAAGAATTTCTCTTCATAATTGTTCAGAATTTCTCTTCATAATTAAGTAAAAAGTTAAAAAGTTTAAAAAAAGTTGTCTTTGGTTTGTGAAACGGACGCAACTACATTGCAAATAACTCTTATTTCAGAGTTACTAGTATATCAATATTGTTGATAACTTTAAATATCACCTTCAACGTTGAAAATCCCCTTTATGTCCGTTTCTTTATTGCAAAAATTTCAGGGGCTGCAATCGGTAATCGGTACAAAAAATCGGTACAGTACCAACGTACATCAAAGGGTCAAAGGAAAGACAAGTCGATTTTTCTGCGCAACAACTTACTTGAGGTGTTTTGGCCGTCTTATCGACTTTGCACGAAAGATCTCCTTTTTTTGGTGCTGAAATACAAATCCTTAGAAAAGGATTTTTAAATCCTTTTCAAAAAATCCTTAGAAAAGGCAGTGCACATGTACCAATTAGAGACTTAAGTAATTTTTATAACAGTATTATTTTAGCGTTCACGCTGGCCATTCACGTGTTCTGTGACCTTTCTATTTTGTTGGTCCTTCACCAACTACCAGCCAACTTCACCATTTCACCAACTTCAGCCAACTTCACCATTTTGTTGGTCCTTCACCAACTGGAGAATGTGTCGAAGTAGTGACTCAATACAGGAGAGAGATTTGTAATTGTCGTTAGCTAAACAGAAGTCAAATTGGTAAATTTAACCACCTAAAACCAAGTTTAAATTTTAAACTTACTTAATAAAATATGAAAAAAAGATCCCCCAGGGCCATTGCTGGCTCTGGACCCTGTACGTAAATTGTGGTTCAATCCCGCTTTCTTGACCTATAATGAGAGGAAGGTTGTGATGGCTAGGGTACATTCTATGGATGAAGGATGACAGATTGTCTAAAATTGTCCATTTCGGCTAACCGGCTAAGGCTAAACAGAAAGCAGGCCGTCCACGGTTGGGGTGGGAGGGTGTCGTAAAGAAAGATTTAAGGGAAATGGAAACTTCCTGGGAGAGGGAGGCTTTGATTAGATTGGGATGGAGGAGGAGCATACGTAGCTGCGTTGGCGTCAGGTGGCTTGTTGCTGCGGTGAGTTGTTAGCAGTTGTAATAGTGGAGCCATTGCTGACACATAGGGTGTCGAATGGACGTTTAATTTTTAAAGTTGAAATTAGTAACCTGTCGACTAACCTTGCCATGGCGGGGATCTATCTTTGGCCTCGCATTGCCAAGTAGAGCAACAATCCATAATGCTACTACAGGGCAACTTACCTATGAATAAATTTAATCAAAACCTAGTTAAAGCAGATGCCAGTAATCAAATTCAAAATACCGTGTGACTAGATCTGGGCGATAATTCATTTAGATACCAAAGTATCAACACCTTCATGTGTCTCGTTGAAATTATCGATATGCTCAAAAACTTTCGATGCCCATATATCGTGTGCATCTAGTTTCCAGACATCTACTAGGAAAATAAGGTACATTGCAGTTTTAAACTTATCAGTGTTAACCCGACTAAACTTATCAGTGTTACAAATACACAATTTCTACTTTCATTCTGTCCCGCAGCATACAGGTATAAATCCTTCTAAGAAGTATCGTGTCGAATAGCCGAACAATTTTTATGAATCGCTCAATTCTACTTGTGACAGAATAATTGATAAAACCTCACCAGGATATCCTGAGAGCTGTGTATCAATCCTTTCTGTTGCACGGAACCTTATTTTAGTTACAAAACTGACAATATTTACTAAAAATGCAAAAAGGGGCGTGGGAAGGGGGCTGGCTGCCCTCCAATCCCTTTGACTCTTAAAAAGGACACTACAGCTCTCATTTCCCAGTCGAATGAGCCACTTCCAAAGTTTCTATGACAACTCCTTCAATACGAAGTGGCCTGGGAAAAAATTTAATAATGCATTTGATTTTCAGTTCACTGAGTCCTGCCTGTTGCAAGGGCCGTTATTTTAGTTGCCACTGTCGAGTGGATATGAAACTCTTCTGCTGGTACGGAACATCGAGTCCAACACACTATGTGGTGAAAAAGCAGGTTCCAGGGGCGCAGTTTGGGTTTTGAGTATGGGGGGGGGGGATATAAAGATTGCGCTGACAAAATCGTCCAGTGTGCCGACAAATGTTGACACATAAGCTAAATTAAACTAAAAACAATATCTAAATTCCAAAGTGTCGAGGCTGCCCCCCCCCCTCGCAGGTTCTACACTTTTTTTCAAAGCACATGTATTATAAAGTTAGTCTGACAGTGGTAATTCAAAAGGTTATATGTTACACTTCATATATCTTTCCAGAACAGAGGATAAACTAAACAATGGGTTTAAAATTTTTTGGCCTTTCTTAACAATCCATTGTAAGAATAAAGTGGAACTTTCAGGACTCTAAGATACAACTTCTTGGAAGTAAGAGAAAAATATTCAATACAATTTGGGAATCCTGGAAATCAAATATCTCAGGTTACATGCTGAAACTCCTATATCTCGTATAATACAAGAAAGGGCCGGGTAAATCAATGAAGTTTGTTGATATGAAGGGAATGGCTACGAGTATTAATCTCAGAAAACGTCACATAATGCTTTCTGAATAACCACATCCAAAAATACAGACCAATAGAGTTCAACAGTCTTTTCTTCAAAAGGCAGTACAACAATACAGCAATAGATCCGCACACTTTTTCATTTAGCTAATTGCAAACTAGATTGGAATCCTCTAAAATCATCTATGTATTTTCGCTTCCCTTCGCCCACGAGTAAAGCCAATTCATAGTCAGAAACTGAAAAAGAAAAAGAAGTTGCATCAATCATTTATTCATATTGGATCAAGTTCAATTGACAAATGTTTGACGATTGAAAATTAAAATCATAGATAGACAAAGTATTTATCATAGTAGATAAATCATATTAAATAAAGTATTTGTGGCTACTTTAAAACCTTAGGACATTACAGATACAAAGTTAGGCTATTTCAAGCGATCTCCATGAGCCTTTCTTCTAATCCAAAGATTAATGAATATATGATCTGGTGGTACTGTAATGGTAAATATTCCTGATATTTACCAACTAAATACGTTTTTAACGTTTTTAACGCGAAACTAAATACGTTTTTAACAAGGCATCACTGGTTCCTTTTATATGATTAAATAAAAAAAACAAGTTTTTTTTACTGAAAGTAAGGAACGACGTTAAAACTTAAAACGAACAGATATTCCGTATATGAAAGGGGCTGTCCCCTCCTCAACGCCTCGCTAAAGTTTTTTATTGCTTAAAAAAATAAGAGTTGTGAGGAAGTCAAACTTTAGCGTAAAGGGCGAGGCGTTGAGGAGGGGACAGCCCCTTTCATATACGGAATAATTTCTGTTCGTTTTAACTTCGTTCCTTACTTTGTTAAAAAAACTTGTTTTTTTTATTTAATTTTTGAACGTTTTTGAATTAATGCAGGTTTTGATTCTGGCTCACCGTACATGAATAATTAAAACAAAATTTGCATATTAATTTTACTTTTATTTGGTTAAATGGCTTTCTCGAAACTTGCTTAATTTTATTTACGAAGGTTTATATTAGTAGTAAATATACGTAACTTACGAATTAACTTACGTAACAAATTTATATATTCATATATTTCAATACGTATATTAGGGGGCTCGCCTACTAGTCAATACCTCACTCTTTAAGCTAAAGTTCAAATTTTGTTCCAATTCTTTAGAAATGACCCCTTAATCACAAAGGCCGCTATCTAGAATAAATAGCTCTTTTAAAAGTACTAAAAAATAATAGGCTTAAAGAGTGAGGTAGCCTACTGACTAGGGGGTGAACCCAATCATACACGTGATATTTTCTGTTCTTTTTAAGTTTTGATGTTATTTCTTATTTTCAGTTGGAAAACTTGTTTTTTTATATTTAATTTCTGGTCTTTTTTTAAAATAATGCTGGGAGATCCGGCGCCCCCTTCATAGCAATGTCCCTTCCCCCATGAAAACTTCCTCCATGGAAAGATCCTCCCACATAACCTCCAACCCACTCACCCCCCTTATACCAGAAAAAATCCCCCCTGAAAACGTCTGTATACTTCCTAATAATCAATACTATATGTTAACATTGGGCAAAGTTCATAGCTTTCAGCCCTCCCCCCGGGGACTTCGGGGGATTAAGTCATCCTAAAGGACATATTTATCATATTTACAACCGTGCTGAACAAAATGGCTATCTCAAAATTTTGATCAGGTGACTTTGGGAAAAAAATGAGCCTGGGAGGGGGCCTAGTTGCCCTCCGTTTTTTGGTCACTTAAAAAGGGCACTAGAACTTTTAATGTCCGTTCCAATGAGCCCTCTCGCAGTATTCTATAAGCACCGGATCGGTTCGTACACCCCTGGAAAAAAAAAACAAAAAAACAAATAAACACGTATCTATGACACTTCTTATTGCAAAAAATAGAAAATTTTACATTTTTGTAGACGGGTACTTGTACCAGAGGCAGTATGGTTCCATGGAACATGAAATACGAGGGCGTGAGTTTCATTAATGTTCCATAACTTTTAGGAGGTCTTTCCCCTTTTTTTCGAAAATCAGCCAAATTTTCTCAGGCGCGTAACTTTTGATGGGTAGGACTAAACTTGGTGAAAGTCATATATTTGAAATCAGCATTGAAATCTAGTTCTTTTGATGTATCTATTGGTATCAAAAACCCGTTTTCTAGAGTTTCGGTTACCATTGAGCCGGGTCGCTCCTTACTTACAGTTCGTTACCACGAACTGTTTGATGAAAGGCAACACTGATAACCAACATTTATCTACTTTTAATAAAAACGTTTATATCCAAACCTTCTTTTCTTTGATGTTTTCCAGATGCATTCTCCAAGGATTGTTCCGGGTATCCGTCCGACTGACCCTAATTCAAACACTATACTGTACGACAAATGTTTGATCGTTTTCTGGGGCTATAATGAGATAAAGGTTGATATCGGCAGGACGTGTTCTACGGATGAAGGATGACAGATTGCCAAAGTTTGTCCTTGTCGGCCAACCATCTAGGACCAAATGAAGAGCAGGTCGTCCTCGAATAGGGTAGGAAGAGGCCGTAAGGAAGGATTTAAGGGAAAGTGGAACTTCTTAGGGGGGACGCTTTAAATAGAATAGGATGGAGGAGGAGCGTGCGTAGGAAATATCGCTCATTCCTAGGAGACACCATGTCAAGTTCTTTGGTCACACTTTGCGTTCTCCTGAAGTCATGGTATATTGAGAAATGCTTAACTGTGAAACCATACTCTAAACATATCCGATAATCTAGTTCCTTTCAGCTGGAGAGATCCTTTCTAAAAACGGAAAAATATTATTTCTATAAGATTTGGTAAGCTTTCAACTATAACATTATTTTTCACTTATAATGCAATAGAGTATTTTTGAACGAAGTGCCGTTTTTTTTACCTACCCTAAAGCCAAAAATACTGACAATGTGCTTTTTTTCCCACCAAATAGAAAGACTCCTTATATAATCTTCGACCATTTTTTGGAAAATGGAACCACCAACTGAAATAAAAAAAATTTCCAAAAATTGTTCCAAAAAAGGATACCAAGTTTATTTTTTTTAGTACATACCGTAGTACACTAAACCATAGAACATGAACTTAAAATAACGGTACTTAAAGTGGCTTTCACACTACGTGCGCAATTTTCTATACTAATCGGTTAAGCTACTTACGTAAAGCACAGCCTTTCACATTTAAACAAGTCCTTTCAAACTACGCTGACATAAAAATGCAAAAAAAATATCACAATCATTGTCTAAAAACATCGCAATCAACACATGCAATCTATTCAAAAATCAAAAATGTGAAATGGAGATTCAAGCTCTGGTGATGATATTTGAATATTATAGATGGTTTGTGTTAGAAAGACGGCATGAAAAGCTGTCTAGAAAAAGTTTACTAATTTATTTTCAAAATATATTGATCGCTCATCCGGAAATTCGATTTTGTTGCTGCTATGTTAACTTTTCCATATCGTAACATGAACTTCCTCAACTTAAATTCCATGTCGGGTTCGAGTTTACTTGACACTGTCTACAATACGAACCAAATTTGCTCCGTCATATCCAGGGTTGCCACCCAGTGAGGAAAAAACTTATTTTTTTGGTTGATTTAGTGATTTTTCTTCAGTACTCTAGTGATTTATGTACTGATTTAGTGATTTTTTTTGTTAAAGCAATAAAAAACCACTAGAGATAGTGATAAATAGCTAGGAGTGACAACCCTGTTCATATCACACAACGTAACGCAAAGTCATAAGTTGTGCTTAAGCGAAAGATTTTACGGTGTAGTTTGGCAACCTCGTAATTTTTCACTACGGAACCCTGAAATGAAAATCATTTGTCGAATGTTCGTCGAGTTTCGCGTTCCCCTTTTTACCGACCCCATGTTACTAGGATAAAATTTACCTAGGAAATGCAACAGTCCTACTTCTCTGCGACCATTCTAAATATCAATTAATTAATTAACTAATTGATTATTAATTAATTAAAAATAGCATGGCGACTATTAATATTGCTTTTATCCTATAGTCCATTCGGGGTTTTGAATAGTACATTTTCATAGCCGAAATTTGTATTTTTATCGTATCAAGGTAAATTTGGCATAAATATTTCTTTCTAGTATAGGTCACAGACAAACACCAGAAATATGAGAACTGAATACCCCCAAGGCTGTATTTTCTTATTGTATTTCTATTATTTATTTAAAAATGAAAATGAAAAGTCTTGTCTAATATTAATTGCCTTTTCTGTGTATAATGAAAATGATGTAAAGACAAGATCTTTCATTTGGAGTATTTTGGAATTTTAGATATTTGGGAGTTTCTTTCTGGAGGAAAAGAATTTATAGTATATGGAGGGATCGCGGTGGAATTGAAACTGATTTTTTTTTTTTTTTTTTTTGTTGTTGTCAGTGTATTTCCACCGTGGAAGAGATACTCCATAATGGAAGGACACCCTGAAAAAATACGGCTGGACAGGTTTTTAATATTGGTTATTAGTTGTAGAATATTTCAAAACCTTTCTACTTTAGTTATTAAGTGATCAGACTTTAGGAATAACTGGTAAGGTACGGTAGTACCTTACCAATTATTTCTTTTTTAAGTAGAAGTGGTTCATAAATAAAGCAAACAGTTTTGGATTTTAAAGATGTTGGTACCACTGAGAGGAGAGGTGGCGGGATTAGAAAAGGCTGTGTTTCCCAATACGGTAGACAGGAACCTAACCGAGCAAGAGGGTCATATTCATAGTTTTTTCACAATAAATGTATTGAGGAAAAGCAGTTAAATACTTTCAGATTTCCTTTAATTAAAACAAAAGAGGAAAATTAAAAAAACAAAAGAGGCAAGGAAAATTTCCTAAAATTTTCCTGTTTTATTTTTGAAGAAGTGTTTTGTTTTAATTAAAGAAAATTTGAAAGTATTTAACTGCTTTTCCTCAATACATTTATTGTATCGAAAAAACTATGAGTATGACCCTCATGCTCGGTTAGGTTCCTGCCTAGCGTATTGGGAAACACAGCCTTTTTTAATCCCGCCTCCTCTCCTCTCAGTGGTACCAACATCTTTAAAATCCAAAACTGTTTGCTTTATTTATGAACCAATTCCACTTAAAAAACACATCTGATAAGATCTTGTACACCTTAAAAAACGATATCTGCAACCTAGCAAAGAGCGAACCACGGCCCATAAAAACCAAAGTTTAAAAATGCGAGTTAGAAAAAAAATTGTTAGTGAGAAAAAATTACCATTTGTAGGTGATTCAAGAAAGACAACTATTATTTCTATTATTAATTATTAGTAAAATAAAATTGCAAAAAAACGTGTCAAAATTACCATTTGTAGGTGATCCAAGAATGACAACTATTATTTCTATTATTAATTATTAGCAAAAATATATTTGGAAAAAAACTTATAGGAATTCCGAAGAAGAGCCTGAAACCCCTCGAAAATGGCGACGGATTGAAAAGAAAAAGAGACTGTTGGGATCGCCAGGGCCGAAAACCCTGCGGAAGAGAATTGCTTTTTTTTACATCAGAAGCATTGGTGTCTCCCCCTTTTTTTTCCTTTTCTTTCAGTGGTGATTGTATCAAACCAGTCGGTGTAGAATGTTGGGGGATCAAATTGCTTTTTTGGGGGATTTTTTTTTTTGGGGGGGGGGATTTTTTTGGACTTTTTTGGGGGATTTTTTTTATTTTTTTTTAGGGGGGGGGATGATTGCTGGCACAAAACGACATAAAATGCCACTTTGCTAGGGCATGACATATTTTGTTATGAAAAAAAGGACTAGATATGGCAATCTCCTTTCAAATGACCTTCTCCCAACGTTCTACAACCATTGGTTTGATATGACCGACCCTACGGAAAGAGAAAGAATCAGTACTCAGCATATCAACATTTCCATTGTTGTTCAAGTTAGGAAGAGGGGATAAAATTCTCTGACTTGGTGTTTTCAATTATAGTGATTCCTATAGTACGCTTATCATTTTGATTAAATGCTATTTTCGAGGGGTTTCAAGTTCTTTTTCGACATTCTCGTAAATTTATTTACGAAATAAAGTTTTACTATTAAGATGAATGAAGATGAGAGTTGGCATTCTTCAATCAGCTTCAAATGCCATTTCTATTAACTATACACTTTTTCTAACATTTGATTTCCATGGGCCGCGGTACGCTATTTACTAAGTTGCAGCTGTCACTGCAATTGTGGCTTCGTCAGCGGAATCGAATTTCAATCCCTGCAACGGGTGCTTCTGAAGCTGAGATCGAACTCCGAGTCCCTGTTGCTAAGCAGTGATCAAATCCGCTTCACTGCCACAGGTCGTAAGATGCTCTTCAATGTCGTATTTATGGACATTCTTAGGGGAAAAGGTACACTTCGAGAAACTAGGTAGCAGGACGGACTTTTGCCTCTCTTTTCTCGCTGGGGCCTTCGTAGATGTAACTATAGTTTATGATTCCCGTTATTTGTCGACCTACGTCGAAATAAACTTAGTCAGTTTCAAATTCCTTACAGTGTTGGCAGATCAAAAATAACAGTTATTAGGCGTTCTCGGCAAATATGTTCTGTCATTAAGAAGCCTCATTCTAAAAGTTAACCGAAAACCAAAAATTAGATCCTTACGAAAAAAAATTAACCTAAAACTTTAAAGGAAGAAGAAGAAATTTCAACTTTTACGCTGTTGACAAATAAATATAAAATAATATAATAAAGCCTAAGCAGCAAAGTTGTGCAAGATTTCAAATGATAAACAGTGCTAGGCGATAAAATACAACATTAGAAACTATTTTAAAACTGTTCAAAACAATTTTATATAAAAAAAAAATTATAATATACAGATCCCAATAGATTTCTATAGTATGGTTGCAGTAATTGCTGCAATGTAGTAGCATGTGAAGCACGGCCAATAGTAACCAAAAATATAAAAACAACTTTTACAACAAACTGTCAAGTAAAAAAAAGCATTGTCGTTTAATACTGATTCAGGAATAATAACTATTACTTCAGTTCACCAGTTAATTGCTAACAGTAAAAGCTAATTGGGATGACGAATTAATAGAAAATTTGAGAACGAGTTTGAAACCGCTCGAAAATGGCACTCAATCGAAATAAAAAGCGCACCTTTGAAATCAGTATGGTTGAAAATCTTTAATATGATATAGATTCTAAATAATAATTCTTAAAGTAATATCCATCACTTTTTCTTATCCTCGATACTAATGCTCTCTTGGTTGCAGATAGTAACATTAATTCATAGATGGCGATGGCATGAACTCACAAAAAATAAATGGTTCATTCCATATACGACACTGATAGGACGTAAAATAAAAAATTCGACGCAGGGTTTTGTCTTATCATAATTCATATCGACTGTTTTGATGGACCTTGTACTATCGAACATGGTAAAGGCTATGAGGGAGCATGAAATCAAACGGGAAGGAAAAATTCTCCTAGCCTTAGATTATTATAAACAACAGAGGTAAAATAATAAGGAATTATTTTAGGACGGTGAAATTCTAATAAATGAATATTTCGGCTCTATATCTAAAAGCTGTTATCAGCAAAGCAAATAGATAAATCTAAAATTAGACTTACAATAAAAAATGCGACAATTAAAACTAAAACCAAAATTAAAACTCTCGTAATATTAACTTGGTATAATATATATTATATATAGCTTGAAGCACTTTGAGGTAGGAGGATGCCGCTACGAAATATTTAAGGGAAGTAGGAACTTCCTGGAAGGGTGTTGAGAGGGAGGCTTTGAATAAATTGGGATGGAGGAGGAGCGTGTGTAGCTGTTTTGGCCTCAGGCGGCTTGGAGCTGTGGTGAGTTTTTAGTAGAATTACTAGTAATTCACAATAGTGCTGCTCATATTAAGGATGATGGATACACTACAGACGTAAACAGTAGAATAACCAAGGCTAAGGGTATTTTCTAAGAGTTTTCACGGATGATGATTGGCAGATTGCCAAATATTGTGCATTTTGGCTATCCTTTTGGTGCTGATCAAAAATCAGGACTTCCCAAATCGAGTGGGAAGTGGTCATAAGAAGGATTTAAAGTAGTGGTTCCAAAACTATTTTGGGGCTCTTCCCCACCAAGGCACTTCTAAAATCCAATTACCCCCCCCCCCCTGATAAATACATCTCTTTTATTCAAAATCTTACCCGAGGGAAGCTTAAAAGGCCATTAGCCTGGTATTGTTATTCGAGCCGTCCTCTAGACATGTTTTATACCTTTTATGCATTTTATACAACACCTTTTATACATTGTATGACGTCATTGCAAAATTATTATGTATCTTTTTTGCTCTTTGAGTGCATATGAATGTGACGTCATTTATATATATTTTTTTTTTTACATAAAAAGGATCTAAAGTCTTGTCAGCCAAAGGATGCACGTCCTGCCCCTGACCCACTAAAATATTGTCATGCATCACCGGCGAGGACTGCACCCCAAGTTAGAATCACTGATTTAAAGGAAAACGGAGCACTGTGGAAGAAGGGTTAAAAAGTGAAGCTTTGGTTAGAAAAGGGTGGAGGAGGAGCGTGCGCAGTAGTGCTCACCGTAGGCGGCTTGGTGCATCATTAAGTCGTAAGTAGTTGCAGCAGAAGCAGCACCTCTTATTAGCATTCCATAAGCCTTGGGTGCATAGTTTCAGGACAAACTTCAAAAAGTAGTGACATAAAAGCAGATGTTTAAGGATGACTATATTACCTTTTTTCAATTCACTTTCATCTTTTGATTGTCTTCCCAGTACTTCAAAAGATATCTTTCTGAATTTGTCGTTATCGCAAAAACAGAACAGTTTCTGGTACAAGTCTTTTATTTCATCCAGCGTTATATTCCTCAGAAATTCTACCTAAGAAATAAAAAAATGAAAATAATAAAACACACAGATACACGAATTTAGGAAAGCCTGAATTATCGATTCCACGCCAGTTCGGCTGGATATCTGGAATGAAATAGGCTGAAATAACGTTATGGGAGGTCTTTCAACCGTTTTCTTTTCTTTCTCTGTTTAATCCCTCCTCCTCTCTTCCTAGTAATACCCCAGTAATACCCTAGTTACACCCCAAAACTAATATTGTTAATTATGTATCACGTACACTTAAAAATAAATACATTTACAAAACTTTAACCCACTAAAAGCTCTTTATATTAAGTGAGCAGCTTAGCGCAGCGGATGTGCGTTGGGAATTTGCCCTGGAGAAGGATGGATAGAAATATCATCGAACCTCGCTGGGCCTTGGGTCTAGTGTTCTTTGGTTAGGTTTCGATCCACTGACCTCTGAAGCTGCTCTGAAGATTGTTATTAAGATTTTGGATTGCTCTTTATATTAAGTCAGTAAATGACTGACGGATATAGTTTTCGGGCCAATTTACGCACAAAAATATAATATCAGCACAATACAAAGCATAAATACAACATCAACAATAAAACAAGTGACTGTGTCCAGTCACTGTACATGATGTCACCAGTAACTATACACGATGGTATTCTATTGAAGTTCATTCAAGGTAGAACCATAATGCACGTTTTTTCATAAGTAGCTGACAATGCCTCTTCTTGAAAAACGCCCTTCCTAGTCCCCCAAGAAACTCAAAACTAAAAAGAAACGTTCTGAAAAAATTCCCCAATGAAACAAATTCCTTTAGATTTGACACGATTAGTTTTTTTTTAATCTCGCAAGTAAACGTTAACCACAAAATCAAATTTTCAAGAATTCCAAAAAAGAGCTTAAACGTTTCTTTTTTATTTCTTCAATGCAAATGGGACACTGGAACATAAAAGAGAGCAGTTTAAGAGTTCATTTGAAACCTAATGTTAATATCTTATATGTGCTTGGTATAAATTGGTCTTGGCAGGGCCAAGTAAAATGCCATATGTTGCCAAAAATAAGTCATTTTCACTCTTGTATAAATAGAGTCCAACGCCAAGCAACTAACAAGAAAAAACGGGAAAACACAAGAATAGTATAACAACACAAGGAAGGAGAAATGACAAAAAGAGGAGATACCCTAAAGTGATTGGAAGTCCTTTTAGAAGAATTAAAGCTAACCATGGTGCCCATGGGACGATTCATATGTGTCCGCCACTATTCAACCCAGACAGGATTTTTCCATAAACTTTAACTAAAAACTTTCATTGCTTTTATTTATTTGCTAGAGTTTTTTTTTAGTGATCAGATTTATTAAATACGTTCTTATGTTTGCGACATTGTATTTATAAGGTGTTTCTTGGCTGACAGTTCTTGTCGCAGCCTATCTATCGACGAGCCAGACTGCACTCCTCAGATTGCACTGCAGTCCTTACACTATCCTGGAGCCAAGTAGTTTTCGTTATGAATGCTGCCCGACCAGATCACGACAGTAGCTAGGAGACATCTTCATCTTCGTCGAACTAACGAAACACGAATTAGTTTTGATACTGCTCCTGAAAATTTTTAACGGGCTAAAAGCGAAATGGGTATTCTATTATATTAATTAATTAAATATTCTTTAAATTATTAATTAATTAATTAAAAATTAATTAAAAATTAATTAATTAATTAAAAATTAATTAATTAAAAATTAATTAAAAATTAATTAATTAAATAATTAATTAATTAAATATAAATAAATTAATTAATTAATAAAATATTCTATTATATTAATAAGCGATTATCTCTTATGATTGTGGGTTCGTTATAGTCCTTGTTATAATACATTTATGCATATAATGTAGATCAGACGTATAGTATAGCATCGATATGTAGTTCAATTACTATTTATTTTTATATCTTCAGGCCGGAAATGAGTGGACCGAGTAAAAGCCAACAAAACTACAATTTTAACACTGACTGGTATTATCATATTGTTTTTGTTAATATATTGTTAATATATATATTTTTAATATATATTTATATATTATAATATATACATTTTAATGTAATTCGTAAACATATAAATTTCAAATCATATTGTTTCGTTAATTTAAAAAATAAATGAGTTTGTTATGTGGTATTGCAGTGCCGAAAAAACAAAACGTTAAATGTCACTTTCAGATAATTCACGGCACTTTTGATATGAATTATCCACTCAAATTTGAAGTAAGAAGAAAAAAATATGTCAACTAAAATCAAGCCTAACTTGTAAAACAGGATGTTTTCACTAGACATATGGAAAATTCTAAAAAAGCCACCATTGCTTCTTTCAAAATCTCTTACATGCTTGCAAAAAAGTAGACACCTTTCATTGATGGTGGGTTGTTTAAAAATCATTTTTACTGATGCCGATTGTTTTTTTGATGGATTTTCTAACAAACGTGAGATTGTCTCAGCAATACAAGACTTACAGTTGTCAAATAACACTAAAATAGGAAGAATACCTGGAATTTCAAAAGACATACAAACTCATATAAAGGCTGACTTAGAAATATTTGACTGGTTTTTGTTACAATTTGACAAGCCGACAGATATATCAGACACCGCACCTTTAGCAGCCATGGTGAGGAAGGTATTTAGTAACTTCACAGTAAAAGAGGATATGTTGTAAATATTACTGACGAAACGACAGACAAGGGTCGAGAAAGTTCATAATACATTCAGAACATATGCCAAGTCTGTCTGCAATAACCACCGATGAGAAACCAGCAATGGTAAGTAAAACAAAGGACTTATGATGAATCATTTTCAAACTTTATGTCTTGCCATTGTATTATCCACCAAGAAGCTGTGATGTAAAATATTGCCATTTGAAAACGTTATGAAAATGGTTACAAAAATAATAAATTTTATGCGAGCAGCTCGTTTGCAACACCGACTTTTCAAGGCCTTGTCAGTAAAGCAACGCTTCTTACGAGATTTGTGAGTTTGATTCTTTAGTTTGATTTTTGAATTCTTTAAATTTGGAGTTCAAGGCAAATACAAAAACAAAGCTGCAATGATGAGCTCTGTAAAGTCATTTAAAGCTAAATTGGATTTGTTGATATAGCATATGCATACTAATTCTCTTGTGCATTTTCAACATATGAAGAGAATTTGAGGTAACAATGAATTAAAGAGGTATAATATTAGAATAACAAAATTATTGGTAAGTGTCTGTAATTGCAGAGAAGACCCCTCTATAAGGAACCCGTTTTTTGAATATACTTGTGAATACACCAAAGGTCTAAAACAGACTGACAACCTTGGAAAGCCCAAATGTCGAGCATCTAACTCCGAATCTGGTGTCACAGGTTCAATTCCACGTTGGGCTGTTTTTTCCACTTGGAATAAAAATAAAAATATTGTCAAAAAGTGTTTTATTGTCAAATAGTGTTTAATTTTGAATAAAAGTTGTATTTACAGAACAAATAATGTCGTATAATTAGAAGGGGATCTGTTAATTTCTCACTTAAAATTGCGTTTCACAAAATAAACCAAATTTTTTAAAGTTTGAAAAAGCTTTTCAAAGAAGCCCAACACAGCTCACGCAGAGATAATTCTTATGAAATGCAACTCTTAAGACTTTAAGCATCTTTGAGTATTGAAAAAAAAACAATTTGATGAGATATTTTTGCAGATTACACATATCGACCCAATTATTTTCTTCGGTGTCAATTCTTTTACTTGCCAAATAAATGTAATGGAAATGGCCACATGAATTGTAGATTTTGTTCAAGATAGAAAAGAAGAACTAGAGTTAGAAATGTTGGACCTTAAGAATGATATTTTCCTAAAATAATTAATATCATAGGACTTTAGGAATACAGTGGACACAGAAAAGATCCCATTTTTGAAAAAAGCGGCATACAATATTAGATCATTTTTTGGTTCGACATATTTATGCGAATAATTTTTTTCAACATGAACTTAATAAAACCAAGATATAGATCTTGACTCACCGATGGGCATCTTTATGATTGTTTTCTAACAGGATTATCACCAAGTTCTCCTAATTATGAGGCACTGGCCAGTGATATGCAATTATGAGGCCCTGGCCAAAGATCAAATTGACAGGTTTTGTTTACGTTTTACAAATATATTTCAGAGTGTATATAATCGAATAAGAATTTTATTATTTGAAACGTTTTTGTTTATCATATATTAATAAATGGTGAATAAAAGGAAATAAATTATAAAAATGAAAATTTATGGAAGGGGTTTGTCGTTTAAAAATATGTGGTGCCAGTCACCCTGCCGATATTTTAGAATGCACTCTAGAGTACAAAGAGGTTGGGAACCCCTGACTTAGAGGAAGATGATGCTGTTTGAAATAAACATGGACAGATAAAACAGGAACCCACTTATATTAATATCATGAAAATAGATTATTGTGTACTGATTGTCACAGTAGTCTATGATTGTTTCTAGATCTTTCAATAGATTGACATCAATTCACCAAGGACATAAGGGGAGGAGCCCAACGGGTTAACTACCCACACCAGAGTGCAATCAGGTGATATTTCAATAAGTGTTTTATAACATTTGAACACACAGTGTTAATGGCTTTGCGTCTGAAGCAAAAATTGAATTTAACATTTGTATTTTATATGATAAAAATTCATAGTATAGGGTTATATTGTTGCATAGCTTTATTCATTCAATCACTGTTGTTGTTTTTTCTCAGCTAACTGCCACTTAATGGCAGTGTTTGTTTTTTGCTACAGAAATCAGGAAAGTTACACTTTCTACAGCTTCATAATGACATATTTGTTGCGCAAATTTTTCCCATGCTCTTTATTTTCAAACATGGCACCCCCAAGTGTTAAATCTGGATAACTGCATGTGAAGGCCTTTCATTAAAAATTGAGTTCGTTTTCCGGATTTTTAAGATGTAGGTGGTTGTGTCAGCTTCCCCTTAATCAATTAAAGATTCAGATTCCTTTTTTAAAGCCCTTGATACTTTAAGAATAGCCATATTTATACATATGTTAGACATTCCTCCCATCGAGTGTAACTGTGTTTATTATTATTGTTTAATAGAGTTGCATTCTTTCAACCTTGTGATTTTTCGCAAATGAATCTTTAGGTATTGTTAAATTCCAGTGGCAACCCTGTCTTAATAGCGTTTATTATCCTATGATATCGGTAACTATTGTAAGTTGTCGGAGGTTTTTTGGCGCTTTTGATGAATGCCAGTAAGTGGCTCTCTGAAAAGATGTACTCTGGGAGAATTAAAAATTGGATGACAACACTGCATTTATAGGAGATTCAAAGTTTTTAGTGCTTTTACTTCACAATGGTATATCTTTCATTAATTTTAGAGTATTCAAAGTCAAAGTATCCTTATTTACAGTCAAAATCATGTTTTTAGATACCGCTAACTCGTACATTACCCTTTAAGCGTTCAGTTGACCATATTTAAACAGGAAACCACTTTTCGGTCAGTTGACCACTTTTAAACAGGAGGGGAGCTAGAAAAGGAGTGGAGTGGAGATCAATCTGGAGAGGAGTGGAGTTAGATCAGCCTTTATTACGGCTGATCTTTATTTTTGATGAATTATTATGCAGAAGTTAAAATTTAGTATAAAGAAAAGCTAGTTGGGGAGGGATTAGATGACCCCTTAATATTGTCTTTTCATCTACCTCTATAATTGGTAACGTTGGTAACTCTAGGCTAAACACCACTATCCAGCTCTGAAAATAATCACGTGGCGACATACAACGGGTACCTGAGCCAAGTACTTCTTAATATACTGTCAGAGTTAGTAGGTTTCCAGCCCTCATAAAAGAGTATACGTTTTTTATGCCTGTTTTTCGAGATGCTCTGATTTTAGCATCAGATAGTTTCTGTTTTTTTTACGTTTCAACATTGCTCTTTACTTTCGTTTGAAAATATTTTTTTTAATTTATTTACATAGACGATAGCTTCAAAGAATAGCTTATTTTGTCAGTGTTATGGGAACTTCCTTGTATCGTGGAGCTGTAATCATGAGCTATTTTTTAGCTATACGTGAGCCAGGGCCGTATCCAGGATTTTTTTTTCCGAGGGAGGGGTTACAGAAAGATTTTTTTCGGGAGGGGGGATTTACAAAAAAAGACTAAAAAACACATCAAAATTTTTTTATATTCATTTTTCACGTTTTTTCGAGTCGGACAAATATTTCGGGGGGGGGGGGGTCAAACCCCCAATTCCCCCCAGGATACGGCCTTGATGTCAGCTATTTTAATATCTTTAGATAAAGTTTTATCTTCCCCTTCTGTTCGCTTTCGTATATATTGGTTTATTTCTCACTGTTTCCGATAGAAAAAATTATATTTGTACATTCTCATGAATGTAAACCCTTTGGACCCAGAAGGCATGGTTTGAAACCTCCTTTTCCCAGGGTACATACCCTTTAAATGGTTGTCCTGTGATCACTTTTGACTCTTAAAAAAGAGCTCGAACTTTCGATTTCCAATCGATATCGGAACTAGAACATCCGATTTCCGTCGTGCTTAGTATATACTCGGTTTTTGGTAATGTCTTTTTTCAACAAAAAGAAAGAAAACCAGATTCTGAGCTAAACTTAAATGTTGCACCATGTTTTTTTTAATTTCCATTATAAATATTCCATTAATTTTCATTATGATATAAGTGAATGTCTTATATGAAGGAAATACAGATAAATAAGATATAGCTTTCATTCTACTACAAGAACTAAGGACACAGCCTACAGCAAAAACTGTTATTTTTTCTCAATTAGAACTGAACAAAAATTTGATCTTAATTTCCAACACTGTAATGAAAGGAAGACTAGAATACTTAGGTGACGCTTTAAGGATAAAAAATTTTCTTATTACGGCAGTGAATGGAATTTGTTTATTTAATATGTGGAGTTTTCTTTTCCTATTTATTTATATTTTTTCTTTTGTTTTGTTTAGTATGTTTTTTATGTTTATGTAAGAATTTTTTTTTTCCGTTTATAAATGCTCACGGATGTGTGGCCGAAATATTCGGAGTATTTGTGTTTAATTAAATGTGTTGTATTCACTTCTTTATAGAAATTAAAACCCGTTTTTCTTGTTTAATTTTTTGTAAAAGGATAAAAAATTTATCATTACTTGGTATCATTTGGTCCAAGTACCCAAAACAATACTACTGAAAATGAGGGGTTGGGGGAATCAAGAAACTAAAATTCAATTTATTTTAAAATTTCAAATTTTTTTTAATTAACAGAACAATCTCTTTCCTTAAACTATTGGCAACATCGGTATAAATTGAATAGAGTCTGAAACAAGTCTAGCTTCACAGTCTGAATAACAAAAAGAAAATCTCATTTAGGATCGGGTTTGCATTTATTTATGTATATTTCATTTAAAATTTACTTTGCATTTATTTATAATAGGACGCAATATATTCCAACCTTAGCACCACACAAAACAAAACGAAAACATAAAAAGAAGCTCACAAATTAGATGTACCCCCACATTATACAAATACTTGTTTATTCAAACTTTTGTTCCCCAATCCTCCCCTCTCAAAAATACTCTCTCTGAGGTGCATTGCAAAATGGACGATCCTAGCCACAGTCTTAATATTCAATCAAATAAAAAAAAAATGTTTTTTTTTAACTGAAAGTAAGGAGCGACGCTGAAACTTAAAACGAACAGAAATTATTCCGTATATGAAAGGGGCTGTCCCCTCCTCAACGCCTCGCTCTTTACGCTAAAGTTTTTTATTGTTTTAAGAAATTGAGTTGTGAGAAAGAGTCTAACTTTAGCGTAAAAAGCGAGGCGTTGAGGAGGGGACAGCCCCTTTCATATACGGAATAATTTCTGTTCGTTTTAAGTTTTAATGTCACTCCTTACTTTCAGTTTAAAAAAACTTGTTTTTTTATTTATTTGATTTTTGAACGTTTTTGAATTAATGAAGGTTTTGATTTTGGCTCACCGTACATGAATAATTAAAACAAAATTTGTATATAAATTTTACTTTTATTTCGCTAATTGGCTTTCTCGAAAGTTGTTTAATTTTATTTACGAGCGTTTTTATTAGTAATAAACATACGCAACTTACGGATTAACTTACGTAACGAACTTCTATATTCATATATTTTTAACATGTATATTAGGCGGTTCGCCTTCTAGTCAATACCTCGCTCTTTAGTTCGAATTTTTTTCCGATTCTTTAAAAATGACCCCTTAATCACAAAGGCCGTTAATTTAGAATAAATAGCTCTTATGAAAGCACTAAAACATCTTTGGCCTAAAGAGTGAGGTATTGACTAGGGGGCGAACCCAATGATATACGTAATGATTTCTGTTCGTTTTAAGTTTTGATGTCGCTCCTTACTTTCAACTGGAAAACTTGTTTTTTTTTTGTTTAATTTCTGATTTTTTTTAAAATAATGCTGGGAAATCTGGCACCCCCTTCATAGCAATGTCCCTTCCCCCATGAGAACTTCCTCTATGGAAAAATCCTCCCACATAACCCCCGAACCCCCCCCCCCACTACCAGAAAAGTCTCCCCTGAAAACGTATGTATGCTTCCCAATAACCACTACTACATGTAAACATTGGGTAAAGTTTATAACTTTCAGCCCTTCCCCCAGGGACTTTGGGGGATTAACTCATCCTAAAAGACACAGTATATTTTCGACCATGCTGAACAAAATGGCTATCTCAAAATTTTGATCGGGTGATTTTGGGAAAAAAATGAGCGTGGGAGGGGGCCTAGTTGCCCTCCATTTTTTTGGTCACTTAAAAAGGGCACTAAAACTTTTAATTTCCGTTTGAATGAGCCCTCCCACGATATTCTAGGGCCACTAGGTCGATACGATCACCCCTGAGGAAAAAAAATAAATAAACACGCATCCGTGAACTTTCTTCTGGTAAAAAATAAAAAATTCCACAATTTTGCAGATAGGATCTTAAAGCCTCTACAATAGGGTTCTCTGATACGCTGAATCTGATGGTGTGATTGTCATTAAGGTTCTATAACTTTCAGGGGGTATTTCCTCCTTTTTTCAAAAATCAGGCACATTTTCTCAGGCGCGTACCTTTTGATGGGTGGGACTAAACTTGATGAAACTTATATATTTGAAATCAGCGTTAAAATCGGATTCTTTTGATGCATCTATTGGTATCAAAAATCCTTTTTTTAGAGTTTCGGTTACTTTTGAGCCGGGTCGCTCCTTACTTACAGTTCGTTACCACGAACTGTTTGATGGCTAGCCAGACTTTACTAACTGGCACCGATAAGTGACTAAAAAAAGATGCGACATAAAACGACAGACCTGAAAGAACTTAATTAAGAATCGAATTAATTAGTTTCTGTTCTTGGTAAAAACAAATTATAAAAATAGGGACCTTTTTATATGCACCAGAGACAGTACCAGTGGCAAAGTAGATAGCCATAAGTTTTGGTCATTTAAAATAGATTGTGGGTTTTCAGATTTGCGCATTTGTGAGGTTAGGAAATGAATCTTTCGGTGGTTCCTAAAAATCTTTGAGTTTGCTGGGCAAGAAATTGTTCGAGGTAGCCTATTTTCCAAAGTTATTTTTTCTTAATTTTCCCTTTGGCGTATTGTTGCGCAAAAAATGGATAGGCAAAGTTTTACGTATCACGGATGCTGATACGCAATGTGTAAAACGTGTTGCGCACGTTTTACGCATGACGGATGCTAGATTGCGAAAAATTGATCTTTTCAGCCATCCATCTGGGTCAAACCAAAAAACAGGTCATCACTGAATGGAGTGGAAAGAGGTCATATAATTTTTTAAAGGAAATCGGAACTTCATGTGAGGGAGAAAAGAGAGAAGCTTAGAATAAACTGAAGGAAGGAGGAGCGTACGCAGATGTGCTGGTCTCGGGTGACTTGGGGCTGCAATGACCTGTTCGTTGTACTAGTAGTAACATACTGCATTTACTAGTATATTATACGCAGGCACCAATTCACAAAAATGTAGTGAAGGGGAGGGGGAGATAAGATTTTTCCATTTTTTTTAACGAAGATAAAAAAATACTATTTTAAAAAATTTAGGACTTATCTATTTATTTTTCAATGAAAACACAAAAAACATACAGTTCCCTAGAAATTCAGAACAATTTTAAGAAAAAACTTACAGTTCTCTCAAGTCGATCAAACATGAACTCGCCTCTCAGAATCTCGTCCCAATTTCTGCTAAATTCTTCATCTAAGCTAACGTCCGGTTTCTCTTTATTCTTAATCAAAGAGGTCATACGCTCAATGTAGTTACTTGTACTGAGAGAACTTAGAAAATTATGAAAATACTGAAGAAATGCTTCAATCCGCTCATTGATATGTTCAGGGCTAAAAATCAACAAAACAATAAAAAACAAACAAATACGTTTGTAAAAGTAAACAAACAAATTCAATGCATTAACGGAAACAAGACTCAGTACTAGGGAAGCAACTAATCAATAATATGAAGACAATCACTTGACGTTATACAACGGGTACCCGAATCCTGAAGTCAAATCCTGAGGGCATTTCTCATTAGAGAAATTGCATACAGTCAGTAGGTTGGATTAAGATATGACGGATAATGCTTGGTATATATACCCTATTTTTTTCTTGACTGAGAGATTAAGTTTAAACTTTCCTGACTAGTTTTTTTAATGGGGGGGGGTGTGAGAGGACTTGAGATATGTGTTTGAGAGAGGAGGCAAGATATTTTTTACGCAATCCTGACAAAAGAGAACACGCTACAGTTTTTTATTACTTGGCACAAGTTCTCAAATCTCAATGTGAAGACAAAGGAACAAAACAACTCAACGTTAAAATAAATATATTTCTAAATATGTTTAAATTAAAAAATATATATAAATATATAAATAAAACTAAATATATTTCCTTGAACTATCTTTTTAAATTGTGCTTGAGCGCACACAAACTCAATAACTAAATATTGAAGCTAACATCTTACAATCGTGACACCAGACATGGGTAAGGGTTGCAAAAGTTATTTTCAAGTATAAGCAAAAGCTTATTTTGTATAAAAAAAAAAAAAAAATTATAAGGCAAAAATATTTATTGCATTCCACTTTGTTCTACTTTTACCCTGCTATTGCATCATTTTAGTACTAGAATGGCCTTTTTTTTAAATTTTGACTTCCCCCTCTTTTTAAAAATAGTTTTACATAACACAGATCGCAAGGGCTAAATTCATTCCAAATATATATAAGGCAATATTATTTATTATATTCCATTTTTTCTTATCTCCCCCTGTTAGTACACCGTTTTAGTACTAGAATACTACTACTACAACTACTATTACTAAAAACTCACCGCAGCGCGAAGCCACCTGAGGCCGACACAGCTACGCGCGCTCCTCCTCCATCCCCATCTATTCAAAGCCTCCCTTTTTACACCCTCCCAGGAAGTTCCCATTTCCTTTAAATCTCTCTTTATGACGTCCCCCCACGCCAGACGAGGACAACCTGCTTTCCGTTTAGCCCAAGACAGTTGGGCGAAAAGGACAATCTTCGGCTATCTGTTATCCTTCATCCGCCCAACTTGCCCTAGCCATCTCAACCTTTCTTAAGTTTTTCAACTTTTCTTAGAATGGCCTTTCTCTTTTCTTTTTTTTTGACTCCACCCTCTTTTAACAGGTGGCTTTTACATAGAACCGACCGCAAGGGCTGAATTGATCCCAAAAGCCTGCATTTTAAAAAAAGCGAGCATTCAGAGCAAAACATACAGGGAACCAAATGGTCAAGGTTTATGGGACTCGTTATTGTTTTTTTCTCATAAAGGATTACGGCAATAGAGGTAAGAATAGCATGCATATACTACTACTAACAACTTACCGCAGCACCAAATCTGAGGCCACTACAGGCACGCACTCCATCCTAATCTGTTCAAAGACTCCCTCATTACACCCTCCCAGGAAGTTCCTGGTTCACTTAAATATTTCTTTATGACACCCCCCTCCCACCCCAACCACAGACGACCTGCTTTCCGTTTAGCCCTACACGGTTGGTCGAAAAGGACAGTAATTGGCAATCTGTTATCCTTCATCCACAGAACGTGCCCTAGCCATCTCAACCTTTCACTCATTATAGCCGCAGAAAACGGGATTGAACCACTCTTTTCAGACAGCCTACTGTTTGAAATACGGTCAGTCAGCCAGGTACCTTAAAATTGCTTCAATCGATTCTACAATTAGTAAAAACCCAAATATACATAAAAATAAACAAAAAACAAATATATTGAAATACAATTGTTCCTAACGTAAAATACATAGAAATACAAATATCTATAAATATTAACTAAGATAAACATACGTGAATTTGAATATTTGATAATAGACTGATATAGTAAAGCCTGTAACTCCATGTGTGTCCAGCATTGAGCTGGAGACGTGGTATCCTAGTTGCTCTAAAGTTCGCATCTGATTGAATGCAGGTTCCTCCATTATCCATATAAGGGCCTGAAACAAATACATAATTTTAACCTAACCTATTCCTCATGTGAATTCATCAGTTTCGGGCACATTTTCGTCAATACTGCCACGTTGGAAGTCCACTTGAATATCCACTTAAATCCTGAAAACAAACAAGTCCTTCGAAGGAAAGCTATACCTTCTTAAGGTATGTGTGCCATATGTTTTTAGCTTATATTTTGCTGATTTTTCACCCAATTTTATTCTAAATTTTGCACCAGCTACTACCAAAAAAAAACGCAGAACTGAAAAGGAGGTTATTTTCATTGAAAATTTAATTCACAGATGTTTCTCGTTTTTTTTAGATACAAATCTATATGGTTGTTGAATTTTTCGTTTAACCAACTCAAAGAATCAAATTACGTTTGCAATGTCCTTGGTATTTCAACCAAAATCGTTGCTGTCATCTCACATTTGCAAACTTTTGAAATAGCTGCCCAAAAATAGTTCCCCTCTAAAAAACAAAACAACAACGGGCAAATTCTACACAAACATTGGAAAATTACAGACATTTGGATATTCTGAAGGGAGGGGAGGCTCCCTCTCATGCAGAAACCTGACTTGTTAACAAGACAACTATTACTAAGAGCTAAATTTTCTTGAGAAAACCCTTTAACACATAAGAGATAGGGGTAAGACTATTATAATGGGCAAGATTCTGGTTAATAAGACCCATTGTCTCCAAAGGTTAGCACAAAAAGGGGAGCACGACTATACACTATTTAGGAATTTCATAAACAATTTCAATTAAAAAATTACAAAAATCAATTGATTTCATGTGAATTTGACGTCAATCGACACTCAAAAAACCAGCAGATTTATCCTGACAAAAAAAAAAAAAAAAACAGAATAAAAACTTCCTATCGCTCGTCACCTCCACTCCAAACCCTCTCTTTACTTTCCTGGACATTTTTTTTCTTACTAAATGGCTGAAACAAATTCTCCAATGCGGTGATTCCAATGCTTGACATTTGCGTTGTTGATTGCGGACCCAAATTTTATGACACACTGTTGGCATGTGCAGTACTGTGGATAATAAAGCAAGAACCTTCCAAAAATTGTTGACATGTGTTTTTCGCCAATTTTATGAATAAGCAAGCAGAAGAGGAAGTTTTTTGTTGTTGTTAATAACAATTAGTTGTTGTCTTTCCTGACAGGAGTGGGCTCTCCCTTAAATTACTCGGAATAGGTAGTAGGGGCCTACTTTTCCCTTGCTTGTAGGTATTCAACTGCGCAGAAGCGACTTTACAACTCAATACCAGCCTGAGAAGCCCAGCGTGTTTCGTGGACTATTCGTGGCTGCAAGATTTCGTGCATACAAAGTGGAACCGGAAGAACATTATTTTGCAACTTTGTGTTGACTTTAACGAGCCTAGTGAAATCTTGAGGACGAAGGCTAAACTGTTACCTTTCTTACCAGTCACTTTAGTGGCAAAGTTGACAGAAGACTTGCCTGACTTTATTAAAACTCGTTCTAGACTTACCTGTAAGAAACCAGGTGTTGCCAAAACATATCTTATGCTTACCCGGCATAATGTTGATACGCTACCAGCCCTTACAGTGGCTGATCTCAAGCGGGTAGCTTTGCTGTGTGTCTCGCATTTCAATATTGCGATAATTATGTCGCCTCATGACACACTCAAATCGGAAATCAATCCTTTGCGCCTTCTCTCATAAAACTTGTTAACAAAGGTACCGTCTGACCCTGTTAGCAAGTCGGCTCCAACGACTGTTCCTTCGAGTGATGTGGACTGCAACGCTACTACCGCAAATAATGACGTGCAAAATGATGCAGTGCGGTACGCTTTTAGTAGGATCCATTTCCGTCAAGTAGTGTTTAAAAGCCATCTGCACCAGCAGCAACAGAAGCGGATTTATCGGTGAAATACCGTAGGCAAGGATCAAGTGAAAGCTGTTGTGCTGGTGAAGGTTGCAGATCGCAGAGGAATACAGACAGTTCGTTCAAGCCCGCCCATAGCCTTAAGTCAGTTGCTGCTATTTGGACCTCTAAATTATTTGTGTTTACTCTGAAAACCTCTGCTGATAGTTACAGATATTATCTCCGAAACCCTGAAACATAAAGCAGAATATGAGTCATTCAGGCCAAACCTGACTCCTATTTCTCGTTCAAGTTTGAGTAACCTAGCCTCTACTTACGTAAGAGTTCTAAATTCAACTGACCCGCGGGTGTGTCATTTCATAATTTCTAGAGTGAACCCAACATAGAAAACTCTCGTAAAGAACACTACCTTACCAGCTCCGTAAGCAATTCCGTAATAATGACAATTAGAATTGCCGGTTTAAACTGCTGATCCACACTTTATTGTAAGCAACCGTAAGCAATTCTCGCATTGCCTGATGACTATCAGAAAGTGGCTATGCTATTCTTCAAGAGACGATGCTGCTTCCACCAGACTTAGGCATTTTAGAGAATCTGAACAGTAAGTTCGTCAGTTATGTCGAATCGTCAGAGTAGTGTAATTCACGAAACTTACAAGGTCGATCGGCTGGTGGTCTATGTATGATGTAGAACAGATCTTTTCTAATACTTGACACCATATCAACATTGCCGACAAGCGACTAAAGGCTATGTTCATTAAGTATGACAAAGGGAATTTGCTTCTCTTTAACGTTTATATGACAGTTTGCAATGTGGATAATTTGCCAGGATTTCGCCCAATATTGGCAAGTCTTGGGCTTTAATACAGCACCGAATTCCAATAAATTTCAAGACGAATTAGAGGGTCATCGTTTCCTCAGTTTTCAAGGCGAGTTGTTTCAACAGATAATTTTTTAAAGGGATTTCTTCCAGGGGCGCGAGGGACAATGGCAACGGCAAACAAGAGAACATTAAGAAATGTACATAAATAAGAAAATGGGAAATATCACCATTTAAATCTTGGCAAAAACAAAGCTCCTGATGGCACTCCTCAACCCTCTCTAGAAAATTTCCTGGCGACAATCCTGATTCAACCCTCTCAACAGTTCCACTTTTTGTGCAGGTAACCATGTGAGTTTCATCTCTTATGCTACACAAAAATTTTTTTGGCAATTAGAGGAGAGCCATCACCCTGCATCACCCACATTCCAGGCTTAGTCCAAAAATATTCCTGGGAATCTAGGACATTAGAGACTTGTTTCTATACAACCCAAGTTTCCTTCTATATTTATCTCAAGAGTCGTGGTAATTTTTTTTAAAAGAAAATTTTGTAAAAAAAAGGACACATTGAGGCTACAGGTAGACTACGCCCCCCCCCCCAAAAAAAAATACACAAAGATCTATCAGCCCTTCTTCATAATGGCTGATGCCCATTTATATACCACTAAAAATAATTTCATCAAGCCTCAAACGAATCAACTTAGTTAAATGAAATTTCAAAATAAATGCCTCTAAACAAAATTGTTGTTTTAGCTACACAATAGCAGAAAACACCACACTGCAGTGTAGAAATCTTTTTTGCTACTTAAAAAGTGCACTAGAACATTCAATTTTCTTTTTAAGGAACATTTTTAGGATATTCTAGGACCTTTGGTTTGTTAAGATCACTCATGGAGAAAAATGTAACTAAAATAAAAACACATCCGTTATCATTTTTCTCGGAAAATAAATAACTTTTTGTGAGGTTCTTGAAAACTGCGATAAAGTTCTATGATGTGGTGAATTTGATAATGTATTTTTCGTCACCTTTGATCATTGCCGTTTCAATCGCCTTTTGGGACGCTGATCTCCTTTCGTCAAACCTAATTTTTTTTAGGATTTCGCTTACTATTAGCATGGGTCACTCCTTACTTACAGTTCGATACCACAATAGACTTGAGTTCAGATAACCATCTATCACCCTCTAAAAAAAAGATAAAACTACAGTAGAGTACGATAAAGATGACGAAAAAAAGAACACTACCAAGTTAACACTAAAAGATTACAGAGCCACTGTAAATACACACAAAACAACACAAACGACAAACACAAAAAACAACACTGTGTTTTTTGAAAACACATGTTTGTGTTATGTTTTTATTCGAATAAATTGAATTGAATTGAATTGAACACAGATAACTAAGGAACAAATAAAAAAAAAATTGAGAACAAGGTAATACTACACTTTAAAGGGCCAGTTAAAGAAGCCATAGCAAACATACACTGTAGCAAACATACGTTTGTTATTTCTAAGACTTAACACTTATGGTGTAAAGGGAGGGTATCGAGGGGGGGTAGCAGGGTGTAGGTAGTGTGTTCCCAACTTTCCTTTACCTATACTATTTAATAAAGTATCTAGCAAAACGATTCTTTAGAAGCAAGGATCCGATCGGAACCTATTAGATGTATACACTGTCATGTTTTCTGCATTACGTTACTGATTTGACCGAGCACCGAATTATCGGTCGGGATCCCCGGGTTGAAATACTTTTATATTCCTTGAGTACCACAATTAGCAAGCTGCTACCCCGACTTTAGTGGCTTGACCCAGTTACTGAAGCACCGATTTTGGTTTTACCGAATAAACTCACTCGCCATACAAAATATCGAAGATCATGTACTAGAAATGAAAAGAAAAAGAGGGAGAAACTGAAAAAAACATGGCAAACACTAGAAATAACAGATCTTCCAAGTTTTTCCAGAACAAAGAGTCCAAAGCTTGAGAAAAAGGAAGTTTTTCAAGCCAATTATAATGGTATGGTTCACTAATTTTTTTCTGAATATATCTGACAATAAAACAGAAGAAGAAGATATATGAACAGAAAGAGCATTAAAAAGAAGAAAGAGAAGAGAGAGAAGTGAAGAAACTGTTTACCTCAAGAATGGCAGCTTCTCCTATTCCAGATATACCACATTGATAATAGTTGACAGAAACACTATTTGGATCAGTTGGGTTAAAGCTGTGAGAGCGACAAACTTTCTCACCGCACATAATCTCGTAAACATTGTACTAAAATGAAAAGAAAAAAAATGAAAAAAGAAGAAAATGATGCACGGTAGGCCTACTCAGAATGAGCAAATCTTTGAGAATGCACATGCACTTTGAGAACAAACCTGTAAATGTCACTTACTTTATAACGATTAATGCTGGGCTATCCCAGAAGAGGTTTCAGCCCTCCCCACCTTCCCCATAAAACCAAAATACACAAAAAGTACAAAGTTTTATACCACTCAGGTCAAAATACGACACTTTTTAGACAAAAAAAAAAAAAAAAAAAAAAAAAAAAAAAAAAAAAAAAAAAAAAAAAAAAACTGTTCGACCTCAGGTGCATCCTCGAATTATTTCTGCATGTCTTCCTTGAACAAATTTCCTATCGGCGCCTTTGGATCAGTGACTTTTACATGGAAGCACACATGAAGAATTAAGGGGGGAATGCACGAAGACAGGAATTTATTTCAGGTTGAGAAGGGGGGAAAAACAAAACAAAAAAACAAGTAAATTACATACAAATATAGGAAACTCTGGGAAAATCGTAAAAATCTTGAAATAGTGAAGGAGAGACGGGTCGGAATACTTTCTCTCCTCCATAAATGCTTGGTAAATAGGGGATTATAAGGCTATAGCTTATAAAAAAGGGCTCTAATGTCCCCGTAGACTGCTACGATGAAGATGATTTTTTTTTTTTAAGGAAGCTTAAACATATTTTCCCACGTTCAATACTGAAAATCTTCTTTCATCCCTTAACTAAGCTGTAAATCTTTTATTCCCTGATTAATTTTTTTTTCCTATTTTCCAAACCCTCTTTTGAAACATGAATGATAAGGCTAGAAGTCCTTATATGAAGCTAAGAGTTTAGAGTCTAATTTAAACTCTTAAATCATTAATTAATTTAGGACCTAATTTAAACTCTTAAGGTCAGGTTCCTAGATCAGACCAAGATTCAATGTATATTTTTTATGTGCATTTCTCACCTTTCTCCATCTCTACAGTAGTCTTCCCAAGACCCTTAGTTGTATTCAATCTTTCATTAAGACCAGTCTAATCATCATATTTACAGCTTGAATAACATTCAACTCCCTTTGACTTCCTCGGTAAGGTAAGATTCTAACCTTCGACCGTGTAAATTTTTTCCTTCTGCGATTTTAAGATTTTAACCTTTTTTCTTTTTTTTTTCTTCTGAGATTTTAATCTATTTTGTCTTTTCCTTCTGTGATTCTAAGATATTAACCTCTTTTTTCTGTGATTTTTAACCTTTTGTGTTTCTTTCCTTCTCCTTCTGTGGTTTTAAAATTTTAACCGTTTTTGTTTTTTTTTCTTTCTGTGGTTTTTTAACCTTTTGTGTTTTTTTCCTTCTGTGATTTTAAGATTTTACTTTTTTTGTTTTTTTCCTTCTGTGATTTTAAGATTTTAACCTCTTAGGTTTTTTTTTCCTTCTGAGATTTTAAGATCTCGACCTTTTCGGTTTTTTCTTTCTGCGATTTTAAGATTTTAACCTTTTTTGTTTTGTTTTTCTTCTGTGATTTTTTTGTCCCTGTTTCTCAGTCCAACAGCTTCACGCCCAGTTTATAAATAAAGCAAGTGTGTGTGTGTGTGTGTTTTTTTGCCGACATCATTCTTTCTTACCGGCTATACCGACTACACTGTTTGATGTCGCATACAAAAATGTATGTTTTTCTTTCCTTTATAACGCAGTCTTTTAAGCCTTTCAGGGAATGTTTATGTTAATGTATTACTTTATAATTCAGATTAAAGTTGATTTTATTTTATCACAGCTCATTACTTCTTATGCAAGCTTCTTTCGTTACTTATGGTTCCTTCATACTATGCCGGACAGCCATTCACACTAGCAAAGATTAAGACTTACGTCACGTAATATAATATTACAGCGCCAATTCCGTCCGTAACATAGGCAGTGTTAAGTAAAATCGAGCTCTAATTAAGATTTTGCTCTGCGTAGGTGTATGCGGTTTTAATCTTCCGAATATTTGACAAACCTGCATTATTTTTATACTGTCGATATCACATGTTGAACAAACTTATCACTGAAATTTTGACCATTTCTCAATTAGTTCTATACAAACCATTAACCGAAAATGACAATTCATACCAATATCCCTTGTTTTTAACGATTTATTTTTTATTTTTGTAACTTTTATTCTACATATAATTTTTCTACTTAGATGAATTTATCCCTCCCCCACTTTCTCGTAATAGAAACTTCTATACATTGCTGATCACAGTGTAATTTTAGGTGCCGACAATTACCATAAGGGGTCAACTCAACAGAAATTGAAAAGTTAACTTACCTTCAAAAGGTGGTCCTTATTCTGCACTTCAGATGATATCCATTTGGTGACCATATTAAAAACATTTTTCGCCTTTTCTTGTAACAAATTTCCTTGGAAAAGAGCCTGCAAGTAGTCAATGATGTAGTCCAGTTTAGCATAACTTAAAATAATTTAAATAATTAAAATAATTTTAAAATAATTTAAAGAAAGAAAACGATCAAAAAAGGGGGTTTTTAAGGTCAAACGAGAGTACTGAAAAAAACACAAAAAGCGAATAATTTGGGAGGACAACCGCCTCTCTTCTTC
The DNA here is from genome assembly GCF_049724085.1 of Artemia sp. Qi Xiang Cuo. NCBI lineage: Eukaryota > Metazoa > Arthropoda > Branchiopoda > Anostraca > Artemiidae > Artemia > Artemia sp. Qi Xiang Cuo. The sequence continues at coordinate 64,167,181 of NC_142804.1, forward strand.
AGCGCGAACAAAATAATATATTCGATGAAAACGCCGAAGAAAAAACCAACGAAAAACGCGGAAAGTCAATGTGAAAAAGACAAAAAACCAATGAAAAAAACAAAAAATTAAAAGATCAATAGAATTCAGTAAAAGCCTTATTTATAAAAAAATTAAAATTTAGTTAATTTACTATGATTTAATTTATTTTACTTTATAATTAACTAATTTATTATTTATTTATTGAATTTATTTATAGCTTATTTATTTTGATTTAAAGTATTTTATTTATTATTAAATTTTTTATGAAAATTATGATTCTTATAATTTTTTGGCTTTTACTGAATTTTGTTCATCTTTTATTTTTTTGGCTTTTTCATGTTTTTTTAGTCTTTTTCACATTGACTATCCGCGTTTTTTTCGTTGGTTTTTCTTCGGTATTTTGCTGGAATATATTATTTTGTTTGCGCTGAAGAAGAGAGGCGGTTGTCCTCTCAAAATATTCGCTTTGTGTGTTTTTTCAATATTCTCGTTTGGCCTCAAAAACCCCATTTTTGATTGTTTTCTTTTTTTATATTATGGCAGGCGAATGTGGTTTAGGAAATTATCTAAAAAAAAAAATTTGTCCTTGGGGGAGGGAGAGGTGTTAAAGCCTACAACTCCTCATCCTCAACCGTATTATCTAAGCCCATGATTTTCTAAATGGGTTTAAATGCATTAATCATTTAATTATCATCATTCATTCCACCTGGTAGCGAACTTTATCATCGTCACCAAATTCGGTAAGCAATGCAATACTTTGATTACATCGCACTTACTAAAAAACGCTAAATTCCTCTATGTTATTGTATGGACTGTTTATAACATATACTTGCGAGTATATAACTCATATTTTGATTGAGCCTTGATCATCATTGAACATATTTGAATCTAATTGATGTTTTTATTGGAGGAATATCTGAAACCTATTGATCCTGGACAAGGTCAGCACCCTTGCACAAGCCTTCCCATTACTTCACGACCATTAATGCTTGGAAAATGTGTATAGGAATAACTTACACTCTAAATATATAAATAAAAAAAAAGGCAAAAAAAAAATACAATTCAAAATACGTAACAATTTTACATATTTAAAGTTACCTATCAAAAAATGTTTAGCAGAAGAAAATTTGGATACTTTGATAAAAAAGAAAAAATACCCAAAAACATGATAGTCAGGGCGCCAGATTCTGTATCGTGCACCCACCCATGCCGGAAGGTACAAAAATACGTACGGAAGGTACTAAGGTAGTCGACTATGCTGCAAAAGAATGTAGTAGGGCGCATGTTTGCCGTTGGGGCGTTCCTGAGATATAGGCCAAAAACGCCAAATTAAACCTATAACTAAATGTGACGATTCAGGATTTTTTGCGAATTTTTGGGTTGAGGAATCCGGCGTAATGTTATATCAATCGAAAAAGGAGATCTAGATCTACAAGAATATGATTTTTAAATTAAAAAAAAACACATTTTTTTTCTATTTACTGCAGTTTCAAAATAAGTGCTGTAAAATTCGACTAATATCTCAAAGAAAGGCTAAAAACTCGAAATTTCTTGAAGGTAACAAATTTTTTTTTTCATTTTAGAAAAGAAAGTTCATTCAATTCCATACAATTTGAGCTAAAATAATATAAACTATTATTATTTTTAAAAGGTCTGCGAATTTTTTGTGTAGTGTCACTGAAATGATCACTAGCCGTATCGTAAAAATGGACATAGTTTAATTTTTCTTGAAAGGGTAGGAATACTTCAAACTTTCTAACTGTTTAAAATTTTTAACTTTTACTTAAAAAATAAAAATAGGTTTTTAAAAAAAATGTTGACTAAAAAAAGTGTATTTTTAGAATGGACGAATATGTTTTCTGGTGTACTAAGGGGTCTGCAATTACCTTTTTGGGACCTGATTTGCCACTGATACGACTGAACTATTTACTACAGGAAAGAATTCTGCTTCAAAGGTGGATTCAGTTGGCGCACTGGAGTTGTCTTACTCGGTCTGCCCGTAAAATTGGGTAATAGTAACTGATTAGGGACCTGTTGTAAATAAAACTAAAAGGTATCAAATAAAACTTTCAAAAATATTCCTCATTTTCTTCTTCCGATAATTCAGATGGGGCAAGGTCAGACTCCCTGCATGCCCTCCTCGTTCCACAGCAGGAGCATAAGCTGCAGCACCCTTTCATTTTTGAGCAGCTACAGTCTTTCCTACATCTTCCACTTTTGCATCTGCAGTAAGCTTCCAGGCTTTATGCTTCTTTACAGGTTTAGACGACCGCATCTACTTCCCCTTCAGCCATCTTCCATCCATGGAGGAGTGGATGTGGAATGCTTGGCCGATCCTGTACTGACGACAAGATTATCCATGTAGCGAATATAGCTCCTTGTATGCATGGCTCGAAGGTGTCGTCAGAAGGTGGCAGTCTTCTCACATCTTGTTTCTGGCACCAAATGTAAGCCCTTACACTGGCCAGTGAATTGAATCCGGCCTGTTTACCGTACATTTCAATGACCAGTGATTTTGATAGGTCGGAAACTTCTCTAAACGCGTCGACTAAAAGCTTCTCTTCTGCATCCTTGATCCGCTCCGTCACAGACACCATTTTTGAGGCAAAAGTTGGAGACGCCGCGGTGTTTAAGAAAGAAGCTTTCCCGAAGCCGAAGAAAAAGTTCGTTGTGTCACACCCTGACAGACAGTGCACGAACGGTAACATAATCTGCCCCTCTTTGGACAAGTGGACTCCATCCGCCAGCTAGTGTACTGGGATAATGTAAGTCGGGAACTTCGAGAAAAGTTTGCTCAGTCCCTCAGCTTGAAGCTCTTAAAAAAAATAAACACAGGCTACTGCCACATCTGTGTCGTTGGCATGCACAACGATGCTACAAGCGTAACGGCTAGCGTACTTGGCATGTGTCAAAAGGCATCGATCAGCCTCTTCGTGGCTGGATGGCAAGCATTCCTCGTAGTCACAGTGTTCTGGCAAAGTTGGACTGCAACCACGCTTGACAAGAGACACTTTGAATCTCTCCTGAACCTACCTGAGAGAAAAAGGTTGAGTGCTTTTAGAACCTAATCATCCATCTGCCCTCAGGTTTCATACAAATTTCCAGAAGCCGGCTTCTAGATGCTGAACTTGCAAGTACGGCGTCCCATTCTTCAATTGTGCTAAGAGTAGAAATCTGGAGGTTTTCCCCTTTCCCTTGTCGGAGTCTGCATGCTGGTTTCAATGAGATCGACTCTCCGGTGTCCGTGAGCTTCCTAAACAGCCCGTCGTACCGATCTGCGACAATGTGGACTTCAGGAATACCTACTGGAAGATCATTCAGCAACGATAGAAGCAATCTTCCCGCGAAGGATTTGACTATTTCAAACCTGGCAGGCCGATATGACCTTATCTCGGACATTAGGTCAATGATGTGTACTGTAGCTGATGTTGTTTTTTTGGATTTTTCTTCGCGAAAAATTTTCTCGCGAAGAAAGAAGATGTCAGAATGCCCCGGCTGCGAAATGACGCTCAGAGAAATTCCGTAATGCTGTAAAAGTCTTCTTTTCAAGCGGGTTGACTGATATTTTCTTCTGATTTTTGGGTCTGTTCTAGACAAGATTGAAACAAATGAAGCGCGCAGTTGACAGAGTCTCATTGTCTTTCCTTAGAGTAAAACTTGTTCGTATTCCTTAATAAGTTCCAAAAAGCACTTTTCGTACGTCTGTTTCACCGGCTAGGCACTTGCCTTTTTCATAAACTGTAGTAAGCACACGTTGTGGTACTGACCATCACTTGCTACCATGTCAATGCTACAACCGAGGCCATTGTCCAAAAGGAAGAACACATCCGGGATATCCTCTCTGAGCTGCGTAGCGGCTGCATAAATGTTGTCTGCCCTAGCATTTTTAGCAACTTCTATCAGCGGTACTTTCTGTCCGCTAACTTTCTTCTGTCTTTTCCCACAAATGACAGATTTCTGTCGGTATTCAAACTCTGGTGCAAAAAGGCGCCTTGAGGATCTGCTTGTATTCGGTTCGTTCACTGGCTGATTGGGTTTAAGTCTGTACAGACCCTTCCGACATGATGGATGCCATTTAGGATTGTTTTGCAAAAAAATATCAGCTTCTTCTAATTCAGTTGCAAGGTCGGCAGAGTGATCACTGCGCAGCCATGATGCACATTTTTTGAGGATTGCAACATTTTTCCCCCTGCAGAGGGAATCTTCTGTCACATCCTGGCAAATTACACACTAGCTGTAGATGACTGACAATCTGGATTTTGTACTTGGTGTCAGCTCAAATAGCAGCCGCTGCATACTTTGTGGGATATTCTCTCACGATTTAGCAGAGTCTGTAAAAAAAAAGTGGATAAAAGATAAAGTACGAAAACCATGAATTACTGGACCATCCAAGACTGATACGTCAGTTACATTTTACTAGAGCTGTATTCTGACACTTCTTTGCAAGGATCCTCTCCAGGCTCAAGCTGGAAAAGAATTGAAGATGCTTCCTTAGATAGATAAATTGTTTCTTAAATATCCTTAAATATCTGATTGTATGATTTCTTCCCACAAAATTGAGTTGAGATAAAAATGAGCCTGAAGAGGACTCTAGCCAAGAAGGGACGGAAAGAGCTCAAATAAAATGTAGCTGACGTATCGGTTTTGCATTGTTAAACATGATTTTGAACACTCTAATAATCACCATCTGTCACATTGACCAATTTTCATGGTTATCTTAGGTAAAGTTATCTTTATCACCACTGAGTTTGTGTGACGGACCACCTTGACTAAATGTCCTAAATGACTTGACCAAAATGAGGTGTGGAGTAACATGGGCAAACTTTCTGAATCGTCATGATACCAAGATCACTTGCTATCCGGTACTGACACCCAAGAACCCAAAAATACACCCTAGTCGATGTTTTGAGCCATAGTTCTAACAAACCGATCATGTCCCGTAAAATAAATGTTTATCTGCCAAAATAACACTAATTAGCTGGTGTTTACCTTTACTTTGACAGTATTACATCACCACTTCAGGGTCAATGACTTTCTATCTGTCCAGGAATGATTAATCCTACCTGCTGTCACGTGATGAAAAAAAAACTTCCCGCTAGGTAGCAGGTTACTACACAAAATTCCTATTATCGGGTACACTCGCTAAAAAAGTTGCAGACCCCTCAGATACAATAATATAAACATTTTTCTTAGCTCAGTGTGTTCGGAATTAAACGGGCTTTCTTTTTAAATATAAAGAAATTACTTAATCTTGAAAACATTTCGAGTTTTTAGCTTTTCTGTTAGAAATTTGTTGACAAAATGTGAATTTTTTAAAAACTGCAATAAAAAGTGTACTTTTTTTTATTTTTTTCTTACAAACAAAAATTATACTCATGTAATACCAGTTCTCTTCTTTCGATTGATTTAAGAGTACGCTGGATTTGACCAATCTTATCTGTAAAAAAAAAATTAGAATCGTCGAACCACATTATAGGCCAAACTTGGTGTTTTTGGCCTATATCTCAGAAACGCCCCAACGGCAAACATACGCCCTACGACATTCGTTTTCAGCATTGTCGACTACCCTGGGGTCCACCCTTAACATTTTTGTACCTTACGGCATGGGTACTAATCGAAATAAGCGAGAAACAGAATCTGGCGCTCTGACTATGATATGAAATACACAAAATTTACACAAAAAAATTACCCCAGAATACTACACCAGAAAATTCAGCATGTCTAAGAACCATAAAACAGAGATCCCAAGTTTTACAAGAATAAACACAATCCTCTGCGTTTTTTTGAGAAATGATACGACGAATACTTAATTATTTGTTAACTCGTGTTTCTTTACCTCGAAATTCAGTATGATTAAATTGTTTGCACTTCAAGAAAAGAATGACAAGAAATCACATGTTTTATTTTTTTAATATAAAAAACAAATTTTGTTTTTGTTTTCTCATTTTTTGTTTTTTCATAAAAGATCATTTTGTTCAGTTTAAACCTAAAACGTATCTTTGATCATATAAAGTTACCACACAATTTACGAAACAAGTGATCATGGTAAAGAAAATGGGACTATATGAATGAATCGAGTGGTGGCAGCGAACAGAAATATAATAAATTGTTTGTCGCTTGGCTCTTGTACTGTGAACATCCATTTAAGTAAACTATTGCAATAATTGGTATTGTTAAGAAAGCGATAATAAAAGAATCGTGTTAAGAATCCTATATATTGGCTAAATAATAAACGCCATAATAGACCAAAACAATAACATAATTGAGCAAATAATAAAACTCCCGTACCAATAGAACAATCCTGAAGAAGTCCACACTGATCAAAGCCGTATCCAGAGGGGTTGGGTGGTGTTTGGGGGGTTTTAAGTATACAAAAATGTTTCTCGACTCGTAAAAACGTAGCAAAATTGCATCTAAAGAAATTTTTGAGGCGTTTTTAAAAGTTTTTTTGTGACCCCCCCCCCCCGAAAAACCCTTGATACAGCCTTAACACTGATAGAGGCATAGAAGTTATCTAAACTACCCTTGGTCCCAAAAAAAGCCAAGAGCAGGTGGCGAGCAATTCTAGTTGCTGCCAAACGGACAGAAAGGGCGGTTTGACGGATCAGACTTCTGAGAACCTTGATCAAGTCTATAGAAGTAATGATCGCCACTGGGGAGCCCACTTGTACTATGCGAACTAATCCGTGAACCATGTTCTTAATTCAAAAGTAAAGAACAAATGAGAGCCATAGAGGAAGTGCCAAGCTAAAGATAACTAATAACTATCTAGTTGCTGTGAAGAAATAAGGAAACTGTGATTGAATTTGTTTAACAAACGTGTTTTATTATAAGAGGGTAACTTATAACATAGTTAAGTGTAACATTAAGATGTTACTATAAAAGAGGGTAACAGCAAGAATGTTGGCTCCGATACGAGTTTATGCTTGTAGTCTTTAAAAGCAAAACCCGTTTATAGGAATCCAGTTTATTTTAGAATATATATATATATAATATATATAAATATATATAATATATATATATATATATATATATATATATATATATATATATATATATATATATATATATATATATATATATATATATATATATATATATATATATATATATATATATATATATATATATATATATATATATATATATATATATATATATATATATATATATATATATAAATATATATATATATATATATATATATATATATATATATATATATATATATATATATATATATATATATATATATATATATAATGAGCGCTCATTAGCGTAGGGAGCGAGGAATTGTAAAGGGGGCAACACCCCACATATACGTAATAATTTCTTTTCGTTTTACATTTTATTGTAACTTCTTACTTTCAGTTGAAAAAAAATGTTTTTTATTTTTAATTTAACTTAATTACTGAATTGAACTTGGATAAAGGATGAAAATGACAAAAGTGATTGTTAGCTGCGCAAGTAAAATTTGAAACTACTTTTACGTTTAATCAGAAAAGTTTGGCATATACAATTTTTTTAAGACTGTGTACAGCACTGCCTGACCGAGCGAGGTCAGGTGGTACTGCCACAACAGCGAGGGCCGAAGACCCAGATACCGACGCAAAAAAGTGAGGGCGATGTGTGAGGGTCAAAGGCCCAAGCGAACGGAAGAAGGCGACAAAAAGGCAAAGCTGAAAAGGCGGAAGAATACAAAGCGGAAAAGATCGAAACAAAAGGAACATTTCTTTACACGAATTTTATGCAAACTAATTTTTATAAATTACAGAAACATTGAGAAACAAATTGAAACGAAATCGTTCAACGATGACGCTCTAAAGTCATTTTGAGGTTGTTTAAACTTCGTTTCAAGGTCAAAACGAAATGCAATTTTTATACCAATTAGTTACATGTAAATTATACAAACATTGAGAAGAAAATTGACATAAACAGGGTCAAAATAAAAGACAAATTTTATGCAAGATAATATTATCTATACGGCCAACACATAGAAATAAGATAGGATGACTTGGAAAGGTCATTTCAATGTTCGTTTTAGAGGTTGACACGAAATGCAGCTTTTAGTTTGCGAACACATTTTATGTAAATAACACAAACAATGAAACGATTGCCGTTCCAACGACGATCTTGAAAGTCCATATCGAATCGAAAAAAAAAATAAATTTTAATAAATAAATTTTATACAAATTACGGGTAAGTAAATGACACATGCCTAAAGCAGCACTTCGTTTTGGCAGGATCTTTAAAACTTAAAAGGGCACTAGAACTAAAGGTAAAACCAGGATTTTTTAGGGGGGGGGGGCATAAAAATTTTGAAAACCGCATGAAGTTTCATTTTTGTTACGTTTTGAGCGGGAAAAACATTTCGGGGGTGAGGGGTCAAACCCCCCTCCCCTGGGTACGGCCTTGACTAGAACTTCATGTATCTGTTAAACAAACCCGTTTGCCCATGTTTACAACTACTAATTCAAAGCAATGGGCCCGAAAAAAAGATATGTGACTATAATTCTTGGGTCTTTTAGTAGGTTAGATTCGTCAATTCATTTTAATATATTATGAAAAATAGATTAAAATGGTTAATTTGACAATTTCTTATGTCACACTGCTTTTCCAATTACACTTGAAACGAAAATATATCAAAAATAGAAAATTCTTTTTAATAAGACAGGACGAAAAAATTTCTTTTAATGCAAAGTCAACAATAAAAGTTTGAATATTTCAGCTTCACATAACGAAAAAAAAGCTCAAACTAAGTTTAAGCTCGTTTTTTTTTTTCGCTGATACAGGCTTCCAGATGTGAAGCCGAAAAATTCGAGCATTTACTATTATATTTAAAAAAAATCCCATTTTCAATATATTTTCGTTGCAACTGTGGATAATTACCTTGCATAAAGGTTAAGGCTGTGTGGGGGGGGGGCGGAGGGTTGAATAAAAAGCATCACCTTTATGAACAGAGCGTGAGGAGATCACAAAAAGGAACGTGATGGAAAGAAAAACTTGTTGGGAGGGAGTAAAAATTAAATCTCTAGACATTTTAGGGCGGAGGAGGAGCGTGCGAAGCCATGCTGACTGCCTTGCCAAGCTTTACATCACAAGGCAAAGTCTGAGGGTATTGGAGAGAAGAATAAGAAAAATAGAGCTAAAAACTAACCAAACAAATATGAGTTCCGAGTAGGAACAAGTCCTTTAATACACACAAAAGGTCCAGATATTTAGATGACAGTGTCAATCATCATCATTACTAGAGAACTAAAATACTTTCTCTAATACTTTCTAATTTCTCTAATACTCTAATACTTTCTCTAATACTTCAGTAGAGAACTAAAGTATTAAAGAACTAAAGAACTAAAGAACTAAAGAACTTCAGTAGAGAACTAAAGTATTTCTCTAATTTCTCTAATACTTAATACTTCTCAATACTTCAGTAGAGAACTAAAGTATTAAACTAAAACAAACTATATTTATACTGACCAAAATAATAACTTCTGGGTCAGAGCAAATTTCCACTCCATTGATTTAACTGTGCTTTTTTTGTAATAAAAAAAAAAAAAAAAAAACTAACCTGAGCATAAAGACTGCCTCTAAGGCGAAGGATATACTGAATGAACGTGTCTTTAGAAATCCCCTCCAAAGCGTTCAGCTTATCTGTTAAAAGAGAGCGATTCTGGATCAATAGGCTCAAACGAATATCCCTACAAATAAAAATAGAACATTTTGTAGGTTTCTCAGCCTTAGCATATAGCGTATAATTATAATTATCGGATCTTATTTTCCGATAAGGTCCGATAGTAAGAGTAACTATTCAGAGTTACTTCAGTAGTTAACTTCACAAATGAACACACTGTTTCTTCTTATAATTATCGGATTTAAATAAATAAAAAAAAATGTCAAGAAGAAGCGTATATCTACACATTCTACGGAAAAAAAACAACTGAAAGCCAAAGAATAACCGATAAGTGCAACATTATGTAAGATTAAAGAAAATTGATGAAAAAGAAAGCTTTTCTAAGCTTTGTACCACGATTGAAAAAAATTGTGCATTCTTACTCTCAGGGTTACAGTAGGGCTCTTGGGCAGCCCAGATCAGTATTACGTTGTTATGTATGTTGTACATATTTTGTTCCATAAAAATTATGAAAAAGGGTAAATTTGCAGTCGTAAACCCGTATCGCAATAAGCTGTGAAAATTCCACCTCTTTCACAGTTTTTTTTGCGCAAGAGCTGAAAATATTTGCATTTGACCAAAGTTGAATTTGTTATACCTTTTTCAACCTATTTTTTCTTCTAGGAACAGAAGGAATTCCTTATTTCTTTTAAAAATCTACAAGAGTAAAGACTAAAATTATATATTTCATACAATTAACATGAAAAAAAATCTTTCTATAATTCCTAAGCATTTTGCAAGCAAAATATGTATAAGTTAGAAAAAATTAAGTTCAAACGCACAAGCCGGAAAATGGCAGCGACCATCATTATATTTCACGGAGATGGCAGCTCTTGCAGAGCTCAGTTTTGCAAATTTGTTTTTTTCCTCCTTTCTAAACCAAATTTAACCAAAAATCAAAACCGCACTTCTTTTCAAATTTAAAGAAATATTTTACCTAATTTGTCAGCAAGTTATTTTAGGGCGTCGTTTTGGGTTACTTTAAGCCAAAATCCAAGCCCAAGCTCCCCAGGCCGTGAGTATGAGAAGCATTCGGTTAAACAAATTCCCTCACAACATCCGAATCTCAGATACCAGGTGAGACGGTAAACGCCTGTTTTGCTACACGTAGAAGTAATAACAAATCCTTATTTTAGGGGCTGCTAAATGGTAGCAACTCAACAGCAACGCAACACATACAGCTGTAGCAACTCGTGCATGGCGGTATACGATATTTTTCATGAAAGTTAGATTTCAAGCCCATACTCAAAACTAAGAGATTTTCAGGTTTTTCGGAATTCATTACATCCTTTATTCTTACACAAATACTTGGGAAGTGGAGCGTCTTTTCAATCAATTAACTTAGTTAGTTAATTCAATCAATCAGATCAGTCCCATCTATTAGTTCAATCTATCTTGTCTGTTTGTCAAGACATTAAGAAGTTTCAGTTTTTCCAATATACATTATCTTTCTCCTCGCACAAAAAGCCCTGAATACAAGCTGTTTTTCTTCAATACATTAGTTTAATTATTTAATCCAACCGATTGAATTACTTCAACCTATCTTCTTTAGTTCTCAGGCTATTGAGAAGTTTAAGTTTTTCTAAAACAAAATACATCTTTTTTCTTCGCTCAAGATATACTTACTTACTTACTTTACTTTCGGCGAGAACCAGACGATGATCCATCCTGCCAGGCACCAATAGACGATGGGATGACTGACGTAGTCTAACACGATCAGTCAACAGTAGCCCCTTCTGCAATCTTCAGCCAGTTCTTATCCCAACGACATCTGTGTCGGCAGAGGACACCCCAAGCATACATCTCAGTCTTGAATGTCTGCCAGAGATTTTTTCTTTGGCTGCCTGGTATCCGTTTTCAAGTCGGAAGGAGGTCGCAGGTGAGGACATCGCGGGATATGCTTCCAGCTGGCCGTCGTAGTGTGTGTCCCAGGAATTTCAGTCGTCGTTGTTTTATGATTACCGAGAGGAGGGTCTTCTAGGCACAACGACGTCGAACCTCGGCGTTTGAGATAGGAGACCATCGGCTGACCCGTAGTATGTGCCTCATGCAGCGACGGTCGAATAATTCTAGTGACCCTGTTTCTTCGGCCTTTAAAAGTCAAGTTTCACAGGCAGAAAACAGGATCGATCGAACAGTTGCCTAGTAGACATCCATCTTCCTTTTGATGCTAATTTCTATATCTATTCCAAAGCGACTTCTTCATGCTTGTGAAAACATCACATGCCTTTCCTATTCAAGCTCTAGCGTCAGCTTCTGCACCACCGTTCGGTCTTAGGATAGAACCAAGGTAGCGGAACTCTTCAAAAGATTCTCAATCAGATTGTCTTCTCTCTGACCAACAACAACCCCTTTGTGGGCGCAAAGTGAATTCGCCATTATCCAGTCTATTGTGTAATTGAACAGAGCCGGCGAAAGGGGAGTACCCCTGTTTGACCCCCAACTCAACGTGAAATTCCGTTGTTTCACCGTCGGCGGTTCGGACTCTCGTAACTAAAGACTCATAGGCTCCTATGAATATATCGATCAGTTCTGCGGGGACACCGTCTTCCACCATGATCTTCCAAAGCGTGTTCCTTATAAGGGAGTCAAAAGCGGCAACAAAGTCGATAAAGGCGATGATAGCAGACAATTGAAATCTGTCACTCTGCTGTACGATGACGCAGAGGGTAAGAATATTTTCTTTACAGCCCCCGCCAGGTCTGAAACCTGCTTGTTCTGGTCTTGTCAACTTGTCTCGGGCGTCCTTGAAACGGTTGAGGATGATTATGCAAAAGACCTTCATGGCGTGGTCTATTAGTCATATACCTCGGTAGTTCGAGCAGACTGCCTTCTCTCCCTTTGTATATACCGGTATAAGTACTGAGAGTTTCCAATCTTTTGGGAATTTCTTTGTCGTCCTTACCTCAAATAGCAAGTCTTTCAGCTGACATAATAGTGTGGGGGATGACTTATACATCTCTGCTGAGATTCCATCCTCTCCGGGGGCTTTGTTATTTTTCTTGTTTTTCAGTGCCCACAGAACATCAGCAAATGACGGTGGCTGTAGATCTATTTCGTAGGGCTTCTTCGGTACACTCGGGAAACCGGATAGATCACACGGAACTTTTGTGGGATTAAGGAGCTCGGAGAAATGTTCTTTCTATCTCTCAAGGTGGTCTTTTCCCGCCTAAATAAGCTTGGCCGTTTTGTCTTTCAGGGAGTCCGTGGAAATGGGCGACTTGCCTGTCCTTTCCCTCAGTAGCTTGAATGTTTTTCTTAGGTTATGCGATCCTGCTGCTTTTTGCATATCAGAAGCTATTTGCGACTAGCATTTCTCCCTGTGGCTACTAGCAGACTGCTTTACCAGCTAGCTAGCATTTTTAAGGGTTCTTTAGGGTCACTGAGAAGGAGCCGTTTCTTTTCCACTAGCTTAATTGTGGTGACCGAGATCCAGAGCCTTTGTTTCCTCTTGGTATGACCAAGAACCTGTTCAGTAACCTCTTGTGTCAAGACTTTCAGCTTGGACCATCGGTCTTCGATGTCAGTGTAGTCAGTAAGGGCCTCAAATCGGTTGCTAAGCTGTAGCTCGAAATCAGCCTTGATATGTGAACTCAATAGTTTTGATACATCAAACCGATGTTTTTTTTTATCTTCTTTTTGTGGATGCTTAGTCTTAGACTGAATTTACGGATGAGAATAAAGTGATCGGAGCCGTTTGTTGAGTCTGTATCTGCACCTCTGTAGACTCTTGCATCCAGACATGAGCTCCCCCAACGTCTTCTGACAAGGAAGTGTCCGATCTGGGCTTTGGTGACCCCGTCGTTAGATCTCCAGGTGACAAGGTGGTGCTTCTTGTGCCCGAACTGGGTATTAACCAGACATAGGCTATTGGATTTGGCCAGCTTTAGCAGCCTCTCGCCGTTTAAGCATCTATCTCGGATGGTATAGCGTCCGATCACTCCTTCGGTATTTGAATCTGGTTACCGACCCTTGCGTAAAAGTCACCAGCGACAAATAGTTTGTCTCGTCCTGGTACAGAGTCCATTATTCTCTGCAGCTCAAAGTAGAACGCATCTTTGGCGTCATCAGGGCTATCCCTGATAGGCGCGTAGACGTATAATATAGTCACGTTACTAATCCGGCCTTTCAGTCTCAGGGTAGAGATTCTTGCTGACACTTGTTGCCAAAAGATGACAGATGATGCAGCATTTGGGTCCATGAGGAATTTGACTCCGTGGAGACCGCTCCCATCAGTCGGTCCAGAGTTGTAAAACTTAAATGTTTCTGAATCCGCAAGGTCAATTGATTTCGTTAGTATGTCGTTCAATCTAGTCTCAGAAAGGCAACATATTTTGAGACCATACTTTTTCATTTCATTAGCAAAAAGCATCTGAGTTGACTCGGCCTTGCAACTTCTTTCATTCCAAGAACCAAATTCAAGTTTCTCGGTGGGAATGATTCGCCCACTTCTCGAACCAGGCATCATCCGAACCTGATCCGCGTCGGCTACCGCGGGCGCCGTAGTATTGATCGTTATATCTGAATCTTCTGTATCCATTGGTGCTTCATGGGAATTTTCTTGACCAGCAGCTCCCCAAAATACTGGCACCCCATTGCGTTAGCCATTCTGCCGGTCGGGCTAGGCAACCAGCAGAATGTTCCACCATTCCACCGCGATGAGATGCAACTTAGGGCTCTCCTCTAGCCCCAGTAGGGACGGGAGCGTGAATCATAGCTACGAGATCCCAACCTTAGCTTGGAGCACTCGAGCTTATCAGGCCCTATTTGCCCCTAGGAGGAGATACAGCTGTTAGATAGAGCTTTTTACTGAAAATATTGGCTTAATTAGTTAATCCAACCCATCAGATTAGTTCCAGCCATTATCAACATGCTTTATTGAGTTCTCAAGATATTAGAAAACAGAAATAGCTAGGAGACGGAACATTTTACTTTAATATATTGGCAAACCCAATACATTAGTTCAATCTATCTTATTTAGTAAACAATATATCTTGAAATTTCGGCTTTTTCAAAATGCGAAAAATCCTTTATCTCCTCAGAGAAATATCTGGAAAAAGGAATTTTTTCTCTTATCCATTAGTTTGATTAGTTAATCCAATCCGTTAAATCTGTTCAGTCTATATCATTTAGTTCTAGACACACATTGAATTTTCAGTTTTTCCAAAATAAAATAGCCTTATATTTATATAGCTACGTAACTATATGTATGTGCACAACTATAACTGTACATACCTCTATGTACAATATAAATATATGCACATACATAACTATATGTATGTGCTAGGCAAAGGACTCCTCTTCACGGGCTCAAAACTGAATTCGGATTTATACAAAATCATGTATAATTTCGCACGACGTTATTTGTCATCTTGTGTCATTTTGCACGTGTGATAGATATCAAAAGCTGATTCCTCCTTCCTGTTTGTCGTTCCTAAGCCCAAACACGCTAAACTAACACGGTCTTTCATCCCATTGTAATTTTGCTTTGTCTTTTAACCGCTAACACCCACTCAACTAACACGTTCGTTCATTCCATTATAATTTTGCTTTGTCTTCTAACAGCAGATTTCGTTGTGCAACGTTTTCCTTTGCAATTCAGTGTGATTTTTGCTCTTTCTTGTTCCCAGCCTTCTTAACTAGTTTTTCAGAGTCATTTATCATCCTGCGTAATTTTACATTCGTCATACATACGAATGTAAAATTACGTATTAAAAACGATACAGCCACACCTGGGGAAAACGATATAATTTATGGTCTTGAAATGTATATGAATATGAAGTCACTAACGTTAATTTTTATTCCAAAAATAAGGCTCTAAGCGAATATTCTCAAACTCTTGACCGGTCTAGATTATTTTTCAGGCCAGAAAATCTCAGGTTACAAATTTTCAAAACAAGGAGACGTTAAAAAAAACAAAAAACATTGTAAATAAATAGTAAATAAATAAATAAATACATATACAGGTGTTCGTTTAAAGAGAGTGCTATCTTTACTCAAGCAATTTCAGGCATATGTATACAAATATGGCATTCATAGCATCTTATTCAGATTAAAAAAAAATATATATAAAAAAAAGACTTTTATATATTTTTCTTACTCTGAATAATATACTATTCAATGCCATATTTATATACATACGCCTGAAATTACTTAATCAAACATAGCAGTTATTAATTAAGCTTTATTTATTGTCAAGTTTAACAATCCTTCCTTTCTTTCAGTGACAGCAACAAAAAAAAACACAATAAAAACTAAAAAAAAAAAAACACTAAAAAAGACACAAATAAAACCAAATTCTACTTTAGATGTCATTTAAACTTTACTTGTTAAACTTTGTTAAACTGTTAAACTTGTTATACTTTAATTGTTAGTGATAGAAGTAGCATTCGTATCCTTTATTTTGTATCTTCGTTAATAAAAAGACAAAATTTCGAATAGGTGTGAGCCCCCCCCCCCAAAAAAAAATAAAAGAAAAGGTTATATTGTTGCTTGCATCCATGGGAGAATCCAACCTATGAAGTCTTGTCAGAGTTTGAGAACAAGGTGCCAAATTGCCTTCTTGTGGCTGTTTTTTTTTACGGATTTCCCTTCCAAAACTCTCCCTCGGTCCCTCTTGTCCTTTTCCTACCAATTTCCACCATTTCTCTCCATTTCCTGCAGCTAAACCAAAACGCTAAAAAAAAGAAGAAAAAAAGTGACTCCACCTGGAAATGAGCCGGACCCCTACTGCGTATAAAGAAGATAAGACAACCGTTCAGAAAGGACCCACAGAAATATACCTGATAAAAATTCCAATTCAAGCGCAATAATGGTAAATGTAATTCCCCCCCCCCCGAAAAAAAAGACCCCGATATTTGCCCCTATTCCTTACTTGACTAGGGACGATGATTTCAAGAGAGAATTCTTGTACTTCTTCTTCAACTGATCAACGAGTACTTTGAAAAAACCATCTGTTATTCTCGATTCGATTCCAAATAAATGTTCAAATATTTTGCCAAGAAGAACATCCAATTTGTCATTGAAACCAGCTGTCTTGACTACAAGTCCTCTATCACCAGCTGATATGGAATACTCCAAATTCGCAAGATATGCTGCATACAACTCTTCCATTGTGTCCTGTTGTAATGCCATGGCCAATAAATCTAATCCAGCAGCACTGAAAGAAAACAATGCGGTAAACATGCTAAATCGTACTAAACATACTAAAACATAAAAATTTCAAAATTAGTGAGATGTGGTGCATACAGCTCTTCCATTGTGTCTTGTTGTAATGCCATGGCTAAAAAATTTAATCCAGCAGCACTGAAAGAAAACAATGCGGCAAACATGCTAAATCACACTAAACATACTAAAACAGAAAAATCTCAAAATTAGTGAGATGTGGTGCATACAACTCTTTCATTGTGTCTTGTTGTAATGCCATGGCTAATATATATAACCAAGCAGCACAAAAAGCAGACAATGCGGCAAACGTGCTAAATCGTACTGAACATACTAAAACATAAAAATCTCCAAATTAGCAAAATGTGCTGCATACAACTCTTCCACTGTGTCTTGCTGTAATGTCCTGGCTAATATATCTAACCCAGCAGCACTGAAAGAAAACAATGCGGTAAACGTGCTTTAACATAAAAATTTCCAAATTAGGAAGATGTACTGCCTACAACTCTTTCATTGTGTCTTGTTGTAATGCCATGGCTAAAAAACCTAACCCAGCAGCACTGAAAGAAGACAAGGCAGTAAACATGCTAAATTATACTAAACATACTAAAAAACAAAAATCTCCAAATTATTAAGATATGCTGCATACAACTCTTTCATTGTGTCTTGAAGAAACGCCATGGCTAATAAATCCAACCCAGCAGCACTGAAAGAAGACAACGCGGTAAGCACGCTAAATAGTACTAAACATACTTAAACACGAAA
Organism: Artemia sp. Qi Xiang Cuo; assembly: GCF_049724085.1. NCBI lineage: Eukaryota > Metazoa > Arthropoda > Branchiopoda > Anostraca > Artemiidae > Artemia > Artemia sp. Qi Xiang Cuo. The sequence continues at coordinate 64,184,801 of NC_142804.1, forward strand.
GTCGTGGTAGAATCACGAACGCATTAAAAAGTCTTGTGGTTTCAAAATAACACTATGTTATTTTTTTTTATCTTTAGAAGTTAAATGAAATTAAATTTTCTTTCATTGCTCCACTTTTTTCTTGTTTTGTTGTAAGCGGGTTTTCTAATATATTAATTAACTTAATAACAAAGTTTAACTTATTGGGATTATTTAAGTTTGGCGATAAACGTTTGCTACCAAATCTTTATTTGAATTTAGTACTTCGCATGGAGTTTGATCTGTTTCTTTGAGATGAAGATATTTATGATTTCAAATATCCTGTGTACTTCCGTCTTCAAAAAACAAGTTTCAATTAGACAGTTTTCGAGTTGAGTTATTTCAAATATTGTAATCAGTTTTCAAAGAAATTTAGATATTATAAATCTAATTTATTTTATGCTGCGTCTTTAATGTTTCAACACGTAGCCTCGGGTTAATCTGGTCTTTGTTTTTTCAGAGTTCGAGTGATGGCTTTCAAAGAGCTATCTCTGCCACAAACTACCAGAGTCGGGCATTAAGTCCAAATCATAAGTACCAGTCATAAGCTAAAAAGGACCTAAGGGCTATAACCATAGTTCTAAGGTTATTATAAAAATATAACTTAATCCAAAAATATATCTTAGACGTTACAAGCACTCAGATTAGCATCTATGCTGTGTCTTTCATTTTACAGTTTATTTATTATTTAAGCTTCAGACGAGTTTCGATTTTCGGAGCATCTATCTGTAGGGACAGGAAGGGATAGGTGACCATGTTTTGAAACATCTGTGTTGTGGCGACAACGGCAAAGCAATGTATGGGGCAGTGTACTGTGTTATGGTAACCATAGTAAAGCAGTGTATGGTTCATTATATTGTATTACGTATTATGGTAATCACGGCAAACCAATGTATAGGGCAGTGTATTGTGTTTGTGTTATGGTAACCATGGCAGAGCAGTGTATGGGACATGCAAGACTGTCTCCCATGTCACTACAGTGGATAAGGAAATGTGTAAACCCCAAGAAACAACCCCTGGATGACCTAGCTTTGATTGAATGATCTCTGAAAATTCGCATGTCAAGAACAATTCTTATTAAAGAATCAGCCGAAATGTCAATCAATTTAAGCTAGCACCAAAAAAAACCATATGCAGGGGGTTTATCTTCGGGTTTATCTGGGAAGCCCCGATGCCATATTATATCAAAAGCTATAGCAAATATTAACTGAAAAAATCCTGGTGTCTTATCCCCTTGAGTTCAATCCCTTCCCGGTTCAGTGACACTAGGCAGTCTAGCTTTGAGTGTTTTCGGTAAGGTCCATATTGGAAGTCATCTAAAAGGTTCTTTCACTTCAGGTATTGTTAAAGCGAATCATTTGAAATGCTTTCAAGGACTTTCAACGCCCACGATAGGAGGACAACAGGCCTATATGAGCCCGCATTCTTCAGATCTCTATCTGGTCTTGTCTTAGAATTGATATTAGCAGATTTCCATGCCGGCGGAAAGATTCCAGAGCGAAAGCACTGCTAGACAATGAATATCAGAGGTGCAACTCCAGGACTTCCGAAAGCACTTGGTGTCATACTAGGACCCGTGGAATTAGTCACATCAAAACGCTGCATAATGCAATGTACTTTAAAAATTCAAGACGTTACGGAATCAGACGAATTTAAGGGGTGAAAAAATTCACACGAACAAGGACGTTTTTGGTTTGACCAGGGAAATTAAAAAACTCAACCACCATCATCCAGATTTACGGATTCGGCGAGGGCAGTGGAAATAGCTGTTTGCTTGTCGATCTTTAACCAGAGTTCTTATAGCGATAAAATTGAGGCTCCCTTAAACAATGGCATAATCTTCTTGGGAGATCTGTATTAGCTTTTTGTAGAACAATATTGGAGCTAGGAAGTGAATTTCTCCTTGTACGGATTCTGAATTGCGGAATCATATAAACGGCGTATTCACAGGTTTTGGTGAATGCAAACCTGTCAGCTTCACCATTCCAACGTTCACTTACTTCAATGCCTTTTAATTTGCTCAGATAGTCTTCTTGCAGTCGGTGTCGAGCCAAGATTATTTTCAGTTATAATATAAATAAATAATTTGAACTTCCTTAAGAAATCCTAATAATTCCGAAAGTAAGATAAAGCAAAAACAGCCCTTGATACAGCCCTGATTAAACTCATGTAGCTGCATACTCACTTTGATTTATCATTAGAGGCAAACGGTGAAATCAGATAAAGGCCAAGGGAAGTTCATATAGAAGTCATACAGAAGCTCATATAGACTTCTATAGAATTATACTCACTGTGATGCATCGTTAGAGGCAAACGGTAAAATCAAACAAACACCAAGGGAAGCGTTTGGCAGTTGGGTTGACAGTTGTTTAGTTGGGGCCTTTAGACCTCCCCCTGGACCCCAAATCTTCAAATACACATTGTTTAAATTTGGGCTTTTTAGTTGTCACGATCTATCTGTTGATTCGCAACGACAACTAAACCTTCAAAGGTAGGCCATGACTGCAAAAAAATGCACGACATATGGAGGTTTTTTCAGTAAAAATTACATTCCTCTTTTTTTCTAATGTACAAATATATATATGGTTGTGCAAGGTGAAATCAGATAAAACGCCAATGGAAGCTTATCTAGAAGTCATATAGAAGTATACTCACTTTGATGGATCGTTAGAGGCAAACGGTGAAATCAGACAAACGCCAAGGGAAGCTCATATAGAAGTCATACAGAAGCTCATACATACTTCTATAGAATTATAATCACTTTGATGAATCATCAGAGGCAAATGGTTAAATCAAATAAACGCCAAGGGAGGCTCATCTAGAAGTCATATAGAAGTATACTCACTTTTTTGGATCGTTAGAGCCAAACGGTGAAATCAGGTAAACGCCAAGGGAAGCTCATATAGAAGTCATATACTTCTAGGCTTCTATAGAATTATACTCACTTTGATGGATCATCAGAGGCAAATGGTGAAATCAAATAAACGCCAAGGGAGGCTCATCTAGAAGTCATATAGAAGTATACTCACTTTTTTGGATCGTTAGAGCCAAACGGTCAAATCAGGTAAACGCAAAGGGAAGCTCATATAGAAGTCATATACTTCTAGGCTTCTATAGAATTATACTCACTTTGATGGATCATCAGAGGCAAATGGTGAAATCAAATAAACGCCAAGGGAGGCTCATCTAGAAGTCATATAGAAGTATACTCACTTTTTTGGATCGTTAGAGCCAAACGGTGAAATCAGGTAAACGCCAAGGGAAGCTCATATAGAAGTCATATACTTCTAGGCTTCTATAGAATTATACTCACCTTGATGGATCATCAGAGGCAAATGGTGAAATCAAATAAACGCTAAGGGAAGATCATCTAGAAGTCATATAGAAGCTCATATAGAAGTATACTCACTTTGATGGATCGTTAGAGGCAAACGGTGAAATCAAATAAAAGCCAAGGGAAGCTTTTGGCAGCTTAAAGACAAAATCCTGTCTAAACCACAAAGTCCCACTAGGTTCTTCCAGAATTTTCTCAGGATATTTTGCAGCTAAAACAAATTTCATTATTAATACAATACCCACAAAGAAGGTGTAAGACAATGGTTTACAAGGCGGCGCGATTCAAGAAGCTTCAATTTTATGCCCAAGCAAGACTAAAGTCACATCGTTAGATCTATCTTGAATATTAGCCCTAAAGCAACGGCTGAAAGTATAAAAAGCTCAACTGTACTAAGTTTGTCAAGAGTTAGAGAGAAAAAAGGGTTTCATTAAAAGAAATAAAACATGTTAACAACAAAACACTAAGTCGATAAAAACTTGTATGATTAGACATCACCCTTTACAAGACACTACATACACAATTACTACCAACCATCTTTGACCCCCCCCCCCACCCCTCTCAAACAACAAAACAAAAAAATAAATAATAATAAATAAACAAAATTATTTAATTTTTAATAAATATTCTCGACCTAACTAGACATCAAAGATACAAAGTTAAAAATCATTCATCCACTCTCTCTTCGTCACCCACCTATAAGAAAAAAAAAAAAAAAAAAAAAAAAAAGAATCACAACCACTAGAGAGAAAAATCGCTCAGCAGGGATTAAAGTTCATATGTAGATAAACAGTGTTCTTTTAGTTAACTGCAGAATTCATTTAGCTCATCAACTGTCGAAACAGCCTGGGGTTGCCTCAGGCTGTAACCTCAGCAGTTCCTCAATGAGGTACTGCTTCCCACACCCGACGGCCAACATGTCTTATAGAAAAAACGGATCCTTTGTCATAACCTGAGGTTGCCAAACTAGCGGTGATGCTCTAGTCAGGTGATTATAGAATTTAACAGCACTTATAAACATTTCCCTAGAACACTCAGGTAATAACGCGCGTGTATATTTAAACATAAAAACAGCATTATAAAAACGGAATAGACAAGCAATAGGTAATTTGCACTTCATTATATCTATGTCGAATAGACATATCACGGTTATTTCCAGTTAAAACATGTAGGGCATTATTTTGTAAACTTATAAGGGAACGAAGGTGAGTTAAAAACGTACTTGACCACTCAAGACAACTACAAAGAAGGTATGGGTAAACCAAAGAAAAATAAAGCAATCTCGTAATATCTTTTGGAAAAAAAATGTTCAGTTTCCTCATCATCCCAACATTTCTTGAAACCTTGCTACTAACACATTAAATGTGCTCTTTGAAGTTAAGATACTCGTCAACAATCACCCATAGATACTTTGTCGAAACATCCCGATGCAGAATACTTTCACCGAAGTGTATTATGTCAATTCAAGGGTAGTAATTGCTACTTATCCCGCATATTATAAAATGGTATTTGTTGTGGTTTAGCTGAAATCCGTTCATCCTCTTCCATTTTTCAATGTTTAACATGCCACTCTGAAGATTCTGTATAAGAATTTCCCCGGTTTTTGCAGCAACAGTAAGATCCGTGTCATCGGCAAAATAGTTTCGATGCTCGAATTTCACTACATTTTAAATACAAAGACAGTCCTTTGATAGTATTTCGTTGGTTATAAATATATATAAGAAACAGTAGAAGCCCCAAAACAGAGCCCTGACGGACACCAAATTCAACACTTTTAACTTACCATTTAGTTCACCAGCACTTACAAACTGTTTTCGATCTTGAAGAGAAGATTCCAATACCCGAAAAAAAAAACACCACGAAAACCACAATTCCTCAGCTTCACCATAGGGATTCCGTGGTCCACTGCATCAAAGGCTTTCACAATGTCAAAAAAACAAAAAAACAGATGCAGCTTCCATCCATGGTCCAGAGCATCGTTCACATAAGTTGTGAGAAAAAGAATAGTTTGGTCAGTTGGCATTGCTTGTCGGAATCCAAACTGGGTTTTACTAAAATACTTATTATTCTCAAGAAAATCAAACATCCTACCACTATCCAATTTTTAAAAAATTCTAGAGAAAACTGGCTGCAATGACATAGGCCTATAATCATTCAGCGATTTTTTTTTTGCTCCGCCCTTAAAAGCGGAAACACTCTAGCAATCTTCATAAAATCGGAAAAAAACACCAAATTTTAGGCACATATTAAAAAATAATAATCAAAACCTGGTCCCATATTTTTCGAGAAAACATACTTAAGTACACGCAATGAGAGGAATCCAGCACGTGAAGCATTATTTCTCATATTCCACAAGGTGGCATGCAATTTAATAGCAGCCACTTCTTTCAGATATGCAGATATATAACTTTCCTTGGGTAGAAACTGGTGGTATGTTCCGTCCTCAGAAAATGCTATAGTGGAGGTGGTGCCATTTACCAACAGTAGAAAAATGGTCACACATATTATGTACAATCGAAGCATCGGTATTGAAATTTTCGGGTTAAACCGAACTCTTGGAGCGGGTCAAAACAGACTGAATCCACATTTGCCTGGAATTACCTGTAATTTTTTTAAACTCATTTCTATAATAACCAATTCACCCTTTTTTAATATGTTATTGGATTCAAAATTATATTTCATATATCTCACCTTCGCCTCAGGAGACACCATAGAAAATATATAAAGAGTCTTTGCTTTGGCATTACCTTCGTCAGTCCTCTAGTAGCCCAGGGTTTTCTAGGGGTAACATGAAAAGCCGGCTTTGAAATAACTGTACAACTTTCTTTTAACAATTTATTTATTTCTGAATATCACATTAAAAACTTTTCATTCACTTGCAGATCACTAGTTTGTTTTTTAAAAATTCAAACTGAGTGTTCTTTAATTTTCTTCTGAATATGCTAAGAGCCTCAGCATCCTTTTTCAATTCGGAAATTTGTTCTGATATATTCATAGTTGTAGGAACATCAAACTCTCTAATAACAACAAGAACACCAAAATGATCAGAAACACCATTCAAAATAACATTAGCAAAATCATACTTCACTTTAACAAATATATGATACAAAAGTGATTCCTAGCCCTAAGTCACTCGAAAACCTATATTAAGTGTCGGTCTTAAACCGTAACGCAATATAAAATTTAAAAAATTCCGAACTCACAGGTTTACATTTACTGAAAATAGATCAAGATTAAAGTTTCCAAAAACTAAGCATGAGCAATTTGAACCTGATAACTTATCCATTTGTATTCCTAGTGATTCTGTTTTTATTCCTACATGTTACTATAGCCTGGTCGGGCATTAGTTGAACCTTGGCCCAGAGAATTAAGTTTAAGTTAAAAAACAAATCAAAATCTCATTAATTTCGACCAAACTAAAAAAGTATTAGTCACCATTGGGAATCTATCCCACATTTGACATGATCTTGCATGTTGTAACATGCCTTTATCTAGGGCTAGGAATAAAAAAAAGCGGGCAGAGCAAAACACAGCTGCCAAATCAATTTTAAACCCCTGCCAGAACCTTACTTCAATATTAGGCCCACAAACAGCGAGTACTGCAAGATACAATTACCGAGCCGAGATTGGACTACACTTAGCAGGGTTCTCAGTGTAGTAAAATCTTTACAAAATGAAATCTACAAATCTCTGTAAAACGCGGTTGCCGAATACAAATTCGATTACTGTGAGAAGTTTGCTTTGGGATTATGCCCAAAACACTTTTTGACGCAAAATACAGTTTCGAATCAAAATTCAACCCTGTCAGAATATAGTTTTCGCTCTAGACTGAATCCCAAAACATCATTGGGTTTTTCCAGGTGAGTTGTTTTTTGCAGATATTTGAGTGAAGACCCCTGCTAAGCCGCGGTAAGACAAGATAACGTGTATTTCAAGCCAAAATATGGCCATTTGCACAAACAACATACAAGATAAACGAATTACAACAATCGTCACAATAATAAAGAAGAAATAAAAACTACCCTCTTCATTTTGCAAAAAAAATTATCAAAATTATGGCCATATACAATAACAACATACAAGATTAACAAATTGCAACACTCATCACAATAAAAAAGAAAAAATAAAAACTATTTCTTTATATTTATCTCTTCTTTTTACAAAAACAAACTGATCAATATATCTTCCACCTAGACAAATAAACCGGTGCAGCTTGCTCGTCAAGGTATCAGGAAGCAGCAATGCATCATCTCCAAATAAATTTTCTCTTAATCCGAAAAGACCCCAAAAACGACTCAGATAATGCTCCAAATTTTTCTCCTCATCTTCGCAAAGAGGGCAAGCAAACCTGCCGTCTGGGACACTTTTCCTCCTTTCAAAAACCTTCAATCTCGAACGAATCGGAAGGCAATCAGATCATAGGTGTATCGAATAGGTAAGACATCTAGCCGGTAAATTTAACGTAAAATAGAATTTCTGCCCATATACTATCTAAGCCTATTTATAATATCTTAAAATTTTAGAATTCTTAATCTTCTCACCCCATTTCTGTATCGTCTGGTCCTCCAGCACCGGCTTGATTCCCTTGTCCAACTATAATTGTTGACTAGTTGGTCCATCATTCCAAGCGAAAGAAAACCTTTTTTATCTAGTAACTCTTTGATTTTAAAAGGCCAAGATCTTTTCCTTCGTAACTGAAGTAACTCATCACAAAAAGCCTTCAGTAGCCTATCACTGGGTAGCTGTACAACCATTAGCCAAAATTTTATATTTTGGACCATTCTATCATAGGCAGCGCATTTTTCTTTTTCTTTTTGTTTTCTTTAGACCAGGATACATCGTATCGAAGGAGTTGTCGTAGAAACTTCGAAAAGGGCTCATTCGATTAGAAATTGGAGTGGCTAGTTTCCTTTTAACACCTCTTCCACGCCAACCATTTCCCAAACACATCCAATCAAAATTTTGGGATATACATTTTGTTCAGCGTAGTTGATTTCCAGATAGAAATTATGTTTTTGAGGAGGACACTATCCCACAACCCTCAGGGCAAGGGTTGCAAGTTATACCCTGGGGGTAAGTGAGATTTTTTTACAGAAAGCGTTGTCGCAAAACTTCAAAAACGGCTCATTCGATTGAAAATTGAAAGGGCTTGTGTCTTTTTTAATAGTTGAAAGTAATTGGAGGGCAACTTACCCCCCTCTCACGCCCACCATTTCCCCAAACATCCAGTTTAAAATTTTGAGATATTAATTTCATTCAACGTAGTTAAAAGTTCTGGAAATTAGGTCTTTAAGGATGACAAACCCCTCAGAGCCCTCAGAGCAAGGATTTTAAATTATACCCTGGGCGCATATAAAGTTTTTATAGAAAGTATAAGAATTTACTGAAAAAAATTTGCGTTGTCACTTTAATATACATATGCTGATATTTATTCCTTAAAATATTAATTAATTTTTATTTCTTAAAGTTATAAAAGTGAAAACATTTAAAAGAATTTTTTTCAGTAAATTAATTTGAATATTTTCAGTAAATTAAAAATTATATTCTGGCTGTTAGAAAGCATAGGGTTTAGAACCCTACTCAGATTAATTCCTGCTCGTTTCCAGTTTGACTTATTTTAATTTCTATTTGTTTTAGGTTTCATTTATTAATTGATACTGATTTGTGGTATTGTATGCTTGGTAGATAATTTTATTCTATTTTGTTCATTTTTTGTTTAATGGAGTTCTTTACTTTTTTTTGAAAAACTTATTTTGTGGAAAAATTTTTTTTGATTAATTATAGGCAGCGCACTAGCGCTACCTAAGTAAAGAACGATATGGTCACAATGTGTTTTTGGTTTCTCCATACCCGGGCACTTCATATTGAAGGAGTCGTCGTAGAAACTTCGAAAAGAACTCATTCGATTGGAAATTGGAGTGGCTAGTGCCCTTTTTAATAGTCAAAAGGGATTAGAGGGCAACTAGCTCCGCCCCCCCCCCACACCCATCATTCCCCCAAACACATCCAATCAAAAATTTGAGATAGCCATTTTGTTCAGCGTAGTTGAGTTCCAGAAAAAAAAATATGTTTTTTAGGAGGACACTCCCCCACAACCCTCAGGGCAAGGGTTTTCAGTTATGCCCTGGGGGCATATAAAGATTTTATAAAAGGCGTTGTCGTAGAAACTTCAAAACAGGCTCATTCGATTGGAAATTCAAAGGGCTAGTGCCCTCTTTAAAAGTTGAAAGTGATTCGAGGAAAACTAGCCCCCCCTCCCCAGGTCCATCATTTTACCAAACAAATTGAATTAAAAATTTTAGAGCGCCATTTTGTTCAGCGTAGTTGATTTCCAGATAGAAAATATGTTTTTGAGGAGGACACTTCCCCACAACCCTTAGGGCAAGTGTTTTAAGTTATGCCCTGGGGGCATATAATGTTTTTATAGAAGGCGTGTCGTAGAAACTTCAAACAGGCTCATTCGATTGGAAATTCAAAGGGCTAGTGCCCTTTTAATAGTCAAAAGTGATTGGAGGGCAACTACCCCCCTCCCTCCACGCCCATCATTCCCCCAAACACATCCAGTCAAAATTTCTAGATAGCCATTTTGTTGAGCGTATTTGTTTTCCAGATAGAAAATATGTTTTTGAGGAGGACACTCCCTCACAACCCTCAGGGCAAGAGTTTTAAGTTATGGCCTGGGGGCATATAAGGTTTTTATAGAAGGCGTTGTGGTAGAAACTTCAAAACAGGCTCATTCGATTGGAAATTCAAAGGGCTAGTACCCTTTTTAATAGTCGAAAGTGATTGGAGGGCAACTAGCCCCCCCCCCACGCCCATCATTCCCCCGAACACATCCAATAAAAATTTTTAGATAGCCATTTTGTTCAACGTAGTTTTAAGTTCTGGAAATTAGGTCTTTGAGGATGACAACCTCTTCACAGTCCTCAGGACAATGGTTGTAAGTTATGCCCTGGGGGCATATAAAGTTTTTGTTGTCGTAGAAACTTCAAGTAGGGCTCATTTGATTATAAATTGAAATGGCTTTGTGTCCTTTTTAATAGTCGACAGTAATTGGAAGGCAACTAACACCCCTTCCACGCCCACCATTTCCCCAAACACATCCAATCAAAATTTTGAGATAGCCATTTTGTTCCACGAAGTTTAAAGTTCAGGAAATTATACCTTTGAGCAGGACACTCCCCCCAAGGTCTTCAGAGCAAAGGTTATAAGTTATACCCTGGGGGTATTTAAGTTTTTATTGAAATCTTTGTCGTAGAAACTTGAAAAAGGGCTCATTCGATTGGAAATTCAAAGGTTTAGTGCCCTTTTTAATAGTCAAGTGATTTGAGGGCAACTAGCCCCCCTCTCTCGCCCACCTTTTCCCCAAACACATCCAATCAAAATTTTTAGATAGCCATTTTATTCAGTGTTTTGGATTTCCAGATAGAAATTTTATTTTTGAGGAGGACACTCCCCCACAGCCTTCAGGGCAAGGGTTGTAAGTTATGCCCTAAGGGCATATAAGGCTTTTACTGAACGCGTCGTCGTAGAAACTTCAAAATGACTCATTCGATTGGAAATTGAAATGGCTAGTGCCCTTTTTAATAGTTGAAAGTAATTGGAAGGCAACAAACACCCCTTCCACGCCCACCATTTCCCCAAACATGTAAACTTTGGAAGTGGGTTTTTCTGTTGAAACCAATAATTAAATTCTAAGTATATGTCAAAAGGTCCATTCCCTAGTCAAATCCCATTTCCTTGATGATTAAATTAATTCTGAATATTTGCTGTAATTCCTGGAAGTTGACAGATTAAAATAGAGCAGTTCTGTCAAATGCCCGGATGTGTATCTGCATATTGCGCTGAATATAAGTTACCAATTTAGATTATTTGAGTCAGTTCTAATTCTGTATCTGTCCTCGCCAAATGTACATCCAATGTATTATGTGTACAAACAAACATTTTATACTCTAAATATAAACTATGTGATGGTTAGAGATTCTAGACATCCTCCACCGGTAGAACCCAGATAATAGGCCAACGCTACCATAAGGCCCCAAAGAGAAGAAGTCTCACTTTACAGAGAAGTAGATAATTCACAGAGAAGTGAACACAGAGAGTTTACAAAGTGGTAGCAGCGGAGGGATTCGAACCCCAGGGCGGAAAAGAGTTCCGTGCCAGAGAAAAAAATAGTCGACAGGGAGGAAAAGAGTTCCGTGCCAGAAGTCGACAGGGCGGAAAAGAGTTCCGTGCCAGGGAAAATGACAGATAACAATTTTGTGTCTTGGCTATTGAATATGTTTGACGGCCTGTTTCTAAAAGAAAGTGTTCTTTATTGTTATCCGCTAGGAGGCGTTGGCAAGGACAAAGGGTACCCTAGAACAGCTAAAATAGTCTTGCCAAGTGTCCTAGTAGATTCGGCAATAAAACTGGCTCATGATAGGAAAACAGAGAAAATCTCAAAGAGTACAATATAATAAAAACGCTGTAGAACGATCAGTTTTTCGAGTAGGGGACATAGTTCGAGGATAGCTCCGTTTCTAGCGTCAACATGAGGTTCAAATGGAGCCTAGTCTAGTTAGTGTAGAAGTAGATAAAGGAGAAAGAGGTTAAAGTAGGCTCGAGTGGAGAATCAAGTAGTCTTAGGGGAAGCAATAGGAGAACAAGAAATAAACCTCCAGGTTATTATAGAGAGTATTGAGACAATTATAGATAAGTAGAGTAAAATGATTGTAGAGATTAGTATGCTATTGCAGTATAAACAGTGTTGGGACTTGATGTCAAGTCAAAATGAGGATGTAGCTAGTTTTTATGCTGATTAACTGGACAGGAGAAATGCTTTCTTTGAAATAGGAAAAATAGAAAGATAAAAATGACAAGCAAAAGATGTGTGACAAATGATGTATTTTGATGTACTTTCTCAAATGATGTACTTACTTCCTTTTGATATTTTATAAATAGTAAAAGAACCAAATAATTTAGAAAAAAAACTAAAGCTTTGGTAAAAGAAAAGTAAAAGAAAATCTCATTGTGTTTCTGTTGAAGATTATCATTTTTGTTTAAGTACTCCGTTCAAACTAAAGTTCTTTTAAAAAGATATTATAACAGTATGTAAATTTTTCTGTTAGGTGTAGGTGTGTGACTTTTTAGCATACTCAGCAGGACAATATAAAGAAAAATGAAAGTGCCAATTGGGAAAATATTTTCTTGTGTCTTGTTGATTCAGTTTTAGTGTCAGTATTTTATTTTATGTTCTGAAAATTCCCTGTTCGACACGCATTGGAGAAGTTCTCACTACTTTTTTGAAGATATGTCTGAAAATTCCCTGTTCGACACGCATTGGAGAAGTTCTCACTACTTTTTTGAAGATATGTCTGAAAAATCCCTGTTCGACACGCATTGCCAGCCCAGTCTTGATGCAACCTATTGCCCAAAATACTTGATAAATTCAATTCAAAATCAACGGATAGAAAGGATAGAGGATAGAAAATCGTCTTTTTTGAAAAAAAAAAAGATTTTGAAAATCCCGGGGAAAATCTGTAAGCTTTGGAAGTGGGTTTTTCTGGGTTGAAACCAACAATTAAAATTCTAAGTACATGTCAAAAGGTCAATTTCCCAGTCAAATCCCATTTCTTTGATAACTATATTAATCCTGAATATTTTCTATAATTCCTGGAAGTTGACAGATTAAAATACAGTAGTTCTGTGAAATGCCCGGTTTTGTATCTGCATATTGCGCTGAATATAAGTTACAAATTTAGATTATTTGAGTCAGTTCGAATTCTGTATCTGTCCTCGCCATATGTACATCTACTGTATTATGTGTACAAATAAACATTTTATACTCTAAACATAAACTATATGATGGTTAGAAATTTTAGACATCCTCCACCGTTAGAACCCAGATAATAGGCCAACGCTACCATAAGACCCCAAAGAGAAGTCTCAATTGCCAGAAAAGTAGATAATTCACGGAGAAGTGAACCCAGAGAGTTTACAAACATATCCGATCAAAATTTCTTGATAACCATTTTGTTCCACGAAGTTTAAAGTTCAGGAAATTATACCTTTGAGCAGGACACTCTCCCCATAGTCTTCAGGGCAAGGGTTATAAGTTATGCCCTGGGGGCATATAAGGTTTTTACTGAAATGGGCAACTAACCCCCCTCTCACGCCCACCATTTCTCCTAACACATCCAGTCAAAATTTTGATTGGATGCCTTCCCAAGGCCAGAACATAATTTGCACTTTACTGAAAAAAACATGAACGTTTTTACTTTTATAACTTTAATAAATCAAATAATATTAAGATTTTGATTACTAAATGTCAGTAAATGTATATTAAACTGACAATGCACATTCATTTGTATTTTTTTTCAGTAAAGTGCAAATTATGTTCTGGACATGGGAAGGCATAGGGGTTTTGAGCCCAACTTATGTTAATTTCTGCTCGTTTTGAGTTTAACTCGGTTATTTATCGTAATTCATGTTTATCTTCGGTTTCATTTATTCAACAATGCTGATTTGTGGTAGTTTCACGCTTGGTAGATTATTTGATTTTAAGTTTGCTCATTTTTTGTTTAATGGAGTTATTTACTTTTCTTTGAAAAACTTATTTTGTGGAAAAAGGTTTTTTAATTAATAACTTTTAAGAGACCACAGTCTAAGGTCTCAAGAAACTGAGTATGGGTCATTCTATGCAGCCCGTACAATCTCTTAAAATAACATAACTGAACGCTTTCTAACTGGGCAGCGTTCTCATGTCCCCAAATCTCTGCCCCGTAATGGAGAATTGGCAATATCTTAGATAAAAAAAAAAAAACCTCTTCAGCAAAGACAAACTCTTTATTCCACTAATTTTATTCAGGAAAAGTGAAAGTGATGCAGCTCTTCCCGTAGTAAATACTTCTTTAATGTGGGAGCTCCATCCACCATTACTTTGGAAAATAAAACCAAGATACTTTACTTTTTTCAACTAATTCCATTTGTTATCCTCCAAATACAAATTAATTTTCAATTTTTTCTTTCCCTTTACTAAAAATAACCACTTTAGTTTTCATAACGTCAAGCTGTAACTTTTTCATTTGTAAATATTCCTCAATTAAAACTTTCCAATCTTCTTCTAAGGTTATATCCCTCACTAACTTATAATGTTTTTCTTTCATCGGAAACTGCGGAGCAACACTTGGTTCTTAACTATCTAGATCAATAGAATCTTCTTCTATACTCTCAGGACAACTAGGCCAAGTATTAGCTTCAGGGATTTGTAATTGGCGTTTTCCTTGTCCATTTTCCTGCCCAAAATTGATTTGTATCTCTTACCATATAGACCTTCTCTATCTAATTATGTTCCACTCCAATTTTCTCCCGGTATTTCCTCCGTTTCAGCCTATTATATTCCCTTCTGCTTTCCTTAAGCCGTAAAAACAAACTCCGTCTTTCTTCCTCTACAGAGCAAGCATTCACTAAATCTAATAACTCCTCCGAATCCCTTTTTAAACAACTACATTCATCATAAGAAAAAAAGTTTTACTTTTCGTATTTGGTTTCTCTGACACACGAGCACACTCGTAAATCACAAAACCCAAATCTTTCAAAATTTTATCTATACCTCTTGTTTCTTCATTCAGACTTTCAACTTTCTCAATTATTTCAAGCCTCAAAAACTCCTCATTCATTAACTCCAGCTCATCTTTACTCCATTCACTCTTTAAAAACTTCCCTGAAAAACAAAGATCCTTAATTACCCTACTAGTAGGCCTATCATCTTTCTTGTTCCTTGGAACTCCTCTTCCAAGGCAAAGCTTAATCTCAATTGGTAATTGAGCAGAACCGACAACCCTAAGAACCTCAACATCAACTGTCAGAGCCACAAGCTCAATACAAACCAAAACATAATCAATTACACTAGGGTTTGTCCCCGACACACAGGTAAACTCTCCCTCCTCCCCATCCTTCCAAAATCTTCCACTTCCACACAGTTCCAGAAGCCATTTACCCCAACAATTAACCCTTCTTTCAATATCTTTGGTCCTTCTAGATGTCTTATAGATATCAGATATCAGGTCCGGCATATCAACAAATGAAAATGGCTAATCTCCTTACATATTCCCGTATAAGCATTAAAGCCCCCCCCCCCGCCAAAAAATAATCATTATCAAAACTAGATCGCAGTTGCCTAGGCTCCTCTTCTAGTAAATACCATGTCGCTTCTACTACATACGAACTATTCTGGGGGCAATATACACCGCACCTAGAATCAAACTTTTTTCCACTAACTAGATGAATCCGAACCCATATAATATTCTCGGATGAACTAGAAATTCGAGAATGTTTACAGAAACGACCATGCTTAATTAACAACAAAACACCTCCATAATATCTCATATTCTTTGCTGGCTTACGCGTAACATTTTCTACCCAGTATCCTTCAAAGTAAGGAACTGTATCATCACTATACCACGACTCAACAAGAACAATAATATTAACACCACCTAGGTCCTTCAGTACTTGTTCGACCTTATTTCTAAGACCCTGGACGTTCCGTGTGATTACTCACATAGGGTGAACATGGATATACTATCCCTATTCGCTTAGAACAAGCTGGTCATGTGTCGCCAGGACAAATAGCATTTCTGGCTCATCAGGTAAGTATGATCCATTATAATATTTTGATGACGCAGCTCTGACCTCTGACCTCTGTAGCTCTTCGCCACCAGATCTATAGTCCTTTTTTGCCACATTAAGGGCATCAATACAATTCTGATCGTCTGGGCTTATGACTTCACAGGCTTTTCGCTTTTCAGTATTTTTCGCAACTATCGGAGAATTTCGGACGGGACGCGGAGCACCCGTTGGAGAATGCGGTTTCGGGTCACGTATATTAAATTCGACCACCGTCTCGCTATCAATCTCGGCCTGACTATCACTCTCAGAGCTTTCAGACACCGCTCTACCAGCGTCGGAAACGTCCATTTTTTCGCTAGCCGGTTAATTAGCTAGTTCAGATTTCCTTGTTTCTGCTGTCCCATTTCGAGGAGACCCCAGTTTATTAATTTCACTATAGCTGGCGGTTACTTCCTTAACACACTCCGAAGGGAAGTCATAAACAAACACTCTGCCATCGATATATAACTTTTCTCCCCTAAGCCTAGCTTGGTGGCATTTCGACAGAGTACTGTAGGACCGGTTTAAGGTTTTTACAGGCTTCCCTTTGCATGGCACTATAATCATGGGCAGCCAACAACCCATGCTTCTTCAAAATGGGATTAGACTTAAGAATTGTCCCATGAAATTCAACATAGTTCATCTTTAGTAAGACTGGTCCGTCCCGCACGCGTTCTGAACACGTCTTTGACGTCACAACGGTTCAGATTTAAGTCAGGTATACACATATTAAGGACCATAATAATTTCCTGCTTCAACTTATATATAGCAGGGTTAATATGTTTGAAGTCATACAGGACGGCGTTGCGTCTACTCAGTTCTTCATCAAATACGTAAACACGCATAGTAGCTGCACATAGATTATTCCGAAGCATCTTAAATTCTTTTTTCATCTCTTCACAAGCTTTGGCATGGTCAGATAAATTTTGGTTCAAAGAAAAAAACATGCTTTCAACTGATGTAACCTTCACTAAAAATTCAGGCAGTCTTTTCAGTATCCTCAACTAATCGTGGTATCAGATCTAGCTTGAAGTTAATTTTCTTGTAAGAACTGAGCGCTGGATGTACCCTCAGGCATAGCCTCAGTTAAAGCTATAGTCGCTCCGTTTGACTTGTTCATTATTCTAAAATTTCAGTCCTTTCGCACCTGCTTACGTTTTTCTGCCTCAATAATCCAAATCACTCAATAATCATATATAAAGAACAGTCCAGAGTCGTTATCACATGAGTCTGATAATAAATAATGTTATCCAATTATAATATTATCCAAAGCAAATTGTTCACAGCGCTATACAGTAATGAAATAAATATCCAAACAATAATCCTCTGTGAAAACTGGCTAAACAATATAAACTGGTTTAGATCTTAATAGGTCAAAAACTGACGAAAGACTGGTAAATGCAAGAATGAGGTTTAAAAAAATGGAGGAAACGAAATACAAAAATCTATAAAAATGTAGAAAAGAGCAAACATAAGGATGAAACCAATTGAAACAAGGAATCAAAACAAACGTAAAAACGAATACAAAACTAAAAAAAGGGAACGGTTGAAAGAAAAAAGAGACAGCTCCTCACAAGAATAGAAAAAAGGTAAAAAATCTCTGCTACAACTGTAACAGTATCAGTAAAAAAATTAAACACATCGTTTCTTACCACTTATTGGTATAAATATCTCAAAGTTCTTTGTCAAGAAAGGATTCGGTTCAGGCATGCGGAATTCAGGTCTGGGTGATAGTGACTTTAAATGGTCTAGCCATGACTTCGGGATATCTTCAATACGGTAGTTTACACCAACCCATTTTTCTTTTTTATCTGTGAATCCCGGCTCAGCAAAGTCCTTATGCAGGATGACAATGTTCATCTTTTCAGGTTTCAAGTAATCCAAACATTCGCATATTAGCTAGAAAAAAAGCTAAAAATTAGCTATAATTTCTCATACAGGATTGCGACGCTCATCGTTCCAAGTTTCAAGTAATGCAAACATTCGCATATTAGTCAAAAGAAAAATAGCTGAGAACTAGCTAAAACGTTTTGCTTAATATTGTGATGTTAATCGTTTCAGGTTGCAAGATATCAAAAGATTGGCATTTTAGGAAACAGAAGGATATAATTAGCTAAAATTTCTTACGCAGAATTGTAGTGTTCATCTGTTCAGGTTTCAAGTGATTCCAAACATTGGCGTATTAGCTAGAAAAATATCTAAAAATTAGCTAAAGTCCTTATGCAGGATTGCAAAGTCCGTCTTTTGAGGCTTCAAATAATTTTAAGATTCAAGAAGAGGTAAAAAAAAAAAATAGCTAAGAATTCTTGCGCAAGATTATGATGTTCATCTTTCCAAGTTACCAGATATCCAAAGATTGGGATTTTAGGGGAAAAAAACAGATAAGCATTTGCAAAAAGTCCTTATGGACTTAAAATTTTTCAGGTTTCAAGTAATTCAGAAAATTAGCGTATTAACTAAAAAAAAGTCAAGAAATTAGCTAAAATTCCTTATATAAGATTGCAATGTTCATCTTTTCAGGTAACCCAAACATTTACATAACTAAAAGAAAAACAGCTAAAAACTTTTTTCCCTAAAAAAAAAAAAAAAATATTTCGCAAGATTGTGATGTTCGCCTTTTTAGGTTCCAAGATATCCAACCATTCACATATTAATAATAATAATAAAAAAAATAGCAAAAAATTCTTATGCAGGATTTTGATGTTCATCTTTTCAAGTCGTTGAAACACCCACATATCGCATAAAAAAAAAAAAAAAACATTTATAAATATAAAAATAAACGATTCAAGAATACATTTAAATTGATGCACATTACAAATACGAGCAAAGTGTGATAAGCTACACTCTACTATACATATACTTTACAATGTGGTACACTATACTTAACAATAGTACAAGCGCTATTCAGAAACTAGGGAACGTTTCCGTCTGACGCCGCTAGACATGCGGCGATCACGTATGTTTTGGTATGCGCGTGCTCGTAGCTTCAGTCAGCATCCAGCCGTGAGAACGAGAACATCTCCGCACTGCCCGTTTCCCCAATATTCCAATTTATAATGTGCGTTACAATTTTAAATCCCGCCAGTTGTGAAGTGCGGTCCGTAATATGGTTTTTGTTAGCGAAAAACCGATAGAAATTCATCGGCAACTGTGCGAAGTGTATGGCAACGACGTAATGAATGAAAGTTCAGTGCAAAAATGGTGTATCCGGTTTAAAAATGGAAGAACCAACGTGCATGATGAAGAGAGGAGTGGACGCCCGAGCATTGTGACAGACGATCTTCTCACCAAAGTTGATGAGAGGATTCGTGGGACTCATTCAAATGGAAGATTTTCCCACATCCACCCTACAGTCTCGACCTAGCACCAAGTCATTTTCACTTGTTCCCAAAGATGAAGAACTGGCTAGTGACACAGCGTTTTGATGACGACTACGAGCTCCGGGCTTGCGTCACTGAGTGGCTGAGATCGCAGACGGCGGATTTCTATGACGAATGAATTTCGAAGCCTGTCCACCACTACGACAAGTGCCTTAATTTGTTTGGTGACTATGTAGAAATGTAGCATTTTAGTAACTCTTTCAGATGTATGTAATAAAATATTTTTCCTGTACCTAGGTTTTGTTTTATTACAGAACGTTCCCTAGTTTCTCAATAGCCCTCGTATATCTTGCTTAAATTTTAGTATGCTATAAGCCAAGCTGTTTATATTTGAAGTCAAAACCATATTTCTAGGTACTTTTAAGCAGGTGAGCTACGGGTCTAATCTTGAAAAAAATATTTTTCTTCAAGATTGGCCTGGAAGTCCTTTTATTAGACTATGCACTTCTTAAATTAATTCTTTGCTCAATACTGTTGCTAAATCTAATGTTTGCTCCCATAACCATTGCATCCCTGTCGAACTCAAGCACATCATTAAAGTGACATAGCTAAAAAAAAACAAAGGAAGAAAAGCGAGTATCGGTAATATGACCTTCGAGTATCAGTAATATCTTGTATCAGCAGAAATACCACTTGAATTATACTCAGGTGCTGTAATTCCATCAAAAATACGCGCATTCATTCTGGAGGAGTGCAAAAATAAAAAAAAAGCTAAAATATACATGCCGTATAAGAAACAATGGGAAAACTTTAAAAATGTTGAAATTTAGGGGGGGGGGGTACAAGCCACAGAGTAACACTTACGTATCTTTATGATATCAGTTGAACGTATAATTTATTCAATTATGCATATTTCGTCACTGAGAATACAAATTAGACTACGATCTTAATACCCTGGACTCCTGGACAAACAACTTTACCTTTTTACTTTGTCAAAAGGAAACCCTATCTTTTAGGAGATTAATTTAAAAAACTTTTTCCAAAAGACAAGTTTTCAAAGAAAAGTAAAGAGCTCCATTAAACCAAAATGAGCAGAAATAAAGTTAAATAAACTTCCAAGCACAAAGCCACCACAAATTACTATCAATAAATAAATGAAGCTCAAAACGAACAGAAATTACAATAAATAGCCGAGTCAAATTAAAAACGAGCAAAAATAAACATGAGTAGAGCTGATAACCCCTAGGCCTTCTCAAGATCAGAACACAGTTCGCGCATTACTGAAAAAAAAAGAAAAAAGAAAGAAATGACAGTGGATTGTCAGTTTAATTGGCATATACTGTTATTTATTCCTTAAAGTTTTGATAATTTTTTCATTTATGAAAGTAAGAAAAGTGAAAACATTTCAAACGTATTTTGTTTTCAGTAAAGCAAAAATCGTGTTCTGGTTTTGAGAAGGCATGGTAATTTTTGCTCGTTTAGAGTTTGACTCGGCTCTTTATTGTAATTTCTGTTCGTTTTGAGTTTTATTTATTTATTGATAATGATTTGTGATAGTTTTGTGCTTGGAAGATTATTTGACTTTATTTTTGCTCATTCTTGCTCTTTAATTTTCTTTGAAAAACTTTTTTTGTGGAAAAAGTTTTCTCAGTTAATTTCTGTTCGTTTTTTATTGACATAGTCTTTTTCATGGAAAAAATAATATTGTATATCTTTTCATTTTTATTCTATAAGAATCCATAGTATGGGTTGTTATTTGTATGCTGGAGAAACTTTTTCAACAAGGACCCCCATGTCCTCTCAGGACCAGAATACAATTTGCGCTTTACTGAAGAAAAAAAAACAAACAAACAAACAAATGACCGTGAATTGTCAGTTAAATTTACATATTCTGACAGTTCTTCCTTAAGGTTTTGATAATTTTTCAATTATGAAAGTAAGAAAGGTGAAAATATTTCAAACGTATTTTGTTTTCAATAAAGCGCGAATTGTGTTCTGGTCTTGACAAGGCATAAGTGTTATCAGCCCTACTCATGTTAATTTTTGACGGTTTTAAGTTTGACTCAGCTATTTATTACAATTTCTGTTCGTTTTTGAGTTTCATTTATTTATGGATAGTGCTTTGTTGTAATTTTACGCTTGAAAGATTATTTGACTTTATTTTTGCTCATTCTTGGCTTAATGGGGCTCTTTACTTTTCTTTGAAAAACTTATCTTGTCGAAAAAGTTTTTTTTTTAATTAATTTCTGTTCGTTTTTTATTATAACTTTAATAAATCAAATAATATTAACATTTTGATTACTAAATATCAGTATATGTATATTAAAATGATAATGTACATTCATTTGTATTTTTTCAGTAAAGTGCAAATTATGTTCTGGCCTTGAGAAGGCATAGGGGTTTTGAGCCCTACTCATGTTAATTTCTGCTCGTTTTGAGTTTGACTCGGTTATTTATTGTAGTTAATTAAAAAAAACTTTCCGAAAAATAAGTTTTTCAAAGAAAAGTAAAGGCCATTTTAAACTTAAGCTCAGGAGATACAAATACCTGTTAAAATTCAAACGCAAAATGACCAGAAATGACTATTAAAGAATAAATGAAATTCAAAACGAACAGAAATTAAATAAACAATCATAGCAAAAAACATACAACAAGTAATAATATAAATGAATAAATAGATCTTAAAGCGAGTAATGCTTAGATTGAATATGAAAACCAAGCTTAAAACGAAAACATATATTTTGCTATTAAAGTATAAATGAAACTTAAAACGAACAGAAATTAAATATATACAATATATATTAATGTAAATGAATAAATAAATCTTAAAACGAGTGAAACTTAAACTGAATATGCAAATCAAGTTTGAAACGAATAAAAATAACTACAAACAAGAGTTTGGGTATCGTCTTACTGCAGAAGCCTAAAACCTACTGCGTCATTGGCGCCTTACTGAAAACAATTCTTTGAAATATATTCACTTTCGTAACTTTAAGAAATCAAAAATTAATGAAGATTTTAGGGAGTAAACAACAGGATATGTATATTAAATTAACAATGCACATTTTTTTCAGTAAACTCATTTGAATTTTTTTTCAGTAAAGTACAAATTATATTCTGGCTTTTAGAAAGCGAAGGGGTTTTGAACCCTACTCACATTAATTTATGCTCGGTTTGAGTTTGACTCTAATATTTATTTTAATTTTTGTTCGTTTTGGGTTTCATTTATTTATTGATACTGATTTGGGGTAGTTGTATGCTTGGTAGATTATATGATAGTTCGGACGCCAGGTGTTGAAAATGTGAACCATACCAAGACGGAATGGGGCTACTACGAGAATTAGCCTACCCTCCACCCCCTAAATTGACCATGCGGATTCAAGAATACCAATGGCACTTGCTTGCGAGTGGTGGAACACTCCGAAACTTGACATTTTATTATCTTTTGGTGTTTCATGCAAGAAAATGCATGTTCCACAAAGTTTGAGGTGCAGTTTTCCGCTCAAATAGAAATGCCTAGAAGCTATAGAATGTTTTCATAACAAATTAACACGATTAGTAACAAAAAATGGCAGAGTTAAAAAAAATGGCAAAACTATATGAGTCTTGAACAGTCTTGGAAAGTATAAACAAAATCAAATTGAATATTAGATATATTATGATATTGATTGTTGAAAGGTCTATCAGTTCAAGTTTTTTTTTCACTGTAATTTTTATTTTCATTTTCAATGCTGTAAGAACTGGAAAATAATAAATTTGTAATATACAAGTAATTCGTTTACAGTGAAGCACCAATGACGCAGATGGCTTTAGGTTTTTACAGTTAAAGAAGGGGGCAGTATCCAAATTTTGCTTGTAGTGAAACTATATTTGTCTTGACCAATCTTGAAAAGAACTAATAAATAAAAACTGAATATTTGATGCATGATGATATTAATTACTAAAAGCTCATCAGTTCAAAATTTTACTGTAATTTTAATATTTATTTTCAATATTAAGTACACAAGAAAACATTCATAACATAATTCGTTTTCAGTAAAGCGCCAATGACGCAATAGGTTTTAGGCTTCTGCAGTGAGACGATACCCAAACTCTTGTTTGTAGTTATTTTTATTCCATTCAATTTTTATTTGTAGTTATTTTTATTCCATTATTTTTATTTAAGTTTCACTCGTCTTAAGATTTATTTATTCATTTACATTAATATATATTATATGTTTGTTCGCATTGATTGTTTATTTAATTTCTGTTCGTTTTAAGTTTCATTTATACTTTAATAGCAAAATACTTGTTTTCGTCTTAAGCTTGATTTTCATATTCAATCTAAGAATTACTCGCTTTAAGATCTATTTATTCATTTATATTATTAAAAAAAAACAAGTTTTTTAAACTGAATGTAAGGAGCGACATTAAAACTTAAAACGAACAGAAATTATTCCGTATATGAAAGGGGATGTCCCCTCCTCAACGCCTCGCTCTTTACGCTAAAGTTTTTTATTTAAAAAAAAATAAAGTTGTGGGAAAGTCAAACTTTAGCGTAAAGAGCGAGGCGCTGAGGAGGGGACATCCCCTGTCATATATGGAATAATTTCTGTTCGTTTTAAGTTTTAATGTCGTCCCTTACTTTCAGTTTAAAAAACTTGTTTTTTTTTATATTTAATTTCTGATCGTTTTTTAGTTAATACAGCTTTTATTTTGGCTCACCGTCATTGAATAAGTAAACAAAATTCGCATAAAAATTTTACTTTTCTTTTGCTAAATGGAAGTCTCTAAATTTGGTTATGACGTAATTTACAAATTAACTTACGTAACTAACTTCTATATTCGTATATTTTTCTTCTGGCAAAAAACACAAAGTTGCAGATTTTTGCAGATATGAGCTTGAAACCTATGTAATAGGGTTTTCTGATACGCTGAATCTGACGGTGTGATTTTCATTAAAATTCTTTCACTTGTAGGGGATGTTTCCCCCTCTTTAAAAAATCGGGTAAATTTTCTCAGGCTCGTAGCCTTTGATGAGTAATACTAAACTTAATAAAATTTATATATTTAGAATCAGCATTATAAACACAATCTTTTGATACATTTATTGACATCAAAATTCCGTTTTTAAAAGTTTCGATTACTATTGAGCCGAATCGCTTGTTTTTTTTATTGTTTTTTTTTATTACGTATATGTTATTACGTATATGAGGGGGTTCTCCCTTTAGTCATTACCACGCTCCTTACGTTAAAAGTTAAAAAAAAATTTATTCACAAACCCCTGAATCACAAAGGCCGGTTAATTATAATATACAGCTATTTTTAAAGCACTAAAAAAAACTGTAGCGTAAAGAGCGAGGTATTGATTTGGGGGAGAACCCCCTCACATACGTTATAATTTCTGTTCGTTTTAAGTTCTAATATTGCTTCTTACTTTCAGTTGAAAAAACTTGTTTTTTTTTATTTAATTTCTGATCTTTTTTTAAATAGTGCTTGGAAATCCGGCGCCCCCTTCATAGAAATGTCCCTTACCCCATAGAAACATCCTCCACGGAAAGATTCTCCAGAGTAAACCCCTCCTCTAGCCCCCCCCTCCAGAAAAAAATCCTTCCTGAAAATGTCTGTATACTTCCCAATAACCAACAAATATTGCTGGCATGTCCGGCGCCCCCTTCATGGCAATTTCCCTTCCCCCCTTAACACTTCCTTCATGGATATATCCACTAACCAACACCCCGACCCCCCCCCCCACCAAGACGCGAAAAAAACCCTCCTTAAAACGTATGTATACGTCCCAATAACCTATACTATAATTATGTTAGCAGGGAGTAAATTTGATAATTCTTAGCCCTCCCCCTGGAAACTTCTAGGGATTAATTTATCCTAAACGACATATTTATCATATTTTTGACCATGCTAAACAAAATGGCTATCTCGAAATTTTGTTCGGGTGACTTTGGGAAAAAAATAAGCGTGGGAGGGGGCCTAGTTGCCCTCCATTTTTTTTGGTCACTTAAAAAGGATACTAGAACTTTTAATTTCCGTTCCAATGAGCCCTCTCACGATATTCTAGCACCTCTGGGTCGATACGATCACCCCTGGAAGAAAAAACAAATAAACACGCACCCGTGATCTTTCTTCTGGCAAAAAATGCAAAATTCCACATTTTTGTAGATAGGAGCTTGAAACCCTCTACACAGTAGGGTTCTCTGATACGCTGAATATGATGGTGTGATTTTTATTAAGGTTCTACAACTTTTAGGGAGTCTTTTCCTCTTTTTTTGAAAATCAGCCAAATTTTCTCAGGCGCGTAACTTTTGATGGGTAGCACTAAACTTGATGAAAATTATATATTTGAAATCAGCATTGAAATCTGATTCTTTTGATATATCTATTGATATCAAAAATCCGTTTTCTAGAGTTTCGGTTACCATTGAGCCGGGTCTTTCCTAACTGTTTGATTACTTGTTGTGTGTTTTTTGCTATGATTGTTTATTTAATTTCTGCTCGTTTTGGGTTTCATCTATTCTTTAATAGTCATTTCTGGTCGTTTTGAGTTTGAATTTTAACAGGTATTTGTATCTCCTGAGCTTAAGTTTCAAATGGAAAATTTACTTTTCTTTGAAAAACTTGTTTTTCGGAAAGTTTTTTTTAATTAATTTTTGTTCGTTTTTGATTGCAAAAAGTTTTGGTATGGCATGGGGGGGGTGCTTACTGTCCGATTATTCTTGACTTTAAAAAACGGAGCTAGAACTTTAAATTTAAATCGAATGAGGCTTTTTTCAAAGTCTCTACGATTACCTCTTTGATAAAGACCTTATATATGACCAATAGACAGCTTGCATAACTTGTGGACAGCGATTGACAACAATGAATGAATTGAAGAAATAACTCCTATAAAAGTGTTTAGACCACTTCACTTGCTGACACAAAGGGATCACGGCTGTTTGGAATTGACCTTAATAAAATTTTGTGTTCCAAAGCAATTTTGCATCTATCACAGAGTATGTATTTTAACCTTATAATTGGAAAATCATACTAGATTTCCTATGTGTTCTCCCAACACAAAACCCCTTCCCATTAGTTATAAACCCCCCTTAATAAGTTATGCCCCAGGGCATTACTTAAAATGCCGACCCCTGGGCCCTTGTGGGCTGTGTCGACACCGGATTTTTTTATTATCAGAACTTTAAACTATTTTAACAAAATGTCTATCTCAAAATTTTTATCTGATGCATTTCGGACGTGGGGGGGGGCTAGTTGCCCTCCGATCTCTTTTGAATCTTAAAAAGTGAACGAGAATTTTCAATTTTCAATCAAATGAGCCCTCTCTAAAGTTTACACGAGCATCCCTTCCATAAGAAATAATGTGAAGGATTCGGAGAATCCTTAAATTACAACCCATGCCCTGAGGGCTTTGGGGGAGTTGTAATCCTCAAAGACCTAGTTTCCAGAACTTAAAACTACGTTTAATAAAATGGCTGTCTTAAAATTTTGATTGGTTGTGTTTGGAGAAGAAGTGGACGTGAGAGGGGGGTTAGTTGCCCTTATATTAACTTTTAATATTAAAAAGATCACTATACATAGGACTTTACAATATACTGTGATTGTTTTGTAGTTTCTAATAAAACAACGTCTAGTAAAACCTGATATGCCGACAGTGCAGAAATTATGAGCACTGCCCTGAGGGTTGTGGGGGAGTGTCCTCCTCGAAAGCATATTTTCAATCTGTAAATCAACTACTCTGAATAAAAAGATCATCTCAAAATTTTGCTTGGATGTGTTTGAAGGAATGATGGGCGTGGGGGGGAGGGGCTAGTTGACCTCCAGTCACTTTCGACTATTAAAAAGGGCACTAGCCCTTTGAATTTCCAATCGAATGTGCCTGTTTTGAAATTTCTACGACAACACCTTCTATAAAAACCTTATATGCCCCCAGGGCATAACTTAAAACTCTTGCCCTGAGGGTTGTGGGGGAGTGTCCTCCTCAAAAACATATTTTCTATATCGAAATCAACTACACTGAACAAAATGGCTATCTCCAAAGTTTGCTTAGATGTGTTTTGGGAAATAATGGGCGTGGGGGGGGGGGCAAGTTGCCCTCAAATCACTTTCGACTATTAAAAGGTGCACTAGCCCTTTAATTTCCAATCGAATGAGCCTGTTTTGAAGTTTCTACGGCAACGACTTCTATAAAAACCTTATATGCACCCAGGGCACAACTTAAAACCCTTGCCCTGAGGGTTGTGGGGGAGTGTCCTCCTCAAAAATATAGTTTCAATCTGGAAATTAACTACGCTGAACAAAAATGGCTATCTCAAAATTTTGATTGGATGTGTTTGGGGGAATGATGGGCGTAAGAGGGGGGGGGGGGCTAGTTGCCCTCCAATCACTTTAGACTATTAAAAAGGGCACTATCCCTTTGAATTCCAATCGAATGAGCTTTTTTTGAAGTTTCTATGACAACGCCTTCTATAAAAACCATATATGCCCCCAGGGCATAACTTAAAACCCTTGCCCTGAGGGTTGTGGGGGATTATCCTCCTCAAAAACATGTTTTCTATTAGAAAATCAACTACGCTGAACAAAACGGCTATCTCAAAATTTTGATTGGATGTGTTTGGGGGAATGAGGGGCGTGGGGGGGGGGACTAGTTGCCCTCCAATCATTTTCGACTATTAAAAAGGCACTATCCCTTTGAATTTCCAATAAAATGAGACTTTTTTGAAGTTTCTACGACAACGCCTTCTTCAAAAACCTTATATGCCCCCAGGGCATAACTTAAAACCCTTGCCCTGAGGATTGTGGGGGAGTATCCTCCTAAAAGACATATTTTCTATCTGAAAATCAACTACACTGAACAAAATGGCTATCTCAAAATTTTGATTGGATGTGTTTTGGGGAATGATGGGCGTGGGAGGGGGGGCTAGTTGCCCTCCAATCACTTTCGACTATTAAAAAAGGCACTAGCCTTTTAATTTCCAATTGAATGAGACTGTTTTGAAGTTTCTACGACAACGCCTTCTATAAAAATCTTATATGCCCCCAGGGCAAACCTTAAAACCCTTGCCCTGAGGGTTGTGGGGGAGTGTCCTCCTCAAAAATATATTTTCAATCTTGAAATCAACCTTGCTGAACGAAAATGCCTATCTCAAAATTTTGATTGGATGTGTGTGGGGGAAAGATGGGCGTAGGAGGGGGGGGGGCTAGTCAACCTCCAATCACTTTTGACTATTAAAAAGGGTACTATCCCTTTGAATTCCAATCGAATGAGCTTTTTTTGAAGTTTCTATGACAACGCCTTCTATAAAAACCTTATATACCCCCAGGGCATAGCTTAAAACGCTTGCCCTGAGGGTTGTGGGGGATTGTCCTCCTCAAAAACATGTTTTCTATCTGAAAATCAACTACGCTGAACAAAATGTCTATCTCAAAATTTTGATTGGATGTGTTTGGGGGAATGATGGGCGTGGGGGGAGGGAGCTAGTTGCCCTCCAATCACTATCGACTATTAAAAAGGGCACTATCCCTTTGAATTTTCAATAAAATGAGCCTTTTTTGAAGTTACTACGACAACACCTTCTATAAAAACCTTATATGCCCCCAGGGCATAACTTAAAACCCTTGCCCTGAGGATTTTAGGGGATTGTCTTCCTCTAAAACATATTTTCTATCTTTAAATAAATTCCACTGAAAAAAATAGCTGTCTCAAATTTTTGATTGGATATGTTGGGAGGAATAATTGGCATGGGGGGGGGGCTAGTTTTACACCAAAAAATGTCGACGATTGAATAGTATACTAGCCCTTTGAATTTCCAATTGAATGTGCCTTTTTTTAACTTTCTACGCCAACGCCTTCTATAAAAACCTTTTATGAACCCAGGGCATAACATAAAACTCTTGCCCTGAGGGGTGTTGGGGATTGACTTCCTTAAAAACATACTTTCCATACGGAAATTTACTACACTTAACAAATTGGCTATTTCTAAAGTGTGATTGGATTTGTTTTGGGAAATGATGGGCGTGGGGGGGGGGCTAGTTGCTCTCCAATCACTTTCGACTATTAAAGAGGGCACTAGCCCTTTAATTTCCAATTGAATAAGCCTGTTTTGAAGTTTCTACGACAACACCTTCTATAAAAACCTTATATACCCCCAGGGCACAACTTAAAACCCTTGCCCTGAGGGTTGTGGGGGAGTGTCCACCTCAAAAATATATTTTCAATCTGGAAATCAACTACGCTGAACAAAAATGCCTATCTCAAAATTTTGATTGGATGTGTTTGGGGGAATGATGGGCGTAGGAGGGGGGGGGGCTAGGAGCCCTCCAATCACTTTTGACTATTAAAAAGGGCACTATCCCGTTGAATTCCAATCGAATGAGCTTTTTTTGAAGTTTCTATGACAACGCCTTCTATAAAAACCTTATATACCCCCAGGGCATAACTTAAAACCCTTGCCCTGAGGGTTGTAGGGGATTGTCCTCCTCAAAAACATATTTTCTATCTGAAAATCAACTACGCTGAACAAAATGGCGATCTCAAAATTTTGATTGGCTGTGTTTGGGGGACTGATGGGCGTGGGGGGGGGGGCCTAGCCCTCCAATCACTTTCGACTATTAAAAAGGGCACTATCCCTTTGAATTTCCAATAAAATGAGCCTTTTTTGAAGTTTCTACGACAACGCCTTCTATAAAAACCTTATATTCCCCCAGGGCATAGCTTAAAACCCTTGCCCTGAGGATTGTGGGGGATTTTCCTCCTAAAAAACATATTTTCTATCTGGAAATCAACTACGCTGAACAAATGGGCTATCTCAAAATTTTGTTTGGATATGTTTGGGGTAAGGAGGGGCTGGGGGGAGGGGCTAGGTTTCCTCAAATCAGTTCTCAATGTTAAAGAGTGCAATAGCCATTTGAATTTCCAACTTAATTTTAATTATTTGAAGTCTCACCAACAACGCCTGCTCTAAAAAAATCTTATGAACCAAGGGATTAACTTAAACCCCTTGCCCTGATGTTTGGTAGGCATTGATCTCCTCAAAAACATATTTTCTATCTCTACATCAACTACGTTGAACAAAATTGCTTTCTAAAAAGTTTGATTGGGTGTGTTTGGGGAAATGATGGGCGTGGGGGGGGGCTAGTTGCCCTCCAATCACTTTCGACTATTAAAAAGGGCACTAGCCCTTTAATTTCCAATTGAATAAGCCTGTTTTGAAGTTTCTACGACAACGCCTTCTATAAAAACCTTATATGCCCCCAGGGCACAACTTAAAACCCTTGCCCTGAGGGTTGTGGGAGAGTGTCCTCCTCAAAAATATATTTTCAATCTGGAAAACAACTACGCTGATCAAAAATGCCTATCTCAAAATTTTTATTGGATGTTTTTGGGAGAAGGATGGGCGTAGGAGGGGGGGGGGCTAGTTGCCCTCCAATCACTTTTGGCTATTAAAAATGGCACAATCCCTTTGGAATTCTAATCGAATAAGACTTTTTTGAAGTTTCTATGACAACGTCTTCTGTAAAAACCTTATATGCCCAAGGGCACAACTGAAAATGCATGCCCTGACGATTGTTGGTGAGTGACCACCACAAAAATATAATTTCAATTTGAAAATCAACTACGCCGAACAAAAATGCCTATCTCAAAATTTTGATTGGATGTGTTTGGGGGAAAGGTGGGCGTCGGAGGGGGGCGGCTAGTTGCCCTCCAATCAATTTCGACTATTACAAAGGGCACTGTCCCGTTGAATTCCAATCGAATGAGCTTTTTTTGAAGTTTCTATGACAAAGCCTTCTATAAAAACCTTATATACCCCCAGGGGATAGCTTAAAACGCTTGCCCTGAGGATTGTGGGGGATTGTCCTCCTTAAAAACATATTTTCTATCTGAAAATCAACCACGCTAAACAAAAGGGCTATCTCAAAATTTTGATGTGAGGTGTTGGGGAGACTGAGGGGCGGGGGGGGCGCCCTTGGGCCCCATCAATCACTTTCAAATATTAAAAAGGGCACTAGCCCTTTAAATTTCCAATAAAATGAGCCTTTTTTGAAGTTTTTAAGACAACGCCTTCTATAAAAACCTTATATACCCCCAGGGCATAACTTAAAACCCTTGCCCTGAGGATTGTAGGGGATTGTCCTCCTCAAAAACATATTTTCTATCTGGAAATCAACTACGCTGAACAAATTGGATATCTAAAAATTTTGTTTGGATTTGTTTGGGGGAATGAGGGGGTGGGGGGGGGGGCTAGTTGCCCTCCAATCACTTTCGACTATTAAAAAGGGCACTAGCCCTTTGAATTTACAATTGAATGTGCCTGTTTTAAAGTTTCTACAACAACGCCTTCTATAAAAACCTTATATGCCCCCAGGGCATAACTTAAAACCCTTGCCCTGAGGGTTGTGGGGGATTGTCCTCCTCAAAAACATACTTTCTATCTGGTAATCAACTACACTGAACAAAATGGCTATCTCAAAAGTTTGATTGGATGTGTTTTGGGAAATGATGGGCGTGGGGGGGGGGCTAGTTGCCCTCCAATCACTTTCGACTATTAAAAAGGGCACTAGCCCTTTAAGTTCCAATTGAATAAGCCTGTTTTGAAGTTTCTACGACAACGCCTTCTATAAAAACCTTATATGCCCCCAGGGCACAACTTAAAACCCTTGCCCTGAGGGTTGTGGGAGAGTGTCCTCCTCAAAAATATATTTTCAATCTGGAAACCAACTACGCTGATCAAAAATGCCTATCTAACAATTTTTATTGGTTGTTTTTGGGAGAAGGATGGGCGTAGGAGGGGGGGGGGGGCTAGTTGCCCTCCAATCACTTTTGACTATTATAAAGGGCACTATCCCTTTAAAGTTCCAATCGAATGAGCTTTTTTTGAAGTTTCTAGGACAACGCTTTCTATAAAAACCTTATATGCCCCCAGGGCTTAACTTAAAACGGTTGCTCTGAGGGTTGTGGGGCATTGTCCTCCTCAAAAACATGTTTTCTTTGTGCAAATAAAATCCCCTGACCAATTTTGCTTAATAAATTTTTGGTTGTTTTTTGTGTGGTTTTTTTTTGGGGGTGGGGGGGGGGGGCTAAGTGCACATCAATGGTTATCGACTATTAAAAAGGGCACTAGCCCTTTGAATTTCCAATAAAATGAGCCTTTTTTGAAGTTTCTACGACAACCCCTTCTATAAAAACCTTATATGCCCCCAGGGCATAACTTAAAACCCTTGCCCTGAGGATTGTAGGGGATTGTCCTCCTCAAAAACATATTTTCTATCTGGAAATCAACTACGCTGAACAAAATGGCTATCTCAAAATTTTGATTGGATGTGTTTGGGGGAATGATGGGCTTGGGGGTGGGGCTAGTTGCCCTCCAATCACTTTCGACTATTAAAAATGACACTAACCCTTTGAATTTCCAATTGAATGTGCCTGTTTTGAACTTTCTACGCCACCACCTTCTATAAAAACCTTATATGCACCCAGGGCATAACTTAAAACTCTTGCCCTGAGGGTTGTGGGGGAGTGACCTCCTTAAAAACATATTTTCTATCTGGAAATCAACTACACTGAACAAAATGGCTATCTCAAAAGTTTGATTGGATGTGTTTTGGGAAATGATGGGCGTGGGGGGGGGGGGGGCTAGTTGCCCTCCAATCACTTTCGACTATTAAAAAGGGCACGAGCCCTTTGAATTTCCAATTGAATAAGCCTGTTTTGAAGTTTCTACGACAACGCCTTCTATAAAAACCTTATATGCCCCCAGGGCATAACTTAAAACCCTTGCCCTGAGGGTTGTGGGAGAGTGTCCTCCTCAAAAATATATTTTCAATCTGGAAACCAACTACGCTGATCAAAAATGCCTATCTAAAAATTTTGATTGGATGTGTTTGGGGGAATGATGGGCGTAGGAGGGGGGGGGGCTAGGTGCCCTCCAATCACTTTTGACTATTAAAAAGGGCACTATCCCTTTGAATTCCAATCGAATGAGCTTTTTTTGAAGTTTCTATGACAACGCCTTCTATAAAAACCTTATATACCCCCAGGGCATAACTTAAAACGGTTGCTCTGAGGGTTGTGGGGCATTGTCCTCCTCAAAAACATGTTTTCTATCTGAAAATCAACTCCGCTGAACAAATTGGCTATCTCAAAATTTTGTTGGGTTGTGTTTGGGGGAATGTTGGGCGGGGGGGGGGGGCTAGGTGCCCTCCATTTGATATCGACTATTAAAAGGGCACTATCCCTATGTATTTCCAATAAAATGAGTCTGTTTTGCAGTTTTTATGACCACGCCTTCTATAAAAACCTTATATACCCCTACGGCATAACTTACTACCGAAGCCCTGAGGGTTGTGGGGGAGTGTCCTCCTAAAAAACATATGTTTAATCTGGAAATCAACTACGCTGAACAAAATGGCTATCTCAAAATTTTGCTTGGATGTGTTTGGGGGAATGATGGGGTTGGGGGAGGGGCTAGTTGCCCTCCAATCACTTTCGACTATTAAAAAGGGCACTAGCCCTTTGAATTTCCAATCGAATGAGCCTTTTTTAAAGTTTCTACAACAACGCCTTCTATAAAAACCTCATATGCCCCCAGGGCATAACTAAAAACTCTTGCCCTGAGGGTTGTGGGGGATTGTCCTCCTCAAAAACATACTTTCTATCTGGTAATCAACTACACTGAACAAAATGGCTATCTCAAAAGTTTGATTGGTTGTGTTTTGGGAAATGATGGGCGTGGGGGGGGGGCTAGTTGCCCTCCAATCACTTTCGACTATTAAAAAGGGCACTAGCCCTTTAATTTCCAATTGAATAAGCCTGTTTTGAAGTTTCTACGACAACACCTTCTATAAAAACCTTATATGCCCCCAGGGCATAACTTAAAACCCTTGCCCTGAGGGTTGTGGGAGAGTGTCCTCCTCAAAAATATATTTTCAATCTGGAAATCAACTACGCTGAACAAAAATGGCTATCTCAAAATTTTGATTGGATATTTTTGGGAGAATAATGGGCGTAGGGGGGGGGGGACTAGTTGCCCTCCAATCATTTTTGACTATTCAAAAGGGCACTATCCCTTTGAATTTCCAATCGAATGAGCCTTTTTTGAAGTTTCTACGACAACTCCTTCTATAAAAACCTTATATGCCCCAAGGGCATATCTTAAAACGATTGCCCTGAAGGTTGTGGGGCATTGTCCTCCTCAAAAACATGTTTTCTATCTGAAAATCAACTACACTGAACAAAATGGCTATCTAAAATTTGGGATTGTAGTGGTTGGGGGTATTTTGGGGGGGGGGGGGTGGGGTGTTTTGCCCTCCATACATTTTTGACTAATAAAAAGTGCAATAGCCCTTTGAATTTCCAATAAAATGAGCCTTTTTTGCAGTTTCGACGACAACGCCTTCTATAAAAACCTTATATGCCCCCACGGCATATCTTAAAACCCTTGCCCTAAAGGTTCTGGGGGAGTGTCCTCCTCAAAAATTTATTTTCTATCTGGAAATCAACTACGCTGAAAAAAATGGCTATCTGAAATTTTTCATGGGATGTGTTGGGGGAAATGCTGGGCGCGGGGGAGGGGCTAGTTGCACTCCAATCACTTTCGACTATTAAAAAGGGCACTAGCCCTTTAATTTCCAATCGAATGAGCCTTTTTTGAAGTTTCTACGACAACGCCTTCTATAAAAAGCTTATATGCCCTCAGGGCATAACTTAAACCCTTGCCCTGAAAAAATATATTTTCTATCTGGAAATCACTTACGCTGAACAAAATGGCTATCTGAAAATTTTGATTGGATGTGATTGGGGAAATGATGGGCGTGGGGGGGGGATAGTTACACTCCAATTATTTTCGACTATTAAAAAGGGCACTAGCCCTTTAATTTCCAATCGAATGAGCTTGTTTTGAAGTTTCTACGACAAAGCCTTCTATAAAAACCTTATATGCCCCCAGGGCACAACTTAAAACCCTTGCCCTGAGGGATATGGGGGAGTGTCCTCCTCAAAAATATATTTTCTATCTGGAAATCAAATACGCTGAACAAACATGGCTATCTCAAAATTTTGATTGGATGGGTTTGGGGGAATTATGGGCATGGGAGGAGGGGGTAGTTGCCCTCCAATCATTTTCGACTATTAAATAGGGCACTAGATCTCTCGATTTCCAATCGAATGAGCCCCCTTTGAAGCTTCTACGACGACCCCTTCCATATGAAGTGAATTTCCAATCGAATGAGCCTTTTTTGAAGTTTCTATAACAACGCCTTCTATAAAAACCTTATATACCCCCAGGGCATAACTTAAAACGCTTGCCCTGAGGGTTGTGGGGGATTGTCCTCCTCAAAAACATGTTTTCTATCTGGAAGTGAACTACGCTGAACACAATGGCTATCTAAAAATTGTGATGGGTGGTGGGGGGAGGACTGTGGGGCGTGGGGGGGGGGGCTAGGTGCCCTCCAATCACTTTCGACTATTAAAAAGGGCACTATTCCTTTGAATTTCCAATCAAATGAGCTTTTTTTGAAATTTCTACGACAACGCCTTCTATAAAGACCTTATATGCCCTCAGGGCATATCTTAAAACTCTTGCCCTAAAGGTTCTGGGGAAGTGTCCTCCTCAAAAACATATTTTCTATCTGGAAATCAACTACGCTGAACAAAATGGCTATATGAAAATTTTGATTGGATGTGTTTTGGGAAATGATAGGCGTGGGGGGGGATAGTTACACTCCAATCACTTTCGACTATTAAAAAGGGCAATAGCCCTTTAATTTCCAATCGAATGAGCATGTTTTGAAGTTTCTTCGACAACGCCTTCTATAAAAACCTTATAGAAGTTTATAGCATGTTTTGAAGTTTCTACAACAACGCCTTCTATAAAAACCTTATATGCCCCAAGGGCATAACTTAAAACCCTTGCCCTGAGGGTTGTGGGGGAGTGTCCTCCTCAAAAACATATTTTATGTCTAGAAATCAGTTACGCTGAACAAAATGGCTATCTCAAAATTTTGATTGGATGTGTTTGGGGAAATGATGGGCGTGGTGGGGGGGGGAGGGGGCTAGTTACACTCTAATCAATTTCGACTATTAAAAAGGGCACTAGCTCTTTAATTTCCAATCGAACGAGCCTGTTTTGAAGTTTCTACGACAATGCCTTCTTTAAAAACCTTATATGCCCCCAGGGCATAACTTAAAACCCTTGCCGTGAGGGTTTTGGGGGAGTATCCTCCTCAAAATATATTTTCTATTTGAAAATCAACTACGCTGAACAAAATGGCTATCTCAAAATTTTGATTGGATGTGTTTGGGGGAATGATGGGCGGGTGGGGGGGGGGGCTAGGTTCCCTCCAATCATTTTTGACTATTAAAAAGGGTACTAGAGCTCTTGTTTTCTATTCAAGTGAGCCCCCTTTGAAGTTTCTACAACAACGCCTTCCTTATGAAATATGTTTGGCAAAAAAAAAATAATAAAACATTGGAGCCGTATGGCCTTTACTATAGACAACGCTACAGCGTTGCCTCTGATTTCTGTCCGTTTTGGGTTTCATTTATTTATCGATGCTGATATTTGGTTTATTTTATCGCGGAGTTCTTTACTTTTCTTTGAAAAACTTATTTTGTGGAAAAAGTTTTTTAATTAATTTCTGTTTGTTTTATATTGACATAGTTATTTCTGGGAAAAAGAAAATAATTCTTTAAATCTTTTCATTTTCTTAAGACTTTTCTTAAGAATTTGTATGCTGGAGAAAATTTTTCAGCAATTTTTAATAACATACACCCTTTTAAAAATCTGGACACAAATAGTAGTGTTTAATTTAATTTTATACCTCCTCTAGTTGACCTGAAATAGAAAACTTGATACCATTCGCAAAAAAAATCTGTTTACTTTCTTTGACAGCTTGGATACACTTACGCTATTCTGATTTTGTTAAATTTTAAGAGCAGAAGTAGCCCCGAAAGTTTGAAAATAATACCCTCAGTCGTTCTTGGGATACTGCTGAGATGCCTTATTGGGAATTAATATTAACACAGTGCATTTGGAATTTAATCTTAAGGCAACATTTAATTTTTAAACATAATGGGCAAATGGGAGGGTGGGCGTGGGAGGGAACTAGTTGCCCTCCAATCACTTTCGACTATTAAAAAGGGCATAAGCCCCTTCTGTTTTCAATCGATTGAGCCCTTTTAGAAGTTCTTAAGACATCTCCTTCGATACGAAGTGCCCTGGTCTAAACAAAAAAAGAGAAAAAAATAATAATACATTGTACCCACATCAATCTTTACTATAAAAATGTCAAGCCTTCCAATCACTTTCGACTATCAAAAAGGGCACTAGCCCTCTCAATTTCCAATCCAATGAGCCCTTTATGAGTTTCTAGGACAACGCTTTCTATAAACACCTTATATGCCTCCAGGGAATAAATTACAACCCTTGCCCAGAGGGCTGTGAGGGGTTGTCATCCTCAAAGACCTGATCTCCAGAACTTTCAACTACGTTAAACAAAATAGCAATCTCAAAATTTTGATTGTATGTTTTTGGGGAAATGGTGGGCGTAAAAGAGGCATTAGTTCCTCTCCAATCACTTTCAACTATTAAAAACGGCATTAGCCCTTTCAATTTCCAATCGAATGCGCCCTTATTAAGATTCTACGACAACGCTTTCAATAAAAACCATATGCCCCCAGGGCATAACTTACAACCCTTGCCCTGAGGGCTGGGGAGGGTTGTCATCCTCAAAGAGCTATTTTCCAGAATTTTCAACTACGTTTAAGAAAATTACTATCTCAAAATTTTGATTGAATGTGTTTGGGCAAATGGTGGGCGTGAGACACAACTTTCTATATAAACCTTATATGCCCTCAAGGCATAGCCTACAACCCTTGCACTGAGGGATCTGAGGGGGTTATCATCTTAAAAGACCTAATTTCCAGTACTTTCGACTACGTTGAACAAAATGTGTATCTCAAAATTTTGTCTAGATGTATGTGGAGAGATGGTGGGTGTAAGAGGGGGTTAGTTTCCCTTCAATCACATTCGACTATTAAAAGGGCACTAGCCCTTTCAATTTTCAATTGAATGAGCCCTTTTTGATGTTTTTACAACATCGCTTTCTATAAAAACCTTAATGCTCCCAGGGCAACTTTAAACTGCGTGGAACAAAATGGCTACCTTAAAATTTTGATTGGATATGTCTGGGGAAAGGGTGGGCGTGGAAAGGGTGTTAGTTGCCTTCCAGTCACTTTTAACTATTAAAAAGGGAACTAGCCGTTTCAATTTCCAATCGAATGAGCTTTTTTTGAAGTTTCTACGACATCGCGTTATATAAAAACCTTACACGCCCCCCGTGCATAACTTAATAGACTGGGCTTGAGTGCTGTGTGGGAGTGCCCTGCTCTAGATCACGAGTTATATCTGGAAATCAACTACGTTGAACAAAATGACAGTTCAAAAATTTTGATTGGATGTGTTTGGGGAAAAGGTGGGCGAGAAAGGGGGGTTTGTTGCCCTCAAATCACTTTCGATTGTTAAAAAGGGCACTAGACCTTTGAATTTCCAATCGAATGAGCCTTTTCTCAAGTTTCTACGACAGATTTCAATAAAAACTTATATGACCCTAGGGCATAATTTATAACCCTTGCCTTGAAGACTGTGGGGGGAGTGTCCTGCTCAAAGGTGTAATTTCTTGAACTTTAAACTG
Source organism: Artemia sp. Qi Xiang Cuo (assembly GCF_049724085.1). Taxonomy (NCBI): domain Eukaryota; kingdom Metazoa; phylum Arthropoda; class Branchiopoda; order Anostraca; family Artemiidae; genus Artemia; species Artemia sp. Qi Xiang Cuo. The sequence goes on from NC_142804.1 coordinate 64,223,801, forward strand.
CGCGGAACAAAACGGCTATCTCAAAATTTTGAATGGATGTGTTGGGGAAATGGTCGGCGTGGACGGGGTGTTAGTTGCCTTCCAATTACTTTCGACTATTAAAAAAGGCACTAGTTATTTCAATTTCTAATCGAATGAGCCCTTTTTGAAGTTTCTACGACAAAGCGTTCTATAAAAACCTTATATACCCCCAGGGCATAACTTACAACCCTTGCCCTGAGGGCTGTGAGGGGGTTGTCGTCCTCAAAGACCTAATTTCCAGAACTTAAAACTACTCTGAATAAAATGGCTATCTCGAAATTTTGATTGAATGTGTTTGGGGAAAGGTGGGCGTGAGAGTGGGGTTAGTTGCCCTCCTATCACTTTCGACTATTAAAAAGGGCACTAGCCCTTTGAATTTCCAATCGAATAAGCCTTTTTTGAAGTTTCTACGGCAACGCATTCTATAAAAGCCTTATATGCCCCCAGGGCATAACTTACAACCCTTGCCCTGAAGGCTGTGGGTGAGTGTCCTCCTCAAGAACATAATTTCTATGTGGAAATCAACTACGCTGAACAATATGGCTCAAAATTTTAATTGGAAGTGTTTCGGAATATGTGGGCGTGGAACGGTTGTTAGTTGCCTTCCAATCACTTTCAACTATTAAAAGGGTACAAGCCACTCCAATTTCCAATTGAATGAGCCCTTTTCGAAGTTTCTGCTCTAAAGGAAAAAAATAATAAATAATACATTGTGCCAACATCGTTCTTATATGCCCTCAGGGCACAACTTCAAACCCTTGCCCCGAGGGTTCTGGGGGAGTGTCCTCCTCAAAAACTTATTTTCTATCTAGAAATCAACTACGCAGAACAAAATAGCTATCTCAAAATTTTGATTGGATCTACTAGGGGAAAAGATGGGCGTGGGGGGGGGGCTAATTGCCTTCTATTACCTTTTGAGTATTAAAAAGTACAATAGCTAATGCGATTTCCTATTAAACTAATCCTATTTGAACTTTCTACGACGGACCTTTTGATACGAAGTGCTCTAGTTTAGAAACGAAAAAATAAATAATACATTGTGCCAACATCGTTCTTTACTTAGGCAGCGCGATTGCGCTGCCTATGATTTAAATTGTAAGAGCAGAAGTAGTAATAGTATTATTACTAGAAGTTTCAACTTAATACCCCCAGTCGTTTTCAATATATTGCTGTGGTGTCTTATTGACAACCGTAAACACAATGCCTTTTGATTTATTTTAAAGTAAAATTTAGTTTTAAAGCATAATGGGTCAATTGCATAAGCGTAGGGGGTTGACATACCTAATGTCCCTAAAACCATAGTTGCTGGACCGTTCTACTATGCTGAACAAAATGGCTGTCTCAAAATTTTGACTGGATGCATTTAGAAAATGAATGGCCTTAAGAGACGGGCTGCTTGCCTTCCAATCTCTTATTACTCTAAAAAAAGGCACTAGATACTCGCGCTGTGGGGTAAGAGTTGTCCCTTCGTATGACTTACGAAAACATCTTAGACAAGTAAAAACATAGGTAAAACCTTTGATATGTATTTTGTTTCCAGTAAAATACAAACTATTTTTCGGTCTTGAGAGCTATCTCAGAATTTTTATTGGATATGTTTTGAGAAATAGTGGGCGTGGGACGGGGGTTAGTTACCCTCCAATTACCTTCGAACAATTAAAAAGGGCACTGGTTCTTTCCATTTCCAATCAAATGAGCTGTTTTAAAAGTTTCTTCAAGAACAAATGGGCATCTTAAAATTTCTATCAGATGCATTTAGGAAAAATACGAGGTGGGGGGGGGGGGGTATCCACCCTTTGATTACTTTGAATCTTAAAAAGCGCACTGGAACTTCTGATTACCAATCCAACGAGCCCCCTCCAAATTTTATCCGATCACCCTTTCTATATATATACCTTATATGCAACCAGGGCTTAACTTACAACCCTTGCCCAGAGGGCTCTGGGGGAGGGGGTGTCACCCTCAAAGACATATTTTCCCGACCTTTCAATTACGTTGACCAAAATGGTTATCTCAAACTTTCCACCCTCAGACCACTCTGAGTCTTAAAAAGGGCACTAGAAACTTCTTATTACCAATCCAATGAGCCCCCTCCGAAGTTTATGCAATCACCCTTTCAATATATACCATATATGCCCCCCAGAGCATAACTTACAACCCATGCCCTGAGGACTGTAAGGGGGGGGGGGGGTATCCACCCTCCGATCACTCTGAATTTTAAAAAGGGCACTAGAAAATCTGATGTCCAATCAAATGAGCCCATTCAGGAGTTTTTACCATCACCCTTTCTATATATACCTTATATACCCCCAGGGTATAACTTATAACCCCTGCCCCGAGGGCTATGGGGGGGGTGTCGTCCTCAAAGACATAATTTCCGGACCTTCAAATTACGTTCAACAAAATGGCTATCTCAAAATTTTGATTGTATGTGTTTGAGGAAATGGTGGGCTCAGGAGGGGGGTTAGTTGCCCTCCAATCACATCTTTGATCGTTCAGAATAGATGCTCAAGCACATAAAGGAGAACAACCGAAAAAGAGAAAAACAAGAAAGTAACCTAAGTCCGGAACAAACCATTTTAAACGTTTTACATTAACTTTTGATAAAAAGGCACTTGGATCTTTTAGATTGTGTGTTTAAGCAGTAAAATATTGCTTTCTGAAAAAAGAAAAGAATAATAGAAAGCCAGATAACTCCGGAATAAACATCATTACATTTTTATATTAATTATTGAAAAAAAGTAAACTTTAATCTTTTAGAATATGAGTTTAAGGAGTATAAATTTGCTGTATAAAAGCAAAAATAACTTACCTCAGGGTTATACTGTCTAATTAGATGCAGTCCAGTCAAGTAGTCTGAGGGTGGATAGTAATGCATGAAGCTGACTATTCTCTCCACATTTTCATATGGAGGACTCTCCTCCATGAATCGAAAATTGATTTCATCAATTAGTTTAAGCTCGTTGAAAACCCACTCCCGAGGGCCCGTCTTCTTGACAAGAGAAATGAATGAAATCGCAGCTTCTATTACCTATAATTGTTAAATAGTATTGACTTGAAGAAACCTCACTGGAGTGGTTTACACAAAATTAACACCGAACTAGATAAAAAAAAACAAATAACAATGGATTGGTCCTTACAAAATAAAGTTTATTAGACGTCATACGTCACAAACGTCATATATACCAAGCTTAAAAAAAAATTCGACAACAAAAAAATAATTGCAACGGATGTTTTTTTAGAGAGAAACACAAATCCTGAATAATATATAAAAACCTAAAAAAGAAAAATACAGTTTTGAAAATTATGTGATAGAAATTGCTAGCCTCTTATACCTGTAACTGCCCAATAATATTGGGCAGTAATAATAATAATAATAATAATAATGAAAAGAGCACATGAAGAAACTTCATTGGATTGTTTGTTGCAGAACCAATTTTTTTTTTTTTTTTACTATGAATATGGTACATACCAAATTAGAAAATAAAAAGGTCTACCAAACAATAAACTGCAATAAAATAAATTTAGAGATAAAAACAATCTTGAATAATATATTGAAACCTAAAAAAAATCATTCATATAAACAAACTCGAGCCGATAATAATTAATTATTAATTTTATAATTATTACAACTCAATGATTATTTTAAAACTTTTTATAAAATTTTGTTCTTATAATGATATTTTATAATTTTTTAGATGTAATTATGTTTAAGGCATTTGAATAGTTTGAATGAGCAAAAACAATTCTGAATAAAAAAATACTAATAATTATAAAACATTTGTTTGAACTAAAATTCGACCTGAAGTGACTAGAGTAATCAGGAAAAAAACTAAGTTTTGTGTTATGGTCTAGAGCTAAGGCCTGTGTTTGTAAAAAGTATTTCATAGCTATTTAAAAAATTTTGTTCTTGTAATGATATTTTATCATTTTTTAGATGTAATTATGTTTAATAAATTTGAATAGTTTGAATGAGCAAAAACAATTCTGAATAAAAAGAAATACTAATAATTATAAAACATTTGTTTGAACTAAAATTCGACCTGAAGTGACTAGAGTAATCAGGAAAAAAACTAAGTTTTGTGTTATGGTCTAGAGCTAAGGCCTGTGTTTGTAAAAAGTATTTCATAGCTATTTAAAAAAAATTGTTCTTGTAATGATATTTTATCATTTTTTAGATGTAATTATGTTTAATAAATTTGAATAGTTTGAATGAGCAAAAACAATTCTGAATAAAAAAATACTAATAATTATAAAACATTTGTTTGAACTAAAATTCGACCTGAAGTGACTAGAGTAATCAGGAAAAAAACTAAGTTTTGTGTTATGGTCTAGAGCTAAGGCCTGTGTTTGTAAAAAGTATTTCATAGCTATTTAAAAAAAATTGTTCTTGTAATGATATTTTATCATTTTTTAGATGTAATTATGTTTAATAAATTTGAATAGTTTGAATGAGCAAAAACAATTCTGAATAAAAAGAAATACTAATAATTATAAAACATTTGTTTGAACTAAAATTCGACCTGAAGTGACTGGAGTAATCAGGAAAAAAACTAAGTTTTGTGTTATGGTCTAGAGCTAAGGCCTGTGTTTGTAATAAGTATTTCATAGCTATTTAAAAAATTTTGTTCTTGTAATGATATTTTATAATTTTTCAGTTATGACAAGGTTTCGCAAATTTGTATATAGTGAATAAAATACTAAAAGTTGTAAAACATTTTTAAACATAGCAACTCCAAACGAAATAAGTGAGGCAATTTGACAATATGAAAAATCCAAACTGAATTTTAAGCTAAGGTCAATAGCTAAGTCTCAGTCGATAGCTAAGTGCTTCATAACTTTTTATAAAATTTGTTCTTGTAACAAGATTTACGTTTTATAGCTTTAATGAGGTGTAGCAAGTTTGTACAGTTTCCGGAAAATCTAGAGTATTACTTTTCGGACACAAGATCAAGAGGCCTGAGCTGCCGACGCAGCAAGTAAGCGGAGGAGGGCGACATAAAGCCGACGGACTTCTTTCACCTACCTCCACTCGCTGCAGCCGGCAGCTTGGGCTTCTGGACCCTGAGGCTGAGAAGCAATACGTTACCCTCTTGATTTTTATGAATTTGCGATTTTCTTGCGGTTTTAATATATTCACGGAAGACGACGATTTTGCTGTCTTTGCATAGCTGAGATTGAGTTTTATCCATCTACCGGACTACAGTTTTTTAAATTCGGTGCGCATAGTTTTTTTTAGGTGGAAAATATGTTGGACATTCGTTGGAAACGGTTAAAAAAAAGACAAATTTCCTATTTTTTAAGCATATTTAGATCCTTATCCAATAAAAAGTTTAAGCAGTATCATAATTCTGGCTTGGTGAATGGATAGATCTGAGACTATTGAATCTAATAATATGAATGTTTTCTCTTTATGGTGTATGTTGCAGCTACAGGAATGCCGCAAAATCACTCGTTTCAGAATGAACATATACCTTAAGCATCTAAAAAAAAAAATCGTCCTTGACGAGTGATTAGCACGCTAGTCTTAAAATTATTTGTCCGTAATGACAGGGGTTCGAGTCTTGGTGTCGCGAGTTATATAGTTTAGAACGGGATTCAGTGGCGTGACTCTGTAAGCTCAGCCAGAATCGACCCATCTCTAAATGGGTACCTAGAGAAATCTGAGGAAGGTAAATAAGAAGAGTGTGCAAAACCACAGGATGGCTGACCCCAAACCCTTTATTGCACTTCCTAGCTAAAGTGTCATGAAACGGAGATCAGCAACACCTGTTTCGACCACAAAGCAGAGTACCTCATCCTTCTTCTTCATCTAGAAAAAGATAATTAAAAAGATTGCAGCAAAACAGAATATAAATATATATATCGAGAAAAAAAAATCTTACGTTATCAATATTTTTAAAACCTTCTGCGGTAAGTGTGATCTTGATAACATATTGAGAGAAGATGGAGTTGAAATCTTGGTCATTGCTTTCGTCAGTTCCGCTCTCCAAAGAAGTAGCCCAGAGACTTTTTCTCAAGTATGACATAAGACTTCCCTCACCTTCATGACCGATTAGATGCGATAAATATTGGAGAGGCTTCGATCTTAAAAATAATTTTAGATTGTTAAGCAGGGATACACCAATATAGTTATGTTCGAAGATTACACTCAAGTGATTTGTCTACCAGATGATATATTCAGAGAAATATTTAAGACATAAAAAGCTGACTCGCCAAGAACGCTTCGTTTCCGAGACGCGAAGCTGCATAAAATTAAAATAGACGGGGAAAGAGACAAGGAGAGAGAGAGAGGAAGAAATACACTCACTAAAAATTGGCATTTGCGAGATTATAACTCAAGAAAAGTTTTAAGAGATGAAGAAAAAGAACATGAAAAGAAGAGTTTAGATTATAACTAATTAAGAAGCAAACTCCAAAGTGTAATAGAACTTCACAAATCTTATGTGACTAAATCTTAAGCGGATCAATATGACCCGAAACTATGATGACTCAAGAGAAGTAGTTTAAATCTAAGTGTATGGGTAACTTATACCAGTGGAAACTGCCACTAGCATCGACGAAAAATGTATAAACGCCATCTAGCGTCTGGCGACACATAGAATTTTTCAAGCTTTGTAATTGTTTTTCTGTCAGAAAGTGAGACCTGACACTTATTACTACCCGAATTTTACCAATTATACTATAATTATCTTATTATTACACTGAAAAAATGCCAATTATCGCCCAACGCTAGATGGTGCTGATAGTTTTTCTTGTCGAGACTAGCCCCCGTTTCCACTCTTATTAGTTACTCTTCCTCTTTGGTTTAAATTTCGATTTTAGACTTTTTAAGTTTTTTTCAGAGTCCTATCTATGTGGCAGATTTTCCATCTCTCATGTTAGCCTCTAGTATAGTTTCTGGTATAAAACTTGGATATAGCTTTATAATACTGTAGCATTATTATGTAATTCAGAGATAGTAGGGTTATTATGTTTTCAGTTCTGCTTTTAAAGCTTTTTGGGTCCCACCTGCCATGTATTGCCCAATCTCTAATGTAGTATTTGGCACAAAACCTACATCTGCCTAAAATAATACTCATTTAACTTGAGTTTCTTAATAAGCAAGTATAATACATGCAATTCTTGGGATTGTTCTCCAAGCATGGCAGTGATCAGGACTTGTGCTCAGACCACCTCTAAGTCATTTTAACAATTTTCTAGCTCTTTCCGGGTCCAGTTTGGGAGAACCAATATTTTTTTTATTTTTCCATCAGCATGGGAGTTCCGTTTGCCTAAGTGGTTAAGTATACAAGTTACCACCCAACGTATAAATTTTTTTTACCCTGTTTCGGGCCCAATTTCTCGGGGGAACCGTACCTCAGAGCATTTTTTTGTGCATTAGATTTCTCCTAGTTTAATGACTCGCGGCTATAAATTTAAAACTGATCAGGGCGAGAAAGTCTCGGACCATTTTCGGGCCACCTACCTACCTAGGGTAGATGGCCCACCTACATGATGGGATACCTACCCAGAAAAGAATAACCCTTAACCTGAAAGTTGTACCAGCTTAGCCTCTCACAGAGACTATCTGTCTTGGCTTAACTCTAATTAGCCATGGCTCTCAAGTCTTTCCTCACTTCCACCAAGTTCATAGTTCAAAACTATATTACCGTAAGTAACTAATGTTTCCACTTATTGTATACCTATCGACCTTAGTTCTACCCTAAGAAGGATGATAGACGCGATCATAAAGAAATGAAAAGATTCATTTTTATACAACTCTGAAAAATTTATGCTAGCTTTGCCTCTCACCGAGAGTATTCTGTCTTGGCTTTACTCTAACTAGCCACGGCTCTCAAGTCTTTCATCACTTCTAACAAGTTCATAATTGAAAAATCAACGGCAAAAATGTCCAAAAAAGAAACAACACTTTGAACTACTGTATTAGCCACTGGTAGCTTTAAGCAAAAGGGTTTTCCGCCAGGTTTATTCGTATTTCAAATTTAATGTTTTTTCTCTCGTTATTTTGTGTTATCTCGGCTTCCAGTGAGCTATATGAATGAAGCTGAATTAATGGTATTCCAATTCAATTCTTGCGCCACCTTAGTGTAGAACATTTTTTTTTGCCACATCAAAAATTTGAATAGAAGCAGTATCACTTGGCAATAGTTTTTTAGTAAAAAGCTGACATTAAGCAATTTATAATTGAACTGGCTTTGTAGCTTCGACAGCTCTAAAAATACTAAACAGTGGAAGTCCATGGAGCTCAATAATAAGCTCCACAGATGACGTTATCATTAAAGTCACGGATATTCTAGAGTTACTGCATTTTGAAACCTGGATAGCGTGGGAACTTTGAAAGATGAAACAATGCTAATAGCAAATTTAAATTGAAGTACCCAGGGCTCCAAAATAAAAATACATTTTGCCCCCTCGACCCATCTTAGGTCTACGCATACTTGAAAACCATGATTTTCTAAGATTTTTTTTTTTTTTGGTTGTTTCAAAATTACTCATTTTTTACGGCATTGCCACATCTTCGTCAGTGTTGCCATGTTGAACAGCGAAAATAAATAGGCAAAACTAAATAGTTTAATTTGACAATACTTTTCATCCGTAAAGGATCAAACATTAACAATCTGTTTATTCAGAAAGACAACCACAAAGTAAAGCTGCAACTTCTTAAGCTCTTTAGTTCCAGATGCTTTTAGCTTATTCTTTTTTACGATTTTTTTCAAACGTTTCTATCTTTTAAATTTGGCACCCACCACTAGCAGAAGCTACATAACTGAGCATGGAGGCTTTTTTTCATTAAAAAAAAAAAATTTCAAGAAATATATATCGTTGCGTTCAAATAATCATATTTTTACTTTCCCTGTCCTTGGTACTATAAAATAAACTTAAAACAATAAAATTTTAGCAGGTTTTAAAATTACACAAAAAAACATTAAAAAAACATCAGACATTTCCAAATTTCCATGCTTGAAATTTCTAACGATTTTTATGCAAAAAGTCTATGCAATGAGAAAAAACTCGAATAGGCCTAATCTTTGGAATCACCATACAAAATTTATTCAATTCACGCTGTATTATCCCAAATACAAAAATAATTTAAACTTGTTTCATAGTATTATTGTCGATTTATCCATAGTCAATATCGTAAGAAAAAAACAAGAAAAAAATAAGGAAAGAAAGGCAAAAAACAACAACAAGGATTATTTAGAGCCAGTAATAAAACAAGCAAAGCCGAAATTTCACCGAAGACATGCACTAATTTGACCAACTTAGATCGTTTTTGTGGTCAGTCATACTCGCTTTCTCATTTGTAATTTTCGCTGCCACTTATCTTATAACAGCATATTTTTTTGTTCTCACTGTGGCATATTTTTTTAGCCGCATATTTCTTCGTTCTTCACTTTCATTTCTAATTCTTTCTACTCCTTGTTGTCGCATGTATTCTTACCGCATGTTTCTTTGATTTTCGTATTTTTTGACTTGTTCTAATTCTCGCTGCCGATTATCTTCGAACCGGATGTTTATTTGTTCCTCACTTTTGTTTTTAACCCGTTGTAACTTTCGCTGACGCAAATATTCTTACTGTATAATTCTTTATTCTTCATTTTCGTTAATCATCACCTTAGACTTTTTTTTCAATACCCTTTACCTTACCTGCTCGGATTGGTCAAATCGGATTGGTCTTGTCACGTTTGATGGTCTAGGTTCTTTATTTGTCCTCTAGACATTATAATTACCCTCTTACTTGCTCTACTTACTCTGGGCATTATGAAACTACTTAAAATGACTTTTGTAAATAGACTAATTCTACTTGGTATGTTATATTTAGCTATGTTCCTTTTGTAAAGTCGTGTGCGTCATAGATATAAAAACAATACGTTTACTCTTGGGGGGGGGGGGGACGATATAATTTATTCTTTAGAAATGTACTCTTAAATATGACGTCAATCATATGATTTTTCTTGTCAATCATTTGTTTCCTGTATAATTTTGCCTGCATCATAGACACTGAAAACGATGCAACCACTATTGAGGCAATATGACGTATGTATGCTCTTCGAATGTATTGATAAATATGACGTCACTTAAATGAATTTTTTTTTTCAAAAATTAATGCTCTTAATGAATTATTTCAAACTTCTGACCTATCTAGATCGATTTTTTAGGCCAGAAAATCCCAGGACACAAATTTTCAAGAAAAAATATGTAGCCGTTTTCTAGAAAAAATAAACACATACACAATTATTGCTCGCTTATAAAAATAGTATATACTATCTTTATATGGGAGCAATAATTGTGTATGTATGTTCTAAAAAACTACTTCATATTTTTCGGGAAAATTAGTATCTTGGGATATTTTCGCATAAAAAACGATCTAGATAGGTCAGAAATCTGAGAAAAATCGTTAAGGGCCTTAATTTAGGTTTTTACAAATGACGTCATTTACGATGTTAGTACATCATATAAGCATTTCTTATGACACCACATAAGTATTTTCTTATATGATGTTATGCATAGCATAATTAAGATTGTTGAGTTTCCAACGCAACAGTACTTTATATATCATAATGTCTGTTGGAAGGCCCAAAAAACGAAAATTTGCAGTTGCAGTCATAGGCAGCGCAAAAGCGCTGCCTAAGTAAAGACCGATGTTGGCACAATGTATTATTTTTTTCATACCAGGGCACTTAGTATCGAAGGAGTAATCGTAGAAACTTCAAAAGGGCTCACTCGATTGGAAATTGGAATGGCTAGTGCCCTTTATAATAGTCGAAAGTGATTAGAAGGCAACTAACACCCCTTCCACGCCCACCATTTCCCCAAACACATACAATCAAAATTTTGAGATAGCCATTTTGTTAAACGTAGTTGAAAGTTCTGGGAATTAGGTCTTTGAGGATGACAACCACCCTAAACCCCTCAGGGCAAGGGTAGTAAGTTATGCCCTAGGGGCATATAAGGTTTTTTATAGAAAGTGTATTCGTAAAAACTTCAAAAGGCTCATTCGATTGGAAATTCAAAGGACTAGTGGCCTTTTTAATAGTCGAAAGTAATTGGAGGGGAACTACTCTCCCCCCCCCTCGGACATCCAACATTTTCCCAACCACATCCAATTAAAATTTTAAGATAGACATTTTGTTCAACGTAGTTGAAAGGTCCGGAAATTATGTCTTCGAGGATGAAACTCCCCCTACAGCCCTCAGAGCAAGATTTATAAGTTATGCCCTGGGGGCATATAAGGTTCTTATAGAAAACGTTGTTGTAAAACTTCAAGAAGGACTCACTCGATTGGAAACTGAAAGGACTAGTGCCCCTTTTAATAGTTGAAAGTAATTGGGGGGGGGGCGGGAACTAACCCCCCTCACACGCCCACCATTTCCCCAAACACATCCAATCAAAATATTGAGATATTCATTTTGTTCAACGTAGCTAAAATTTCTGGAAATTAGGTTTTTTAGGATGATCACCCCCCCCCCCCCAGAGCCCTCAGGGCAAGGGTTGTAAGTTATACCCTGAGGACATATAAGGTTTTTATAGAAAGTGTTGTCGTAGAAACTTCAAAAAAAGCTCATTTGATTGGAAATTGAAAGGGCTAGTGCCATTTTTAATAGTCGAAAGTGATTGGAGAGTGACTAACCCCCCTCTCACGCCCACCCTCTCCCCAAACACATCCGATTAAAATTTTTAGATTGGCATTTTCTTCAACGTAGTTGAAAGTTCTGGAAATTACGTGTTTGAGGATGACAAATCCCCCAAACCCGTCAGGGCAAGGGTTGTAAGTTATGTTCTGGAGGCATATAAAGCTCTTATAGAAAGGGTTTTCGTATTGACTTCAAAAATAGCTTCTTCGATTGGAAATTGAAAGGGCTAGTGCCCTTTTTAATAGGTGAAAGTGATTGAAGGGAAACTAAGCCCCCTCGCACGCCCACTATTTCCCCAAGCACATCCAATCAAAATTTTGAGATAGCAATTTGGTTTAACGTAGATGAAAGTTCTGGAAATTAGGTTTTTGAGGATAACAGCCCCCACTCCCCCCCCCCCAGAGCCTTCAGGGCAATGGTTTTGAGGTATGCCCTGGGGGCATATAAGTTTTTTTTTTATAAAAAATGTTTTCGTAGAGACAAAACTGATTGGAGGGCAACTAACCCCCTCTCATACCCACCATTTCCCGAAACAAACCCAATCAAAATTTTGAGATAGCGATTTTTTTCAATGTTGTTGAAAGTTCTGGAAATTATGTCTTTGAGGATAATCCCTCCCCCCACCCCTCAGGACAAGGGTTGTAAGTTATGCCCTGGGGGCATATAAGTTTTTTATAGAGAGCGTTTTCATAGAAACTTCGAAAACTTGGAAACTTCGAAGGGCTAGTGCTCTTTTTAATAGTCAAAAGTTATTGGAGAAAAATTAACACCCTCACACACCCACCATTTCTCCAAAAACATCCAATAAAAATTTTGAGATAGCCATTTTTTTCAACGTAGTTGAAAAGTCCGGAAATTATGTCTTTGAGGATGACACTCCCCCCACAGTCCTCTACGCAAGGGTTGTAAGTTATGCCCTGATGGCATATAAGGTTTTATAGAAAGTGTTGTCGTAGAAACTTCAAAAAGGGCTCATTCGATTGGAAATTCAAAGCGCTAGTGCCGTATTTAATAGTCGAAAGTGATTGGAGGGCAACTAACGCCCCTCTCACACCCACAATTTCCCCAAACACATCCAATAAAAATTTTGATATTAACATTTTGTTCAACGTAGTTGAAAGTTCTGGAAATTAGGTCTTGGCCAGCGTTGTCGTAGAAACTTCAAAAATGACTCATTCAATTGGAAATTGCGAGGGCTAGTGCCCTTATTAATACTCAAAAGCGATCAGAGGGCGTATCCCCCCATACCCATCATTTCCCCAAACACTTCCGATCAACATTTTGATATAGCAATTTTGTTGAACGTAGTTGAAGGGTCCGGAAATTATGTTTTTGAGTATGATAACCCCCCACAGTCCTCAGGGCTAAGGTTGTAAGTTATGCCCTGGGGGCATATAATGTCATATAGAAACTGTTGTCATAAAAACTTCAAAAAGGGCTCTTTCGATTAGAAATTGAGAGGGCTATTGCCCTTTTTAATAGTCGAAAGTAATCGGAGGGAGAATCCCCCCCCACGCCCATCATTTCCCCAAACATTTCCGATCAACATTTTGATATGGCCATTTTGTTCAACGTAGTTGAAAGGTCTGGAAATTATATCTTTGAGGATGACCCTTCCCCCCCTCATAGCCCTTAGGACAAGGGTCGTAAGTTATGCCCTTGGTGCATATAACGTTTTTATAGAAAGTTTTGTCGTAGAAGCTTCAAAAAGGGCTCATTTGATTGGAAATTGAGAGGACTAGTGCCTTTTTTATTAGTCTAAAGTGATCAGAGGGCAATATGGTCATACAAACTTCAAAGGTGGCTCATTGGATTGGTAATCAGACGCTCTAGTGCTCTTTTTAAGAGTCAAAGTGATCAGAGCGCAGTTATCCTTTCCCCCCTATACACACGTCATATTGTCCCAAAATTCATCTAATAGAAATTTTGAGATAGCGCAATTCTATTCAAACAGTCTAAATATCATATAACAAGGCTTTTGGAATTGAAACAAACCCCAGAGATTAGGGGCAAGGATTGTAAGTTATGCCCAGGGGGTATTAAAAGTTTTTATGGAAGGGATGGCTGTTTAACTTCAGAAGAGGTTCTAAGCCCTATGCTTTTTAAAAGCCAGAATATAATTTGTACTTTACTGAAAAAATTCTTTTAAATGTTTTCACTTTTAGAACATTAAGAAATCAAATATTGATTAAGATTTTAAGGAATAAATATCAGCATATGCATATTAAACTGACAATGCACGTTTTCTTTCAGTAAATTCATGCGAATTTTTTTCAGTACAGCGCAAGCCACATATGGTCCTCTAGAAAGTTGATGGTTTGAAACCCTACTAAGGCTATTTCATAGTCATTTTGGCCCTGACTAATTTGATTTCCGTTTGATTTGGGTTTCATTTTCATGTATAGTGATTTGTGTATGTTTCGCGATTGGTAAATACTTTAGTTCCACTTTTGTTCCTTTTTGGTTTAACTGAGTTCTTTACTTTTTTTTGAAACTTATTTTGTGCAAAAAGTTTATTTGGTTAATTACTACAAATGATGATTCTTTGGAACCAATACCTGAACTATCAAACGTATATATATATATATATATATATATATATATATATATATATATATATATATATATATATATATATATATATATATATATATATATATATATATATATATATATATATATATATAACCGCTGATTAATGTGACTTCTTTTCCAGCCTTTTTCCCAGTAACTATTTTTGCTTTTATTATCTTATTACATAAAATAGTTTTTCGTTTGTAATTTTTTTGTGATTCGAGCTCGTTACTCGTCATTTTCGTTTACGATTCGATGTGGTCCTCACTTCCGCGTGTCTTTTAACCGCAGATTTTGTTGTCTATTATTTTCATTTGCGATTCGTTGTAATGCTTGTTGTCACATGTGTTCTAAACGCAGATTGTGTTGTGCTTCATTTTCGTTAATCATTATCTCAGACATTTTTTTCGCTGTCCCTTATTCCATGCCTTTTTGTTTTAGCTATTCAGACGTATTTGTTACCTGGTATATTTCCGTCTGCGTCTGCTTCCTATCCGACTGATCATACTCGTCGTCACATGTCTTCTAACCGCAGATTGTGTTGTGTGTCATTTTCGTTTGCGGTTCGTGTTGATTCTCGTACCGCTTGCCTTCAAGCCTCAGATTTCATTGTGAATTATTTTTGCTTGGGATTAGTTTTGATACTCGTTGTCACAAGTCTTCTAAGCGCAAGTTTCGTTGTGCATTAGTTTTCGTTTCGGATTCGTCACACGGTAGGCTTGAATATATATGATTCTCGCTGTCGCTTGTGTTCTAATCTCAGATTAATGTGACTTCTTTTTCATATTTTTCCCCAATAATTATTTTTGATCTAACTATCTTAATTGACATTTTTTTTGGTGCGTCGTTTTTAGCCATTGTTGTTTTGGAATCTATTTACACCATAGCTAATTAGTGATCCATATACCTTTTATATTGATTTTACTTGCAACCTCAGCGGTTCCGGGTCTCAAAACGGCATGGAGATTATGCATTAGCGTCTCCTACCAATCAAACAAGAAGGAAAAGAAGTAGAATCCAACAACTTCAACTAAAGCATAAAAGTTGACTTACCTGTAGTGAGCTAATAATGTTGGCAGTGCCCAACGCAATTCAACCTCATTCAAATCTTTCACAGGGGCAACTTTATAAATTTTGTTATACTCTGGAACATCAAAAGGAGGAGGTAAGTGTGAATAATCCACTCCTGGTGGTTCTGCTCCAGAAGGCACAGCAGAAAATATTTTTCTAAAAGATTGAATACAATTAAGTTAGGTGTGTTAATGCTGAGAAAAAGGAAAGGAAGAAAAAACAAAACAAAAATGCTCAAGTGTGAACTCATATGAGACTTTTACGAATCTGTCGGCTTGTTTCTGCAGTGAGTTGTTACTAGCATTAATTATAAACACCAAGGCCTGAGACTTTTACGAATCTGTCGGCTTGTTTCTGCAGTGAGTTGTTGCTAGCATTAATTATAAACACCAAGGCCGTACCCAGGGGGGGTTAGTAGGCTTTTACCCCCCTACCCCCCCCCCCCCGAAATGTTTGTCTGACTCGTAAAAACGTAACAAAAATGGGTATAAACAAATTTGTATGTGTTTTTTGATGTTTTTTTTGTGTAACCCCCCTCCCCCGAAAAAAAATCTTAAAGTACCCCCCCCCCCTCGAAAAAAAATCACGGGTACGGCCTTGATAAACACTATATAAATCAAAATATTACTCTTAAGAATCCCAAAGAACAAATATATTTACCTAAAAATGCTTTTATTTTACATTTAAGCATGCAAAAAACTAGATGTCTAGTTTTGAAAAAAGTATCTGGCAAAACTAACATGAAACATTTGGTGGGATTACAAAATCTAATTACAAGTATTTGTAAAGAGTTATTTTTGGAGAAAAAAAAAGGTCGGCAAAGAAATATTATTTACCAGATCTGTCACTATTTTCATTTTCTCCGCTAAATATACCCGGTTTGCTACAATACCAATTTAGAATAAGGCATAATTAAAAAAAAAAAAAAAAAAAAAAAAAAAAAAAAATCGTGTGGACTATGTTTGCATTGGAGAACAAGGTTCATTTTTGCCAAATAATACTTGTTTAGCCGTTTATTCAGCCGTTTGATCATTTAGCCGCTATTCTTGCTGCAATTAAGTCATAAATTATCTTAAAATTTCTTCAACTTCCTCAAGAGTATATTCGGATTGGAGAAATAGGTTCATTCTTTGCTAAATAAAACCTGTCTATCTGTTCCTTAGGCCGTTTGACCATTTAACCACTAATTCAGTTAGCCATTTAGTCTTAAGTTACCTTACAATTTTTCAAGTTTATCGAGGATAGATTTGAGTTGGGGAAAAAGGCTCATTGTTGGCCAGATAAAACTTGTTTATCCGTTCATTAAGCCGTTATTCATTTAGCCATTTAGTCTTAGATTACCTCGTAATCTCTTCACGTTTGTCAAGAGTAATGCCAAATAATACTTGTTTAGCCGTCTGATCATTTAGCCGCTATTTCATATTGCCCTTTAGTCCTAAATTACCTTAAAATGTCTTCTTTACCAAATAAAACCTGTTTAGCCTATCATTAGGCCGTTTCACTATTTAGTATTTCGTTTAGCCGTTTTGTCTAAAGTTATCTTACAATTTTTCCAAATTCACCGAGAGTAGTTTAAATTTGAGAAAAAGGCTCATTGTTGGCCAGATAAAACTTATTTATCCGTTGACTAAGCCGTTATTCATTCAGCCATTTAGTCTTAAATTACCTCGCAATCTCTTTAAGTTCGTCAAGACTATTGGTAAATGATACTTGTTCAGCCGTTTATAAACCCTTCTGATCATTTAGCCTATATTTCATTTTGCAATTTACTCCTAAATTATCTTAAAATTTCTTCAACTTCCTCAAGAGTATGTTTGGATTGGAGAAACAGATTCATTCTTTGCCAAAAAAACCTGTTTAGCCGTTCTTTAGGCCGTTTGACCATTTAACCGCTATTTCATTTAGCCATTTAGTCTAAAAGTATCTTAGATTGTTTTCAAGTTCGTCGAGAGTAGGTTTGAATTTGAGGAAAAGATTCATTGTTGGCAAAATAAAGCTTGTTTAACCGTTCATTAGGCCGTTTTAATAATTAGCTGCTATTCATTTATCTATTTTAGTCTTAGCTTACCTCGCAATCTCCAAGTTCGTCAAGAGCACAACCAAATAATACTTGTTTGGGCATTCATTGCGCCCCTATATTTTACATTATTGTGGACTTGATTTCCACACCTGTTTTTATTATCCCGTTAGCATATTTTGATTAACTTGCTTTGCATATACATATCTTTATTGTCTTTTGCCATCCTGTCTGTAATTGGTGAACTGACCTATACACATTTTCCTTTGTCATGGAACCATACAAATATGAAAGATGGACCTATAGTTATTGGACACTTGATTATATGTATTGATGGCGTTCAGGGTAGTGTTTAACTCTGGTTCTGTTATTTTGGCTTTGTACAAATAAATGCCTTTTTTGTACATTTACAGATTTGTTTTTTCTGGCCTACGAAATGATAATTAGATTACCATTTTAATTAGAAGCACCACTTCAGTGCCATTTTGCTAACCAGTGCCATTTTTATAAAAGCTAAGATGGGGCTTGTTTCATTGTATAGTTGAATGATAATTAGGTAATTAGAAGCACCACTGGGAATCAAATACACATTATACTGAGCCATTATATATTATTTTGGTCAGCCACTTAGTCTTAAATTACCTTACAATTTCTTCAAGCTCATCAAGAGTGTGTCTAGATTGGAGAACAAGATTCATTCTGTTTGCCAGATAATACTTTTGACGATATTCGTTTAGCCGTTGATTTAGAATAGTTCCGTCAGGATCGTTAGGTATGTAAATAGATTTGGAGTTTCCCCACATGAATTTTCCCACTGGATGTCCTGGTGGTACAATGGACTGAAGAATTTGCTCTTTTCTTACCGAATCTGATGGCACAGCCATTTCAAATTCTAAAAAACATAATAGATATATAAATATTAAAGCTTCAACACAAAATAAGATTATTGATATATTTTCGAGTCATCTTGTTACTTTTTCTTTTTTACTTGTTACTTTTTACTTGTTACTTTTTTACATACTCCGATAAATATTCCTCCTTAATTTCGAAACAAAAGGTGATACATACGAAAAATATCAAAAATCTACGAGAAAACCATACTGATATCGAGGAACTGGTGGCGAAGGGCATGAAATCTCTCCTTCCTACCCCCTGCGTATGTATACCTGAATGAGTCAAATTTGTAACTTCTTGGAGTGCTTGGGGTGGTTTCACTTCCTTCTAAGTTTGACTTGATTATTCATAACAATTCCTGTTCTAGCTTTTCCGTGTTATATTTCTTGGTTTTTATTTGAATATTTGACCCGAAAAATCAGCTAAAATTTAAGAATATTGTTTTTTCTTCTTCATGTGGAGGTCCATTCAACTTCAGACAAATCGACTAGTCTCGGAACAAGACTGAGCTGAAACTCCAGAACCCGCAAGTTCCAAAAGACATAGGATTGACTCTGGTAACGTACAAGGTATCTGGGACACTGATGCATTGTAGATATTACACTTTCAGTTAACTGTACGCTCACTGAGGCGTCCAAAGAGACTTGGACTGCTATAGCTCATTCTCTTTAGGTTTTCCATAGTCCCAGGCGTTCCACCCAATTCTAAATGCTGCTATTAGATGGGGCTTCTCATATCCAAAAAGATGCGTGAAAAAATCCTTGATTTCCTTGAATAAACCTGTCTTGTATCAGGTTTGATATAATAAATAATTTACCTAATCTGTAATTAAACTCGATTTGCCTTCACGGAGCTTGCTTGTGCCATATTCAACTGGGTAAGGGACCACCCTGTAAATTTTTTTTGGGACTGCTTTGCTCAAAACAGCACAGATACTAACGTCCTTATCCATGTCTGCTGACAGCCTTTTCATGGTATCCCTGAGAGTAGCAGGCACAATTAGGGGTATATTACTGCTAATTTTAGTCACCATTCAGTCACGGGCAGTTTTGCCCAGTGTCTGACAATGAGGCTGGGTATTTTGTGGAGCATGCTGCTAAGGTTGCATGGATTAAAGCCAGTAATGGTCTTCAAAATAATACACGGGTTAATCCCTTAGGTATCTGAAGCACTCAGCATGGCGTAGGAAATGATGGCATGAGGAGCAATCCGAGGTGAGAAAGCATTTCTGTTGCTAGTATCAGTTCTGAGGATCAGGTGAAGCTTTCCACCAATGGTTTGCGAGTGGTTTGTGACTCGCAACCTCTCCCCTCTCTTCTGAGGAATGAATGTTGGTTGTCCAAGTCGGTATGAAGCTGGAAGGTGGGATTCTCGGGATGGAGGAAAGCAATGGTGGATACCAAGAAAGGCTCTTCTAAAAAGGGGAAAAAAATAGGCAAGCCTTATCTTACAACACCACGCCTGAGGAGGGGACTAGCAGCCTAAAATAGCGACGAAAAAAAAAGCACAACGAACAACAGGGAAATCTTTTTTTGAAAAATTTTTATTTTTGGTTTGATCGGTCGCATGTTGTTGTGAGTCTTCTTTCTTTTATATATTTTTGTCTTGCTGAGGACGGCCATTGGACATGGGCCCGAAATATTCATTCAAATTATCTTCACTGTCTTACAAACAGATTTCCCTATGTTTCTTCGTAATTTTGTTGTTTGCACCAGCAGCCCACCGGCTAGTGGTGTTTGTCTTTCTTTTTTGGCGTAGAGACAACGGGCCTTTGCGGCCTCAGCCTCGACTCAACTTTGAATCCACCAGTAATAATAATAATTATAATAATAAAAATATCTTAAACCTATAATTGGTCTCGTTGCTCACATAGGAGAGACCCTCGTCTTGATACTCAAGCTAAGCTTGCATTACGTCGTTCCAGAGGTGCCTTCAAGGAACATCCTTTCATCAAACGCTTCTTGAAACTGCTACTTGTGGTGCATTTGGGAGTGGAAAACAGAAAAGTTTTTCCTTCTAAAAGTTCAAATTTTGAAAATATATGTTCGAAACGAAAGAATTTTGTCGGCCCCTAAGTAAAATTCTGTGTTAACCCATACAGGTACATGTTCATTAAAAAGAGAAATATATAAAATAGTGTGAAACTTACCACTATCAACTGCTCTTAACTCTCTTTCCATAGAATCTTTCAAAAGCAACGGAGAAATGAAAAATTGAGCAAAACGATCAAGTGCCCCTTCAAAATGTTTTGGTAAAACATCAAAGACGAAAACTGTTTCTTCACAAGCAGTATGAGCATTAGAATTGCCTCCATGAGTCTATAAATAATATCTATAAATGGGTATATAAATGAGATTAAGAACTCTAATTAAAGCAGTCTAGCAACCAGTATTTTGGGAGGTGGCTCATTATGTTGAAAATTAAAAATTCTACGGCTCTTTATCGTAAAAAAAAGATTGTGCCAGAGAAAAGGGTCGGTCTTCTAGTTTACAGCACCGTACTATAGTTTTGACCAAAAGATGGCAAAGTTGTTACCGACTGGAAAGTCTGAGATAGCCCATCGATATTTAAAAAAAAAATTAAAATTTAAATATTGAAAAAAAATATTTAAAATTAAATAAATTAAAATCTAAAATTAAAAAAAATTAAAATTTAAATATAAAAAAAAACTGTATACTTAGCTTCCTAGTTTCAGAGGCAAGAAAGCAATGTGATGGTGCATTCGTTCCTGAAGAATGCCGTAGAATCACCTTTATACAAAATAACCGACTAATATAGACACTTATTTTAAAGCTTGATTCAGCTAAGTTGATTCAGATTATGTTTGATAAAATTTTGTACACTGAGACATTCTCATATCATCTACTATAAAGGAGAATCGGCGGGTCATGGCTAAGGGAAGGGGAGCACCTTATACCTCAAAACACATATTTTACACCTACATTTTCTAACTTTCTGTGAGCATTGAACTAGATATAGAAAATGGTCTGGAGAGGGAGGAAGTAACATTTAATTTCTAACCTCCCTTCATTTAGATTAAGCCTGAATATAAATCTGCAGGATGATAGCTACAGCATAGATGATAGCTACAGTATTGTTTTTTTTTACTTTTCAACATGAAATATTGAGTCCCACGTCACATCTAAATTAGGCCTGGCCATGATTTGAAAAAATATCATATATGTAATTTTAAAAAAGTGTTTTTCAACTGAAAGTAAGGAGCAAAAATAAAACATAAATCGGTCAGAAATTATTCCATATATGAGGGGGATGTCCCTCCTCAGTCCCCCTGTTCTTTACTTTTTAAACTTTTTTTTTTGCTGAAGTTTTACTTTTTATCCTAATTCTCTAAAAACGACAGCTCAAACACAAGATCCGTTGAATTGGAATAGCGAAGTATTTTTAAAGCACAATAAAACTGCTGCGTAAAGAGTGGGAGGAGTGAGGAGGGAGCAGCCCCCTCCCTCGTATAAGGAATCATTTCTATTCCTTTTAAGTTTTAATTTCACTCCTTACTTTCAGTTAATTTTGTTTTAATTTAATTCTTGCAATCAGGGTCAAAAGAAATAGTATGTAATTTACATGAGAATTTGAGCTGTCTAAAATTGTCAAAAAGTATTTTAAAAAAATTACTATTTTTGCATAGATGAAATAAAATAGGACTTTTATTTTGTTATCGTCTATAGGCGGGGAGTCCAATGATTAGGTCTTCAGGTAAAATTATTTCCTAATTTTACAGATTAGAGATGGCAGCAGTGTTGAATGTTTCCCGCAAGTATTTTGTTTTTGCGGGGTAACTTTGAACATCTATTCAAAGCGGGGTAAACATAGACTTCCTACAGTCTATATTTCAATATTTTGTACCGATCAATTGTTAAAATTTGCATTGAGTTGATGCTTGCACTGCTTTTCAAACCTTTAGGAAGTGAATCTGTTGATCTGAAGAAGGTGAAAATCAAGCTCATCTGTTCTGCTGAGTTTTTACTACGAAGTACATTTTGGACCGTTTCGTAATTCTTTCGGGTCCACTTTTGTTCCCTCTATGGCTGGAAGTCAGTTAGCAATCAATGGGGTAGAAAAGGATTATAAAGTTTGGAAAAAATTGAAAAATAAATACAATTTTTTTTTATTGTAGGGGATTTACGCTGTTCTTCGTGAAGCAGAATAACAGAAAAGGAAAATAAAAAATCGATATTGATATTATAATTTTTAAATAAGAAGCATAATTTTAAAAGTAAGTAATGAATTTGAGAAATATTTTGAATAAATATTTTGGATTCAGTTTTTAGTTTATTTTTTTAAATTTAAATAAAGGGTTATTAATAGTCGTTTCGAGTAGCCAAATTAATTCAACCCCTTTTTGAGCAGCAATCCCTTGATGTTCCTCCTCCAAACATCACTTGATTTTCCTTTTTTCACTCGAAAAAAAAGAGCACGGGAGAAGGATACTCGATGATTACAAAACGGACAACCCAAAAGAAACCATAGTAAGAAAAGACAAATTCCTTGAGCTTCTGAAGATACTCCTGGAAAGTCTAACAACAAATGAAAATGCAAATCTCAAGAATGGCTTTGCTAAGTGCTAAGTTAGAAAACGAGAAGATTGATCAAGTGAATAGCTTCACTTGCCTGGGTAGTATGACAAGTAAAGATGTTGGATAAAGTGAAGATGTAAAAAGTAGAATAGCCAAGGCCTAGGGTATTTTTTTACAGTCAAAAAAAGTTTAGAAGAATAGAAAGATAAGTCTACGGAAAAAAAGTTTGTATTTTGGAAGCTACAGTGAAAACAGTAGTCAAGTATGGTTCTGAAGCGTGGGCACTACGAAAAACGGTGGAAGACTTGCTAGATGTTTTCCTGAGAAATTACCAACGGATTATTATGGGTAACCGAATGATTGACCGCTTCTCGAACAGCAAGCTGTACGATAAGTGTGGGTCAATTCAGTTTTCTAGGGCTATACTGGGAGAAAGATTGAGATGGCTAGGAAACGTCTTGGAGATAAAGGATGACAGACTGCCAAAGATCATTCCTGTCAGCCTTCGGTCTAGGATTACCCAAAAAGCAGGTCAACCCCAAATGAGGTGGGTAGAGGTCGTAAGGAAGGATTTATACGAAATTAGAGCTTCTTGCGAGGGGTAAAGAGAGAAGCTCTGAATAAGTTGGGGCGGAGGAGGAGTGTACGCAGCTGTGTTGGTCTCAGGTGGCTTTATGCTGCAGTTATTTGTTAGTAGTAGGTGGTCCTCCAGGACTTCAGGGCCAGCAAACTCCACAAGAAGTTGTAGAGAACATCAGTAAATATTTATTGGATGTACTGCAATCCCTCAGATTGGAAAAATCTATGAGAACGTCAGGCATTAACGCATCGGGGAAGAGCATTGAAGATTAAGAAAATTTATGTTTCGAGTCCATCGAGTGGGGTAGTAGCTAAAATGGTTTCAGGATGAAGGACTCATTAGCCATCTGTCTGGATTAGGTAGGGAGAGATCTTCCAGCTCCCAGACTCAGTCAGGACACAAAGTCTGTGCGCGATCATGACTTGGGTCATCTGATACTACAACAGTTTGACATTTGTTCCAGAAATAATAAGTACTTCTCCCAAACAGAAAAGATTACTTTTTTCAAACGGAAATTTTACGCCATAAGACTTCAAACTCCTCCAACTCCTATTCAAAGTTACCCGTTAAAAGTTGTTGATGTTAAAAGTTAAACAACCCTAGAGGTAGCTTTGAACATCATTTTAGAATTATTATAGCTCTATTGAAATATCCACACTGCAGCTATCATTGACATTCATTGATATCAAAAGGAAGGCTAAATTTATGTTTATAGTCTGTACTAAAATATTTCCAGCGTATGAGGTTTACAGGCAATTATTGGGATACATAGTGTGTGAGAGTGGGCCCCTCTTGAAAAAAGAAGGCCTCTAGATATTTAACCTAGGCTCCCTTCGCAGCATACGTGACTATGAAATACCAAATTCAACGATGAATGTTGTTGCCAGTACCACTTTCAGATATATCAACAAGACGTGTCCAATTTTTAGTCAGATAATTTTACTTATTTTGTCCAAGATGGGGCACTTTCAAAAATTAAATGATATTATGTTGTCGGATCAAATTCTGCCGGAGAATGCGTCCGATTTCGAATTGTCATTTAAATATTTTAAATTTATCTAAAATAATGATGAATTAGAATCAAGTTATTTCGAATTAGGTAGAATCCATATTTGATTCTGCCAGATAATGTTCATACCACTACCATTCCTCACAGCAAGAAAAGCAAATTAAAAACATCTTTTATATACCATTTTCCCCTATTCATTATTAGTATTCTCGTTGCTTTCAGTTATTAAAAATCATTCTAAGATGTTTCAAATATTTTATCCATAGTTACAAACAAAATGTATACAATACCAGTCATCACTGCTTCCACTGTCCCTGAGTTTCTCCTAAAGAAAATTGGGTTCTCAGAAATGTTCCTTAAAAGTGAAGATAACAGCTACAGCCGTGGTATATATATATATATATATATATATATATATATATATATATATATATATATATATATATATATACATATATACATTCATGTGCGTTTGTTTAAGAAATTAGACACATCCCAGCGCCACAAGCGAACGGTGTTCAGCGAAGTGAACTACTGATTAGTTTCCTAATATCATCACTCACTACTTGGCTTCCAATCAGATCAGATCAGAATAAACGTTTCTTTTAAAGAAAGTTATGTGATTGTGCTGTTGTGATTAGTGAATAATGGTAGGTGGAAACTGTAGCGTAATAACTCTTTGTTATTTTATTATTTTTCTTTACGTATGTTTAGTAGTAAGTTTATTAATTGAGTCATGCGTACAAAGCACAAAAAATAGGTCTCCTACATTCCCAACGCAGGTATGACCAGCCATCGCCAAAAATTCGTCATTGCCCACGCGAGAAGGAGAAGCCAAGGAGAAATGCGCGACACATGATGTGTCCCGTAACTCTTCAATGGAGAAGATTGGTGCATCTACGAACGCTAACTTTCAAGGAGATTTCGGGAAAAAACAATTTTCTTTTGAGGGATTTACGAAAACACCACCAAAAAATTCAGGGATTCAGTGGATGCACAGCAGTGCATTACTACTACTAAAAACTCAGTACAGCACCAAGCCGCCTGAGTCTCATAAAGCTACTCACGCTCCTCCTCCATCCCAATCTATTGAAAGTCTCTCCCTTTACACCCTCCCAAGAAGTTCATATTTCTCTTGAAATATTTCCTTGCGACATCCTCCCACCCCATCGGGGACGACCTGTAGTGACTGTAGCGCATTCGTGTTATTTAATGTAACAATTTAATAGTAATATTGTGTTTTAAAGTTTAAAACAAAGGCTAATAAAAAAAGCAGAAAATTTAATAGAGACAATTAATCGTGAAAAATAGACACAACATTAACATACAATATGATTATTCCTGTATAAAGAAATGAAATAAAGAAGGTAGCTAGGTAAAGAAATGAAAAGTACACACTTGTCATGAGTATTTCTAGTTGTAGACTTTTTTTGTTTGAGAATGTATGACAAAATTTTGCCAACAAAGTCAGAATTTAAAAAAAAGTTAGAAGCAGTGAGAGTTTCTAATTTGGGTGAGTAGATGTTTTGGAACTGCCACAAGTGACAGAATTTAGACAATATAAAAAAAGGCGGTATATAATTCCTTAGGCCTAGATTTGCCTATGGGGCCCTTAGATAACCAAGTGAATAAAAAATCAATTATAGCAAAGCCAAGTACGCAGAATTTGGTTTCGGAGGGGTGGGGGCCTCAGTCAAAATGTTATAGCAGCCATGAAAGCAAGAAATGTATTGATATTAACACTGTTTACAGAGGATGAAGCACAATTAAAGTTTAAAAAACAGAATCAACTGCACTTAGAGAAACGAGCAACGAAAGATGACCTAACCTCTCACAGTAACAACCGCCGATCTTTTTTGGTTGCAAATTTATCAAAAACTTGGTCAGCATCGACCTGGATATCGTGGTTCAGGGTCATGTGAGCTAGTCCGTTCCGCCGCTCCTCGCCCGTTGAGCTCTGCAGATAGGTTTTTAATCGCTTAAGACAGCTAAAGCTCCTCTCAGCAGAAGCGGTAGTCACTGGTAATGTCTGAAAAATCGTCAAAAGCCTTTGAATGCATGGGAAAAATTTTGCATTGCATGACGCAAGAGTCGAAGCAACAGTTGATGGTTTCTCAGAAATTCCAAGCCACTTCTGTTTCCAAAGGACTAACTCACATTCAAGCGCACGTCTACCCCCGTGAAATCCCTCGTAAACAGCAACAGCGTTTACAAATTCATTAACATTTAATGACTCGCTGTTAGCTGGCAAAAGCCTTCTTTGAAAAACCCATCTTTTGAAAGAAGCCTCCTGATGGCGTAAAAATCTTTGATCAAATTCTTCAATAAGTGAAGCAAAGTAAGGTTCGAACAATGACTCGCGATAAAAACCTTGATGGACTCATTATCGTTGATGGACTTTTGGTGGATAGACTTTGGAACAGTCGGAGCCACATTTAACTCTTGTGCAAGCTTGTAGGCTTTCTGAAAAATTGTTTCAAAATTATTTTGTTTTGACTGCAGTTAAGTATCAGAACATAGCTTAATATGCCGACAGCACTCAACTAAGTCTAAATCTTTGGCTTGCAGAGCATTAGACAGAGAGCATTATGGCACTTACAAACTCTAGCATAGCCATCGTGAACATAAAACTAAATTTGGTTGCTGCTGAAACCAACGCATTCGCTTTTGAAATAACTTCCGTATCGCACCATATGCTACCAACTATTTCCTCAAGAACGGAAATAATCACACAATACAAAGACATAAAAACTAAAATGCAATCATGATACTCAACCCATCTCGTTTATCATTTCTTCACAAGCTTCCTCACAGGACTATCAGGACAAATGACAGCGACCGCTTCTACAAACATGTTTGTTCTATTTAATGAGGATGATAAAAATGATATAATCCGCTGTATAGTAGCAAAGGTTGATCTAACAAGTCCTACCCTACTAGTTTTACATAAAGCCAAATTTAAGCTGTGCGATGAACAGTGGGTTTAGATCACATGCGGATATTTTTTCCTAATTTCTGCCTGTGCACCAGAACAGCAGCCTGACATGTTGCTGGCCCCATCAAAACCAACCCCCACAAATTTCTCCATTTTTAAGCCGAATGCAATGTATTGGCCAATGATTTGTTCCGCTACTGCAGAGCCGGTGAGATTTCCACAAACATAAAACCCGAGAAACCGCTATTGAAGTAAAGCACGAGTTTCATATTAGTATCTGACTACAAGAACTAACTAGAACTAATTAGGCTTGTCAGCATGTATATCAATAACTGTAAAACGAACCTGAAGAATCCTTTGATGCTATATGCTGATGACTGCAAGCTCCTAGGATTGGTCCAGAACAACCTAAATCTATCAACTATGCAAGAAGATCTGGACAGACTATCTAAATGGCCATCGGATTGGTGTCTACAGTTCAATGCCTTAAAATGTAAAGTTCTACATCTTGGACGCTATAATCCAAAACTTGCATATCACATAGGAGACGTCCAGCTTGAGGCAGTCAGTGAGGAGAAGGACTTGGGGGTTGTTGTTGACAATGAGCTGATGTTTCACTGCCACACACGAGCTCAAGTTGGAAAAGCAAACCAATCCCTTGTCCTTAAAAAGCAAACATTTACCACCAGGAAGTTTGAAGTGATTACAATACTGTACAATGTCATGGTCCGTCCTCATCTGGAATTTCGCATGACCTTAGCATCTCCGTACTATAAGACGGATGTGAAAGTACTTGAGAGTGTCCAAATAAGAGCAACTAAGCTTATCTCTGCATTCCAAGACAAATCTTACAAGGAACGTCTCACCTTACTCAAACTCCCTACCTTAGTATACCATAGGAAAAGAGGAGACGTAATGGCAACTTGTAAGTTGCTAAAAAATGACCTATTAAGTCATTTCTTTTCCCTGTCTTTCTCAACTACCACAAGAGGACACACCAAGAAGCTGCAGGCCCCCGGTTGCATCAAACAAGAGCGCCAACATTTCTTCTCAGTCCGGTCTGCCCCACTCTGGAACAGCCTATCCGTAGCCACCATCCAATCTAAAACTCTAGATGCTTTCAAGAAAGGAGTTAATCAAGACTGGGCCAACGCCGAATGGAGGCTTAACTGGGATGTCAAATCATAACCTTGAAACAACACCAGCGAGATTTCTACAGGAGGCTCAACACCACCTTATATAGCTGGACATGCGATTTAAGGTAATTTAAGGTAATTTTCTTTCTTTCCTCTCACGTGACCTTTCCGTTTCAATGCTTAGCTTACACTGGAATTATAGCAGTGTTTGAATGAACTATCGCCTCTTAGTCTGATTCCTTATTGCAATTCATTCATTGCAGAGAAGCTAGTGCTTATAGCTGCGGGGGTTAAATAGTGAGAAAAATTTCTTGACATCTTGTTTGATTACAGGAGGCGCACGTTTGATGATAAAATAATGATATAAGCTTGCTGGAGAAATGGATAGCCATTTAACAAGAAATGAAAAAAAGAATGGGTGTTGCAAATAACTTAAAAGCGTGAATATTTCGGAACTTACTATATTGGCACTTAAAGAAAAGAATAAAAGAAATTTTGGGGGGGGGGGCGCCCCCCCCCCCCCTGGATACGCTACTGGGTAAGCAGTACCACAGTCCTGAATATTTTCTGGATTATTTTTAGAGGCTACTTTGAGGATATCCTGATGTGTTTAACTATCAACTGCGGTCCATCCTTTTTTAGTTAAACAAAAGACAAACAAATTGATAAAATAGGAACAAATAAGTAAAATAAATAAACTATAGAAAAAAAATTTCTACATCCATCTAAAGCCAAAAGAAAGCATTTTTTTTAATTATGGAATTCGCCGAACTTAAAATGTGACCACCTAATCTAGTTAGAACTTAGAACTAAAGCTGAGGCCATCTTCTAACTCCTTAATTTCCAAAATTGCTTATTATGTTTGAGCCTTTTAAGCAGAATTTTACTTAAATTTTTGAATTTTATGTCTCTGTAAGAAGAAATTAAGCAGCTTCAAAACAATTATTTTACAGGCTTCGATTAGGGCACAAAATTATCATTCAGAAGTCAAAGGGGTTAAGTTCACAAAAGAAAAACAATGGAGAAAACTGAAAAAGAAGATACAACCTGTCTCAATTTTAACGCACCAATCATCTAGGGGAAAAACTTCTGTTT
Source organism: Artemia sp. Qi Xiang Cuo (assembly GCF_049724085.1). Classification (NCBI taxonomy): domain Eukaryota; kingdom Metazoa; phylum Arthropoda; class Branchiopoda; order Anostraca; family Artemiidae; genus Artemia; species Artemia sp. Qi Xiang Cuo. Next base: position 64,253,307 of record NC_142804.1, read on the forward strand.
TTTGGGTGTTTGGTCCTGCATGAGAGGGTTACACGTTATATAAACGCTTTAAAAAGTATTATATACTGCAACCCCCTCCGTACCCTCTCTTGATCTTCTCCTCCATTATAGGGTCACATGGACAAAGTGTCAACTCAGAACACAGGGTCAAGAGACAGAGAGATTTGAACATGTTTTAGCATTAACTTAGTCAGAATGGATTCTAAAGAGTTCTTTTTATTTTATTTAGAATAAATTTATACACTAAATAATTCTCATAATAACCGAATACATATTAAATCAGTAATAATAATAACTAAAGAACTAATAATAGTCAAATAATTTAATCAATTAATCAACAAAATAAATATCTAACAATAATCAAATAACTAAATAAATATATCATTGTTTAATTAATTAAAAGTCAACACCAAAGTTTTTACTTTATCTTTGGCATTAATCCTTACTTTTAGGGAATATTGTTGTGACGTTGAGAATCAAGGCATTGGGTTCCGAGCCACTTAAGGGTAAAATTAAGGTAAAGAATACGGCATTGGACTTATAAAGTCCCTACTGGCGGTGCCGATCTCCGTTTCTTGGGCCTTCAGCCAGGAAGTGCAATGGGGAGTTTAGGGCCAACCATCCCGTGCTTTCGCACATCCTTCCTGTTTACCTTCCCCAGATTTCTCCAGGTACCCATTTAGAGGTGGATCGACTCTGGCTGAGCTTAAAAAGTCAAGCCACTGACCCCTTCTCAAACCAAATAACTAGGTACACTAGGATTCGAACCCTCGCCCTCTCGGACATAGAATCCTAAATCCAGCGCACCAATCGACTCGGCTAGGATGGCCCAATGTCTTGATATCCCTTCCAAATCATTAAAAAAAGAAAACTGTTTCGCATATTGACCAATCGCCCGCGTAGAACAGGTACCAACCTCCTGATTCTCTACCTTCGGGCGGGAGTAGAATGCGTGGGTGGGGGTAAATAATCCGACGCTTCCCGTGTTATTCCCCCAGATTTCTTCGGGTACCTAGTTGCAACTGAATCAACTCTGGCTGAGCTTACAGATTCACACCGCTTACCCACGTACCAAACCAAATAATCAGTGACACCAAGACTCAAACCCCTGCCATTGCGGACACAGGGTTGCAGGTCCGTGCGCTAACCATTAGTATGGGTCAATCATACGAAATCATTAATGACAACCTGAATTGCAGTAGGCCTACACACAGCTCGGGCACGTAAGAATAAACTTAATTAAGGGAGGAAGGCGAATTAATTATGAAGTGGAGACTCGAGAAAAACAAATATTGCTTAAATCTAAAAATTTTGGGGCTGGAGAAACGCCCGGGAGGCACCACTTCTTCATATACATCTTATATAGCAAAATTTGTACCGTAACAAAATCGTCAAATTCATTTTCTGATTTGTATTTCTCACTCCCCATGAATACCATGTGCTCTAGAAAATGGGAAAATCCCGGCAAGTCCTCAGGATCCTGGAAACCACCAACTCGTATGCTCAGAGCAGCAGCAGCTAATTTTTCTGCATCATCTTTTCTCTTACCCTTCACCCTATAAGACAAAATAAAACAAAAAATATTTCACATATTACACAATATTCGATTATTTGAATTGCTTAAGTGGAAATATCCACAACGATATATATATATATTATAAAAGTTGGGAAATTCAATTTTTATTAAAAAAAAACACCATATGTAGTTTTTTGTAGAACCAAGCACCAATTAAAAATTCAAAAATAAGAAACGTGGGTCGAAATTAAAAAAAAAAAAACTAAAACAAATAGCAACAAAGAGTTTAAAAAAGTGCAGCTTTCCTTTGAAGGTGTGGTTGTCTCCGAGAACTGGCAGATTGTTAATATTTAATTTTTTCGACAATAATTTGTCAAAAATTCAAAAATTTGTCAAAACTTTATCTAATTATTTTTGCTGATTGTCCTTGGTACTTTAAGAAATAAACAAATAAGACGAATAGAGTTCAGTTTGCGTCATACCGGACTAAAAGTTTGGAACTTGATTCCAACCGCAATTAGAAATTGTGTTGATAATTTTTTTTAATTAATCACTTAAAACGGTTTCACTTATTCTAATAGGTCACATTGCTATGACATCCAGTATTTTGAAGAAAGTATTAATTGGATATGAACTCATTTGTTAGTAAAATAATTAAAAGAGGGAAATTAGCATCATTTATGGTTATTCATAATTCTTCGTTGCTGGTTATTAAAGACATGAGAATGCATAGACATATCTTCAAGTCAAAAATTCTGCAACCCATGAACTATGGTACTGAGTTATGGGGATTGGGAACTTCGCAAAACTTGAATAAATCCAGTTACATCATTTTAAAAGATTGTCAGTGACTAAAGATTATAATAATAATTACAACTTCATTTTATATATCACATTTTTGTTCAAGGCTAAAAAAAATTTCAAGAGGTCTTACGTCCAGCAGCATCAAACATCCCACCAAGATTTAATTTGTTATGCAATAAAAAAAACAAACAGACACATCCATCTCATTTTAATTACCCTGTCTATTTTTTAGCTACACTACAACACAATATTTCACAATATTACATTATACTGAAACATAACTTTAGCATCAACAAACCTTCTAAAAAATTCTAACCGTAAAAAACTAAGCAGCTCGGGTTTTTTATTGCAATCTTATCAACATATGGAATGTATTAATACAATGCCATTGGTGGCACCATTGCAAAGCGAAATCTAAGACGTGGTTGAGCACTTATTTCTTACTTATGTAATTGTTCCTCATCCAAATCCTTATCAACTTCTAGAGCATCAGCGTCTTCTTCTTCTTCTTCCATCAATTCATCATCAGTTGCTTCTTCTTCTTCAGAGCAGCTGACTGAAGCCATGGATTCACACAAAGAAGCTGAAAAAAAAGATAAATCCAACTAGGACCTCTAAGTTGACATACATTTATTTGTCTCTAAAGCTTGCTCCATAGGCATTTCAAACTAATAAGGTTGCAGAATTCTATTTATTCAATTCACATTAAAACACACTGCCTTCTAGAAAACTTGCCTTGACCCATGTGTGTAACTGCTCCAATTACTTTACATATTAGTCATACAATTTGTCAGGCAAAGCGTTCACTAACGTATAAGTTACGACATAACAACGATTGACGCTTAGCAAACTAGGGATATTGACAAAAAACAATTTCTTCATTTGTTTGCTCATAGCAAAACTTCATGCAAATTTAAACTGAAGAGTTAATAAAAAGAAGTTCAAACTAACAAAATACAAAATTACAAGGATTCAAGTATGCATAACAAAACAAAGAAATAAACCTAGAAACAACAAACGGGTTTATGGCCGGCAAGGCCGTATCCAGGGGGGGGGGGTTACTCGGTTTGAACCCCCCCCCCCCCCGAAATTTTGACCGACTCGAAAATAAGTCGAAAATTAGTAAAACCTAGGTAAAAATCAGTAAAATTAGTCGAAAACTGAGTAAAAAATTAGTAAACCCCACCCCCCCCCCCCCCAAAAAAAGTCAAAAATTAGTAAAACCCCTACTGAACAAAAATCCTGGATACGGCCCTGATGGCCGGTATGAAGAAAAAGGAGAGAAATAATCAAATGAATATTTTGCCCATTCTTCAGCCTGAAAAAAAAAAGAAAAAAAACTACCAAATAAAACTTAAAGAATATAAATAAAAATAGATATAAAACTAAAAAAACTAACTAATATATATTAACAATTAATAATCACATATACAGCAGTTCAGAAGTATACTGTAGTCACATATACATCTATTCATCTGCAGTAGATAAACGCATTAAAATACACACTACTAAAATCTATTCTTTATTGACATTTGTCTTCACATAGTATTTCTGCTTCATCAAACTCCTAAGTGCTTGAGTGCTTTTCGCAATTTACTGTAAACTAAACAGGTAGCTTAAATTAAATGCTTTATTTTATCAGTTGATATTTTATACATTTGAAAGGCGTGAATCTAAACGGAAGAAAACATCAATGAAAATGTATTGATTATTATACTAATAAAAACAAATTTAGTGTTATAAACACAACGATATCTAACAAAAACTCCCTAATAAAACATAAAATCGCGAAGAAAAACGAGGACAATTAACAGCCAGTGAAAAAATTATGCAAATATTTCGGTCAAGACCTCCGCTTGACCGTCCTCAGTGCAGAATAAAACTGATAAAAATATAAGACTCAAACCTTAAAATAAAAACACCAAACTAAAAATTGGACGAGCCTTTCTTAGTAACGGTGAAAGGGTAACTGAATAAAAAACACAAGTCTAAATGGCATTTCACAATTTCATTTTACGTAAAACACTCTTAAAGGCTAATCGCTTTCCAGTTCGATTATTATCCGAGATTCTATTTGATTGCACAATATAATTTTGTGGATGTATGTAAAAACGATAAGAATTAATAATTTTGTCATAAATGGGACTTAGAAAAGTTTCTCCAGTATCTCTGTTCAGGGCTACCTTTTGGTGAATGTGCTTTTTTTAATTCAACTGCCTCCCTGAAAACTTGCGTAAAACCTTTAACGGGGGCAACAATGGAGGTTTCGTCAAACAAAATGAAATAGTGTGGACTCTCATACACATGTTGTATGAACTCCCTAAAGCTTGAGCATTTTTAATTATTTTTAATTTACGACAAATTAAGCGAGGTTTTAATTTCAAAAAAGCAGTGAACAAAAGATAAAAACAAAAAAGACTTTAATTAGTGTTGATTTTATAAAAAAAATATATATATATATAAAAAGATTCGGGATTTTTTTAAATTAAAGTGTTGTTTTGTTTAATTTTTTGTTCACTGCTTTGTTGAAATTAATACCTGTTTTTTTCCCTTAAGTTTTCGTAAAGGGAAAAGCAGTGGGGTCTAAGAAATTAATTATTATTTTTAATATTATATTAAAAACAGAAAAATTCTTCAAAACACATTTTGTTTTCATTAATACGCACGCAAATCTCTAAGCTTTTGAGGGGACTATAGCCATGTTAACACTGCACCTATCCATGGTATTTTTTTTATGAATTTGAACCTTTTCCCAATGGGTAGAAGTGTCCAAGGAGTAGAAGGGGGGGTGCTACTCCGGACGGTCCATATATGGGCATAGAACCACGTGGTTTATGGTTTTTGTCAGTGAGAATTTGAAAAACAGGAGCTTTCTCACATTTTTGTATTTTTTTATGGATTTTGTCAGTTAGAATTTGAAAAAACAGGAAATTTGTCACATTTTTGTATGTTTTTATGGATTTTGTCAGTGAGAATTTGAAAAAACAGGAACTTTGTCACATTTATGTCTGTTTTCTTGGATGTCTTATGGATTTTGTCAGTGAAAATTTGAAAAACAGGAATTTTGTCACTTTCATGGATTATTGAGTCATTAACCAAATCATTTCTGGGCAAAGTTAATGACACTTCCTTCCTGTTGTTGTTCGAGGCAAAGTTAATGACACTTCCTTCCCGTTGTTGTTCGAGGCAAATGTTATGAGTTTCCGGGAAACAGTTAGATCGCGTGTTTCCAATATTTGTTGTTGTTGTTCGAGCCAAATGTTATGAGTTTCCGGGAAACAGTTAGATCGAGTGTTTCCAATATTTGTTGTTCTTGCTCGAGGCAAATGTTATGAGTTTACGGGAAACAGTTAGATCGCGTTTTTCCAGTCTTTGTTGTTGTTGTTCGATGCAATTGTTAAGAGTTTCCGGGATAAAGTTAGATCGCGTGTTTCCAGTATATGTTGTTGTTGTTCGAGGAAAATGTTATGAGTTTCCGGAACAAAGTTAGATCGCGTTTTTCCACTATTTGTTGTTGTTTCCGAGACAAATGTCAAGGTCAATGTTGTTGTTGTTTTGGGCAAGCTCCCAGCGAATGTCAAGGGGAACCACGTGGTTAATGGGGTCAATGGTCTCTTTCTCCAGGTGTGTTTTTGGCACGCTCTCAGCGAATGTTATGATCCGAGTATTTGTTGTTGTTGTTGTTTTTGGCACGCTCTCAGCGAATGTTCTGATCCAGAAATAGGAAATAGATTGTTTCCGGGCAAAGTTAATTAATGTCTGACAGATGACGTCAAGTTAATTAATGTCTATGGATTTCGACCAGAATTGTTTCCGAGGCAAAGTTTAGATCACACATGACAGATGATGTCATGATTGATTGAATTGTCTCCGACGCGAAGTTTATTAATGTCTGGAGTTCTTCCAGAAGAACTGTCTCTGAGCGAATGTTTAGATCTTAGCGCGGGAATCAGGTTTCCAAATAATTTGAAATGCGCCAGCGCAGAGATGCCAAACAAGAGGAACTCGCTGAAATTACGTTTAGGGATAATTTTGGCGAAACCGTTTTAGCAATTTTATGGAATTATTTCGGCGAAACAGTTAGAGACATTATAAAAGATGATTTTAGAAAAGGTTTTAGAAGAGAATTTAATGGTAAAACTCTGTGGTCGTTATAATACACAAGTTCCATTTGAACAGTGTTGTGAGGTCCTCTACCCCAACCCCAAAGGGTTCCCATCCCCCCACCCCCACCCCGAAGGAAGCCTCCGGTCCTCAAAGGCTCTCTGGGCTTCCAAAGGGCCCCCGGCGCCCCCAACGGCTCCTCAGCCCCCATTACAATACTTTTTTAAGGCTTTATTATATCTTTTCAGAACAAATTATTATTTTAGGGAATTACTTCGGTGAAACAGTTAGAGATATTTTAAAATATGATTTTTGAAGAGATTTTAGAAGAGAATTTGAGGGTGAAACTCTGTGGTCGTTATAATACACAAGTTCCATTTGAACAGTGGTGTGAGGTCCTCTACCCCAACCCCAAAGGGTTCCAATCCCCCCACCCCAACCCCGAAGGAAGCCCCGGTACTCAAAGGTCCCCTAAGCTCCCAAAGGGCCCCCAGACCCCAAAGGCCCTCCCCAGACCCCCAAAGGCCCTCCCCGGGCCCCCAAAGGCCCATCGAGCTCCCAAAAGACCACCGGGGTCCCAAAGGCCTTCACCCGGTCCCCAACTGTCCCCCAGGCTCCCAACTGGCCCCCGGACCCCAAAAGGCCCTCCCCCGGTCCCCAAAGGTCCCCCAGGCTCCCAAAGAGCCCCGGACCCCCAAAGGCCTTCCCCCGATCTCCAAAGGTCCACCGGGCTCCCAAAGGACCAATCGGTCACCAAGGGCCTCCAGACCCACAAAGGCTCTCCCCTGGCTCCCAAAGGACCAGCCAGGCCTTGGTTTAGTTTTAGTTAAAAGTATAGAGTGTTTTAGCTTAGAGTCATAACTTAGAGTTTTTGTTGAAGCTCTAGTTTAGTTTAATTTTAGTTAAGAGTTTGATGTTTTACCTTTGAGTTTCAGTTAGAGTTTTAGTTTGGTTTAGTTTTAGTTAAGAGTTTGTAGTTTTATCTTAGAGTCTTAGCTTAGTGTTTAATTTAAAGTTATTTTGTAGTTTAGTTTTAGTTAAGAGTTTATAGTTTTAACTTAGAGTCTTAGCTTAGAGTTTTAGTTATAGTGGAAGTTTAGTTTAGTTACAGTTAAGAATTTAGAGTTTTAGCTTAGAGTCATAGCCTAGATTTTTACTTAAAGTTATAGTTTGGATAAGTTTTAGTTAAGAGTTTTGAGTTTTAGCTTAGAGTCTTAGCTTAGAGTTTTTTTGTTAGAGTTCTAGTTTAGTTTAATTTTAGTTAAGAGTTTGATGTTTTACCTTAGAGTTTCAGTTGAAGTTCTAGTTTGGTTTAGTTTTAGTTAAGAGTTTAGAGTTTTTAGCTTATAGTTTTTGTTGAAGTTCTAGTTTAGTTTAGTTTTAGTTAATAGTTTAGAGATTTAGCTTAGAGTCTTAACTTAGAGTTGTTGCTAGAATTCTATTTTATTTTAATTTTAGTTAAGAGTTTGATGTTTTACCTTTGAGTTTCAGTTAGAGTTCTAGTTTAGTTTAGTTTTAGTTAAGAATTTAGAGTTTTTAGCTTAGAGTTTTAAGCTTAGAGTTTTTGTTGAAGTTCTAGTTTAGTTTAGTTTTAGTTAAGATTTTAGATTCTTGTCTTAGTCCTAACATAGAGTTTTTTTTTGTTAGAGCAAGATTGGAGTTTATTATTGCTCTTAGGTTGATTTTTTTTCCAATGGTTATCATCTAGATTTTTTGTTTAGTTTCATTCTTTATGTCGGCCCCTTAACTCATTTTATTAGATTATATTACTAATTTTAGTTTTAGTTTAGTTTAGTTTTATTTAAGATTTTAGAATTTTAGCTTTGAATTTTTTTGTTAGAGTTCTAGTTTAGTATAATTTTAGCTAAGAGTTTGATTTTTTACCTCTGAGTTTCAGTTAGAGTTCTAGTTTAGTTTTAGTTAAGAGTTTTGGTGTTTTACCTTATTGCCTTAGCTTAGAGTTTTTAGTTAGAGTTCTAGTTTAGTTTAGTTTTGGTTAAGAGTTTAGAATTTTAGCTTAGAGTCTTAGCTTAGAGTTTTTTTAGAGTTCTATTTTATTTTAGTTTTAGTTAATAGTTTATAGTTTTTGTTGAATTTTTATTTTATTTTATTTTTAGTTAATAGTTTAGAGTTTTAGCTTAGTCTTAGCTTAGAGTTTTTGTTACAGTTGAAGTTTATTTTATTAATAGTCAAGAGTTTAGAGTTTTAGCATAGAGTCTTAGCTTAGAGTTTTTGTTAGAGTGCTACTTTAGTTTACATTTAGCTAAGAGTCTAGAGTTTTATCTTATAGACCTAGCTTAGAGTTTTAGTTTAGTTTAGTTTTAGTTAAGACTTCAGAGTTTTAGCTTAGAGTCTTAGCAGAGAGTTTTTGTTAAAGTTTTAGTTTAGTTTAGTTCTAGTTAAGAGTTTAGAGTTTTATCCAAGAGTCTTATCTTAGAGTTTTTGTTAGAGTTCTAGTTTAGTTTTAGTTAAGAGTTTAGAATTTTAGCTTAGAGTCTTAGCTTGGAGTTTTATGCTAGAGTTCTAGTTTGTTTTAGTTTGAGTTAAGAACTTAGAGTTTTAGCTGAGAGTAATAGCTTAGAGTTTTTGTTGAAGTTCTAGTTTAGTTTAGTTTTAGTTAATAGCTTAGAGTTTTAGCTTACAGCCTTAGCTTAGAGGTTTTTTTAGATTTTAAGTATAGTTTAGTAATAGTTAAGAGTTTAGAGTTTTAGCATAGAGTCTTAGCTTAGAGTTTTTGTTAGAGTTCTAGTTTAGTTTTCATATAGTTAAGTGTTTGGAGTTTTACCCTAGAGACCTAGCTTAGAATTTTAGTTTAGTTTAGTTTTAGTTAAGAGTTTAGAGTTTTTAGCTTAGAGTCTTAGTTTAGAGTTCTAGTTTAGTTTAGTTATAGTTAAGAGTTTGGTGTTTTACCTTAGAGTTTTTGTTGAAGTTCTAGTTTAGCTTAGTTTTAGATTAGAGTTTAGAATTTTAGCTTAGATACTTAGCTTAGAGTTTTTTGTTATAGTTCTAGTTCATTTTATTTTTATTTAATAGTTTATATTTTTTATATGAGAGCCATATCATAGAGTTTTTGTCGAAGTTGTAGTTTAGTTCAGTTTTAGTTAAGAGTTTAGAGTTTTAGCTTAGAGTCTTAGCTTAGAGTTTTTTTTAGAGTTGAAGTTTATTTTATTTATAGTTAAGAGCTTAGAGTTTTTAGCTTAGAGTCTTAGCTTAGAGTTTTTGCTAGAGTTCTAGTTTAGTTTAGATATAGCTAAGACTTTGGAGTTTTACCCTAGGGACTTAGCTTAGAGTTTTTGTTAGAGTTGAAGTTTAGCTTAGTAATAGTTAAGAGTTTAGAGTTTTAGCATAGAGTCTTAGCTTAGAGTTTTTGTTAGAGTTCTTGTTTAGTTTACATATAGTTAAGAGTTTGGAGTATTACCTTAGAGACCTAGCTTAGAATTTTAGTTTAGTTTAGTAATAGTTAAGAGTTTAGAACTTTAGCTTAGAGTCTTAGCTTAGAGTTTTTGTTAGAGTTCCAGTTTAGTTTAGTTATAGTTAAGAGTTTTGTGTTTTACCATAGAGACTTAGCTTAGAGTTTTAGTTTAGTTTAGTTTTAGTTAAGATTTTAGAGTTTTATCTTAGAGTCTTAGCAGAGAGTTTTTGTTAGAGTTATAGTTTAGTTTATTTTTATTTAATAGTTTATAGTTTTATCATAGATTCTTATATAAGAGTTTTTGTTAGAGTTCTAGTTTAGTTTAGTTTTATTTAAGAGTTTAGTGTTTTTAGCTTAAGTCTTAGTTTAAAGTTTTTTGTTGAAGTTCTAGTTTAGTTTAGAGTTTTAGCTTGGACTTAGAGTTTTAGTTAGAGTTCTAGTTTAGTTTAGTTTTAGTTAAGAATTTAGAGTTTTATCTTAGAGTCTTAGCTTAGAATTTTTGTTAGAGTTCTATTTTAGTTTAGTTTTAGTTAAGAGTTTAGAGTTTTACCTTAGAGTCTTAGCTTAGAGTTTTTGCCATAGTTCTATTTTAGTTTAGTTATAGTTAAGAGTTTGGTGTTTCACCCTAGAGACTTAGCTTAGAGTTTTAGTCTAGTTTAGTTTTACTTAAGAGTTTAGAGTTTTAGATTAGGGTCTCAGCTTAGAGTTTTTGCTAGAGTTCTAGTTTAGTTTAGTTTTAGATAAGAGTTTAGTGTTTTTAGCTTAGAGTCTTAGTTTAGAGTTTTTGTTGAAGTCTAGTTTAGTTTTAGTTTAGAGTTTTAGCTTAGACTTAGAGTTTTAATTAGAGTTCTAGTTTAGTTTAGTTAGCTGAGAGTTAAGAGTTTTAGCTTAGAGTCATAGCTTAGAGTTTTTGTTAGAGTTTTAGTTTAGTTTAGTTTAAGTTAAGAGTTTAGAGTTTTACCATAGAGTCTTAGCTTAGAGTTTTAGTTAGAGTTGAAGTTTAGTTTAGTTACTTTTAAGAATTTAGAGTTTTATCTTAGAGTAGTAGCTTAGAGTTTTACTTTAAGTTATAGCTTGGTTAAGATTTAGTTAAGAGTTTCGACTTTTAGCTGACTCTTAGCCTAGTGTTTTTCCTAGATTTCTAGTTTATTTTATTTTTAGTTAAGAGTTTAGAGTTTTACCTTAGAGTCCTAGCTAAGAGTTTTTGTTAGATTTCTAGTTTATTTTAGTTTTAGTTAAGAATTTGATATTTTACCTTTGAGTTTCAGGTAGAGTTTTAGTTTATTTTAATTTTAGTTAAGAGATTATAGTTTTAACTTTAAGTCTTATCTTAGAGTTGTAGTTAGAGTTCTAGTTTTGTTCAGTTTTATTTAAGAGTTTAGAATTTTAGCTTAGAGTATTAGTTCAGAGTTTTCGTTAGAATTCTAGTTTATTTTAGTTTTAGTTAATAGTTTGTAGTTTTAAATTTGAGTTTCAATTAGAGTTCTAGTTTAGTTTAGTTTTAGTTATGAGTTTAAGAGTTTTTAGCTTAGAGTCTTATCTTAGAGTTTTTGTTGAAGTTCTAGTTTAGTTTAGTTTTAGTTAATAGCTTAGAGTTTTTGTTAGAGTTCTAGTTTAGTTTAATTTTATTTAAGAGTTTAGAGTCTTAGCTTAGAGTTTTTTTGTTAGAGTTCTAGTTTACTTTAATTTTAGTTAAGAGTTTTTCTTTTACCTTTGAGTTTCAATTAGAGTTCTAGTTTAGTTTTAGTTAAGAGTTTGGTGTTTTACCTTAGAGTTTCAGTTAGAGTTCTAGTTTAGTTTTCGTTAAGAGTTTGGTGTTTCACCTTAGAGTCTTAGCTTAGAGTTTTTTGTTAGGGTTCTAGTTTAGTTTAATTTTAGTTAAGAGTTTGATTTTGTACCTCTGAGTTTCAGTTAGAGTTCTAGTTTAGTTTTAGTTAAGAGTTTGGAGTTTTACCTTAGACTCTTAGCTTAGAGTTTTTAGTTAGAGTTCTAGTCTAGTTTAGTTTTGGTTAAGAATTTAGAATTTCAGCTTAGAGTCTTAGCTTAGAGTTTTTTTAGAGTTCTAGTTTATTTTAGTTTTAGTTAAGAGTTTAGTTTTTACCATAGAGTCTTAGCTTAGAATTTTTGTTGAAGTTTTAGTTTATTTTAGTTTTATTTAATAGTTTAGAGTTTTAGCTTAGAGTCTTAGCTTAGAGTTTTTGTTAGAGTTGAAGTTTAGTTTAACAATATTTAAGATTTAGGTGTTTTACCATATAGTCTAAGATGGGAGACCTTATTTTATCCCTAGTTTAGTTTAGTTTTTGTTTATAGACTAGATCTTAAGCTTAGACTCTAATCTCAGAGTTTTTGTTTGATTTCTAGTTTAGTTTAGTTTTGTTAAATAGTTTAGATGTTTTAGATTATACTAACATATTATATATTTTTTTTAAGATATAGCTTAATGTAGTCTGAGGTAAGAGTTTATAGTTTTAGCTTAGATTCTTAGCTTAGAGTTTTGTTAGAGTTTTAGTTTAGTTTAGTTTAAGTTAAGAGTTTAGAGTTTTAGCTTAGAGTATTAGCTTAGAGTTATAGTTAGAGTTGAAGTTTAGTTTAGTTATAGTTAAGAATTTAGAGTTTTAGCTTAGAGTCGTAGTTTGGAGTTTTTGTTATATTTCTAGTTTAGTTTAGTTAAGAGTTTAGAGTTTTATCATAGAGTCATAGATTAGAGTTTTTGTTGAAGTTGAAGTTTAGTTTAGTCATAGTTAAGAATTTAGAGTTTTTATCTTAGAGTCATAGCTTAGAGTTTTTGAAGTTCTAGTTTAGTTTTTCCACGTTTAAGTTAGGTTAGATTAGGTTAGCTTATCATGAGCGCCCATGATAAGCTAACCTAATCTAACCTAACTTAAACGTGGAGAAACCAAACTTCTAACCTGACCTAACCTAACCTATGGTTTTGGTATTTCTATGCAATATTGTGTAATTTTGTGGTTATGCTAGTTTGGACTAAACTTCAACTTTAACTAAAATTCTAAGCTAAGACTCTAAGCTAAAGCTAAAAATCTTAACTAAAACTAAACTAAACAATAACTCTAACTAAAACTCTAAGCTAATACTCTAAGCTAAAACTATAAACTCTTAACTATAACTAAACTAAACGAAACTTCAACACTAACTAAAACTCTAATCTAAGACTTTAAGGTGAAACTCAAAACTCTTAACTAAAACTAAAATAAACTAGAACTATAAATAAAACAATAATCTAAGGCTTTAAGGTAAAACTCTAAACTCTTAACTAAAACTAAACTAAGCTAGAACTACAACTAAAACTCTAAGCTAAGACTCCAAGCTAAAACTCTAAACCCTTACCTGTAAGTAAACTAAACTTCAACTCTAAGTAAAACTCTAAGCTAAGACTCTAAGGTTGAACTCTAAACTCTTAACTAAACTAAACTCGAACTTTAAAATCTCTAAGCTATGACTCTAATATAAAAATTCTAAATTCTTAACTATGACTAAACTAAACTTCAACTTCACAAAAAACTCTAACCTATGAATCTATTATAAAACTCTAAAGTCTTAACTAAAATAAACTAGAACTATAACAAAAACTTTAAACTACAACTCTAATCGAAAAACTCTAAATTATTAACTATAACTAAACTAAACTTCAACTCTAACTATAAATCTAAGCTAATAATATAAGCTAAAACTCTAAACTTTTAACTATAACTAAACTAAACTAAAACTCTATCAACAGCTGTAAGCTAAGAATCGAAGCTAAAAATATAAACTCTTAACTGAAACTAAACTAAACTATAGATTCAACAAAAACTCTAAGATATTAATCTAAGCTAAAAACTCTAAAATCTTGACTAAAACTAAAATAAAATAAAAATCTAACAAAAACTCTGATCTAAGAGTCTAAGCTTAAACTCTAAACTCTAAACTAAAACTAAACTAAACTAGAACTCTAATTAAAACTCAAAGATATGAGTCTACGGTAAAACACCAAACTCTTAAATATTACTAAACTAAACTTCAACTATAACAAAAACTGTAAGCTAAGACTCTTAGCTAAGATTCTAAACTATTAACTAAAACTAAAATAAACTAAAACTTCAAAAAAAACTCTAAGCTAAGACTTTATGGTAAAAACTAAATTTTTAGCTAAAATTAAAATAAGCTAAAAATCTAAGAAACCCCTAAGATAATACTCTAAGCTGAAAATCTAAAGTCTTTACCAAAACTAAACTAAACTAGAACTCTAACTAAAAACTCCAAGCTAAGACTCTACAGTAAAGCACTAAACTCTTAACTAAAACTAAACTAGAACTCTAACTGAAACTCAGAGATACAAAATTAAACTCTTAACTAAAATTAAACTAAACTAGAACCCTAACAAAAAACTCTAAGCTAACACTCTAAAGTGAAACACTAAAGTCCTAAATAAAACAAAACTAGAACTTTAACTGAAACTCTAAGGTAAAACAACAAACTCTAAACTAAAACTAAACTAGAACTATAATTGAAACTCAAATGAAAAAAAAATTAAACTATTAACTAAAATTAAACTAAACTAGAATTCTAACAAAAAAACTCTAAGTTAAAACTCTAAAATCTTAAATAAAATTAAAATAAACCAGAACTCTAACAAACACTCTAGGCTATTAACTAAAACTAAACTAAACTAGAACTTCAATAAAACCTCTAAGCTAAGACTCTAAGATAAAAACTCTAAACTAATAACTAAAACTAAACTAAACTATAACTATACCTGAAACTCAAATGTAAAACTCTAACTTATTAACTAAAACTAAAGGAAACTTGTACTCTAACAAAAACTCTGAGCTAAGACTCTATGCTAGAATTCTAAACTCCTAACTAAAACTGAACAAAAACTAGAACTCTAACTAAAACTCTAAGCTAAGACTCCAAGGTAAAACGGTAAACTCTTAACTAAAAGTAAAATAAGCTAAAACTCTACCTGAAACTCAAAGGTAAAATATCAAATTCTTAACTAAAATTAAACTAAACTAGAAATCTAACAAAAACTCTAAGCTAGGAATCTAAGGTAAAACTTTAAACTCTTAACTAAAACTAAAATAAACTAGAACTCTAGCAAAAACACTAAGCTAAGACTCAGCTAAAACTCGAAACTCTTAACTAAAACTTAACCAAACTATAACTTAAAATAAAACTCTAAGCCATGACTCTAAGCTAAAAATATAAATTCTTAAAAGTAACTAAACTAAACTGCAAATCTAAATAAAACTCTAATCTAAGACTCTATGTTAAAACTCTAAACTCTTAGCTAAAACTATACAAAGTTATAACTCTAACAAAAACTCTAAGCTAAGACTTTAATCTAAAACTCTAAACTCTTAGCTAACTAAACTAAACTAGAACTCTAATTAAAACTATAAGTCTAATCAAAAACTAAAAAACAAAACTAAATTAAACTTTAACAAAAAATCTAAACTAAGACTATAAGATAAAACACTAAACTCTTAACTAAAACTAAACTAAACTAGAAATCTAGCAAAAACTCTAAGCTGAGACCCTAAGCTAAGACTCTAAACTCTTAAGTAAAACTAAAATAGACCAAAACTCAAATATAAGCCTATAGGGTGAAAAACCAAACGCTCAACTATAACTAAACTAAAATAGAACTATAGCAAAAATTCTAAGCTAAGAATCTAAGATAAAACTTTAAACTAAAACTAAACTAAACTAGAACTCTAACAAAAATACTAAGCTAAGACTATAAGCCAAATCTCTAAACACTTAAATAAAACTTAACTAAACTAGAACTCTAATTAAAACTCTAATTCTAAGATAAAACTCTAAACTAAACTAGAACTTCAACAGAAAGATTTAAACTAAGGCTCTAAGCTTAAAAAACTAAACTCTTAACTAAAACAAGACTAAACTAGAACTCTAATAAAAACTCCGAGATAAGACTCTAGGCTAAAACTCTAAACTCTCAACTAAAACTAAACTCAACTAGAACTCTAACAAAAACTCTCTGCTAAGACTCTAAGCTAAAACTCTAAAATCTTAACTAAAACTAAACTAAACTAAAACTCTAAGATAAGTCTCTATGGTAAAACACAAAACTCTTAACTATAACTAAACTAAATTAAAACTCTAACAAAAACTCTAAGCTAAGACTCCAAGCTAAAATTCTAAACTCTTAACTCTTACTAAGCTAAACTAAAATTCTAAGCTAGGTCTCTAATGTAAAATTCCAAGCTCTTAGCTAAATGTAAACTTAACTAGAACTCTAAAAAAAACTATAAGCTAAGACTCTATTCTAAAACTATAAACTATTAACTATTACTAAACTAAAATATGGCTCTGAAAAAAACTCTAATCTAAGTCTCTGCTGTAAAACTCAATAGTCTTAACTACATCAAAAGTAAACTAGAACTCTAACAAAAACTCAAAGCTAACACTCCAATCTAAAAATTCTAAGCTCTTAACCAATACTAAAATAAACTTCCAACTCTAACAAAAAATCTAAGCTAAGACTCTAAGCTAAAACTCTTAACTAAAACTGAACTAAACTAGAACTTCAACAAAAACTCTAGGCTACGACTCTCAGCTAAAAACTCTAAACTCTTAACTAAAAATAATATAAACTAGAACTTTAACAAAAAACTCTAAGATAATACTCTAAGCTAAAATTCTAAACTCTTATCTAAAACTAAACTAAACTAGAACTTCAACAACAACTCTAAGGTAAAACACCAAACTCTTAACTATAACTAAACTAAACTAGAACTCTAAACTAAAACTCTAAGCTAAAAAACTCTAAACTCTTAACTATATGTAAACTAAACTAGAACTCTAACAAAAACTCTAAGCTAAGACTCTATGATAAAACTATAAACTATTAACTATTACTAAACTAAACTTCAACTCTAACAAAACCTCTAAGCTAAGGCTCTAAGATAAAAATCTAAAATATTAAATAAAACTAAAATAAACTAGAACTTCAACAAAAACTCTAAGATATGACTATCAGCTAAAAACTCTAATATATTAAGTAAAACTAAAACAAACTAGAACTCTAGCATAAAACCGCAAGCTAAGACTCTAAGCTAAAATTCTAAACTCTTAACTAAAACTAAACTAGAACTCTATCAAAAACTGTGAGATAAGACTCTAGGATAAAACTCTAAACTCGTAACTAAAACTAAACTAAACTAGAACTCTAACAAAAACTCTCTGCTAAGACTCTATGCTAAAACTCTAAACTATTAACTAAAAATAAACTAAAATAAAACTCTAAGCTATGTGTCTAAAATAAAACTCTAAACTCTTAACTACATCTAAACTAAACTAAAAGTCTAACAAAAACTCTAAGCTAAGGATTTATGATAAAACTGAAAACGCTTAACTATTAGTAAACTGAACTTCAACTCTACCAAAAACTCTAATATAACAATATAATATAGGACTACAAAATATTAGATAAAAATAAAATAAAATAAAACTTAAAAAAAAACTATAAACTATTGACTAAAACTAAGCAAAACTAGAACTATAACAAAAAACTTAAAGATAACAGTATGAGCTAAATTTATAGACTCTTAACCAACAATAAAGTAAACTATAACACCAACTAAGAACTCTACGATAAGAAATGAACCTGAAACCATCAACTCGTAAAAATAACTAAACTAGAATTCTAACTTAAACTCAAGAATTGGAAAATCAGACTCTTAAATAAAATTAAACTAAACTCGAACTCTAACAAAAAAACTCTAAGCTAAAATTCTAAAATCTTACCTAAAACTAAACTAAACTAGAACTCAAATTAAAACTCTAAGCTAAGACTCTAAGGTAAAACACCAAACTCTTAACTGAAACTAAACTGAAACTCTAACTGAAACTCAAAGGAAAATAAATCAAACTCTTAACTAAAATTAAACTAAACTATAACTATAACAAAAAAACTATAATATAATAATAATATAAAACTCTAAACTCTAAACTAAAACCGAAGTACGATAGAAATAAAACATAAAATCTAATCTTATACTATTCGCTAAATCACTGAAAGCTTAACTAAAACTAAATTAAACTACAAATTAGACAAAAAATATAAGCTACTAACTTAAAATAACAAAACGAAATAATTAACTAAAACTAAACTAAACTAGAACTCTAACTGAAACTCAACGGTAAAACATCAAACTCTTAACTAAAATTAAACTAAACTAGAACTCTAACAAAAACTCTAAGCTAAGACTCTAATCTAAAACTCTAAACTATTAAATAAAACTAAACTCAACTACAACTTAAACAAAAACTCTAATCTAAAAAATATAAAATATTAAATAGAAATAAACTAAGCTATAACTATAACTTAAACTAAAATTTAAAAAAACAAAATAATAGATAAAACTAAACTAAAATACAACTATTGAAAAAAAAACACCAATGTTAGAATCTAAGCAAAACTCTAAACTGAACTAAAATTAAATCAAACTATTATTTTAATTAAAACTCCAGTCTGCGACTCAAAGATAAAACTCTAAATTCTTAACTCTGACTAAACTAGGCTTCCACTCTAACTAAAACTCTAAGCTAAGACTCTAAGTTAAAGCTCTATACTTTTAACTAAAACTAAACTACACAACAACTCTAACTTAAACTCTAAGCTAAGACTATAAGATAAAACTACAAACTATTAAATAAAAATAAACAAAACTAAAACTCTAACTGAAACTAAAAGGTAAAACATCAAACTCTTAACTAAAATTTAACTAAACTAGAACTTCAAGAAAAACTCTAAGTTATGACTCTAAGCTAAAATACTCTATACTTTTAACTAAAACTAACCCCCGGGCTGGGTGGTCCTTTGGGGGCCCGGGTAGTGCGTGTGTTGGTGGGGTAGTCCTTGAGGAGTGTGGGGGCCTTGGGGCGCCCTGGGGCCATGGAGGGACCGGGGGGAGGGCCTCGCGGGGTCGATGGGCCTGGGGGAAGCGGGAGGGCCTTGGCGGATCAGGGGAGGGCCTGGGGGGGTCGTGAGAGCCAGTTGGGAGTCGGAGGGGCATTTTGGGGCCAAGTGATGGCCTGTGGGACCCCTGTGGTCTTTTGGGACCTCGATAGGCCATTGGGTGCCCGGGGAGGGCCTTTGAGGGTCTGGGGAGGGCCTTTGGGGTGCTGGGGGCCCTTTGGAAGCCCAGAGAACCTTTGAGGACCGGGGCTTCCTTCGGGGTTGGGGTAGGGGGATTGGAACCCTTTGGGGTTGGGGTAGAGGACCTCACAACACTGTTCAAATGGAACTTGTGTAGTATAAAGACCACAGAGTTTCACCCTCAAATTCTCTTCTAAAATCTCTTCAAAAATCATATTTTAAAATGTCTCTAACTGTTTCACCGAAATAATTCCCTAAAATAATAATTTGTTCTAAAGATATAATAAAGCCTTAAAAGAGTATTATAATGGGGGCTCTGGAGCCTTTGGGGGCACGGGGGGCCGTTGGGACGCCCAGAGACCCTTTGAGGACGGGGGGCTTCGTGGGGGGTGGGGGGGGGGGTATTGGAACCCTTTGGGGTTGGGGTAGAGGACCTCAAAACACTGTTCAAATGGAACTTGTGTATTATAACGACCACAGAGTTTTACTATTAAATTCTCTTCTAAAACCTTTTCTAAAATCATCTTTTATAATGTCTCTATCTGTTTCGCCGAAATAATTCCATAAAATGGCTAAAACGGTTTTGCCAAAATTATCCCTAAATGTAATTTCAGCGAGTTCCTCATGCTTGTCATTTCTGTGCTGGCGCATTTCAAATTATTTGGAAACCTGATTCCCGCGCTAAGATCTAAACATTCGCTCAGAGACAGTTCTTTTGGAAGAACTCCAGACATTAATAAACTTCGCGCCAGAGACAATTCAATCAATCATGACATCATCTGTCATGTGTGATCTAAACTTTGCCTCGGAAACAATTCTGGTTGAAATCACATTAATTAACTTGACGTCATCTGTCAGACATTAATTAACTTTGCCCGGAAACAATCTATTTCCTATTTCTGGATCATAACATTCACTGAGAGCGTGCCAAAAACAACAACAACAACAAATACTCGGATCATAACACTAGCTGAGAGCGTGCCAAAAACAAACCTGGAGAAAGAGACCATTGACCCCATTAACCACGTGGTTCCCCTTGACATTCACTGGGAGCTTGCCCAAAACAACAACAACATTGACCTTGAAATTTGTCTCGGAAACAACAACAAATAGTGGAAACACGCGATCTAACTTTTTTCCGGAAACTCATAACATTTGCATCGAACAACAACACCAAATACTGGAAACACGCGATCTAACTGTTTCCCGTAAACTCATAACATTTGACTCGAACAACAACAACAAATACTATTTCTGGACACCAGGACATTCGCTTGGCTGAGAAGGAAACACGCGATCTAACTGTTTCCCGGAAACTCATAACATTTGCCTCGAACAACAACAACAAATATTGGAAACACGCGATCTAACTGTTTCCCGGAAACTCATAACATTTGGCTCGAACAACAACAAATATTGGAAACACGCGATCAAACTGTTTCCCGGAAACTCATAACATTTGCCTCGAACAACAACAGCAAGCAAGTGTCATTAACTTTGCCTCGAACAACAACAGGAAGAAAGTGTCATTAACTATACCCGGAAACGATTTGGTTAATGACTCTATAATCCATGAAAGTGACAAAATTCCTGTTTTTCAAATTTTCACTGACAAAATCCATAAAAAACATCCAAGAAAACAGACATAAATGTGAGAAAGTTCCTGTTTTTACAAATTCTCACTGACAAAAACCATAAAAACATACAAAAATATGAGAAAGTTCCTATTTTTTCAAATTCTCACTAACAAAATCCATAAAAAATTTTGACAAAGTTCCTGTTTTTTCAAATTCTCACTGACAAAAACCATAAACCACGTGGTTCTATGCACATATATGGACTCCCGTCCGGAGTAGCACCCCCCCTTCTACTCCAAGGGGAAGACCAAGCCATCACGAACCATCACAGATGTAGATTAATTAAGTTAGTTGATTTACTGTGTATTTTAAAGAACCTATTCAAAAAGGAAAAAAACTACCTTGGGCAATTCTGCCAGGATTTCTATCTGGATCGTGTATCAGCAAAACTTTGAGGCCATTATCGAGACGAAGAGATCTAAAAACAAAATAGCAATCACTAAAATAGACCATTCTAGTCAAGGATTAATTATCTCCAATAACATATTTAAATATGACAAAACAACTAGATCACTATTGATTTAATTGGGGCTTCTATAAATTGGGCTAGCAAAGTGTAGTATTTGGTTACTATTTTAGATGAAAATATATTTTTTAAAACATGTTTATCTAGTTTGTATTTAAAATTATCTAAAAATACAGACCAGATTGGCCAGACCCCCCCCCCCCTCCCCTCCTGAAACATTTTCAAGAAGAACACTTCTTAAGAAGACAATTATCATTTTTGATGCATTGTTATACAAACATTAAACTCGAATTTGAAAAGCGGGGGTTGGTCAAAGAATGATGGCCTCCCTCACTTTTAGGAGAGCCTTTAGATCAAACAAAACTGTAAGTAAATAGCAACCCTTGTCAATAGAAAACAAACTGTGTAAAAGAATATTTTGATTACAATATGCTCAACGACAAAATCGATTGTTAATGCTGATTCTAAATATGAAGCAGCATTTGCTAAATTTAG
This sequence comes from Artemia sp. Qi Xiang Cuo, assembly GCF_049724085.1. Lineage (NCBI taxonomy): Eukaryota > Metazoa > Arthropoda > Branchiopoda > Anostraca > Artemiidae > Artemia > Artemia sp. Qi Xiang Cuo. The sequence goes on from NC_142804.1 coordinate 64,274,868, forward strand.
TTTATCATTAAAAGCTATTTGTCAACGAAAATGTGTATGATTTTATAGAAAGGGTTAAACTCCCTCAAGATCAGATACAATCTTGATGAAAATTATGCGATGAAATTCAACATGCATGAGAAATCTTAAGCCACTATCATTAAAATATGAAATTTCTGATTTTTACACAAAAGCGTGGTCATGCATGCATGTTTTTTACTCCAAAAAAATATTGCCCTTAAAAAGAATCAAAATAGATCAGTCCACAAGAAAGTACCCAATTCTAGTATTTTGACCAGCCAAACCACAATTTTGGCCAAAACAGAGCCCAATGTTAATCAAGAAAAAAATTTGGACAAGCATTGAAAGGGTGTTAACCCAGTATCCCAGTCTCAAAGGCAATGCTGGCATATACTATAACGTTCATCCCTAAACAAACATGCAGTCTATAGAAAAATGGACCATTATTATGGTTTATTAAAGCATGTAATTTCAAAGTTGAGAGGGGTAAAAGCTCATTGCTCATTGGTATCAAAGGGGTAAATCCCCACTCATTGTAGAAATAATGGTTTATTAGAAGAGTGCAAGTTCTAAAAAATAAAGCTGCTAGAACAATCGGTAGGTATGTCCAGGATGTACATGACACCTGTGCTTGTTTTAGGTCCCTGGAGCTCCTTAATTTAGATTAAATAAAAAAAACAAGTTTTTTTTAACTGAAAGTAAGGAAAGACGTTAAAACTTAAAACGAACAGAAATTATTCCGTATATGAAAGGGGCTGTCCCCTCCTCAACGCCTCGCTCTTTACGCTAAAGTTTTTTATTGTTTAAAAAAAATAAGAGTTGTGAGAAAGTCAAACTTTAGCGTAAGGAGCGAGGCGTTGAGGAGGGGACAGCCCCTTTTATATACGGAATAATTTCTGTTCGTTTTAAGTTTTTACGTCGTTCCTTACTTTAAGTTAAAAAAAACTTGTTTTTTTATTTAATTTTTGAACATTTTGATTTAATGCAGGTTTTGATTTTGGCCCACCGTACACGAATAATTAAAACAAAATTTGCACATTAATTTTGCTTTTATTTGGTTAAATGGCTTTCTCGAAACTTGCTTAATTTTATTTAAGAACGTTTTTATTAGTAATAAATATACGTAACTTACGAATTAACTTACGTAACGAACTTCTATATTCATATACTTTTAATACGTATAGTAGGGGGCTCGCCCCCTAGTCAATAACTCACTCTTTAAGCTAAAGTTCGAATTTTGTTCCAATTCTTTAAAAATGACCCCTTAATCACAAATGCCTTTATTTAGAATAAATAGCTCTTATGAAAGTACTAAAAAACCTTTTGCTTAAAGAGCGAGGTACTGACTAGCGGGTGAACCCAATCATACACGTAATATTTTCTGTTCATTTTAAGTTTTGATGTTACTCCTTATTTTCAGTTGGAAGACTTGTTTTTTTTTATATTTAATTTCTGATCTTTTTTTCAAATAATGCTGGGAAATCCGGCGTCCCCTTCATAGCAATGTTCCTTCCCCCATGAAAACTTCCTTCGTGGAAAGATCTTCCCACATAACCCCCGACCCACCCACCCCCCTACTACCAGAAACAATCCCCCTGAAAACGTCTGTATACTTCCTAATAACCAATACTATATGTTAACATTGGGTAAAGTTCATACAGACGTTTTCAGGGGGGATTTTTTCTGGTAGTATTGGGAGTGGGTGGGTCGGGGGTTATGTGGGAAGTTTTCATGGGGGAAGGGACATTACTATGAAAGGGACGCCAGATTTCCCAGCATTATTTGAAAAAAAGATCAGAAATTAAATATAAAAAAAACAAAATGGCTATCTCAAAATTTTGATCAGGTGACTTTGGGAAAAAAATGAGCGTGGGAGGGGGCCTAGTTGCCCTCCATTGTTTCGTCCCTTAAAAAGGGCACAAGAACTTTTAATTTCCGTTCCACTGAGCTCTCCCACGATATTTCAGGACCACTGTGTTAAAAAGATCACCCCTGAATAAAACAACAAAAAAACAAATAAACACACACCTGTGATCATTCTTCTGGCAAAAAATAAAAACTTCCATATTTTTATAAATAGGAGCTTGAAACCTCTACAGTAGGGTTCTCTGATACGCTGAATATGATGGTGTGATTTTCATTAAGGTTCTATAATTTTTAGGGGTGTTTTCCCTTTTTTCAAAAATCAGCCAAATTTTCTCAGGCGCGTGACTTTTGATGGGTAGGACTAAACTTGATGAAAATTATATATTTGAATTCAGCATTGAAATCCGATTCTTTTGATGTATCTATTGGTATCAAAAACCCGCTTTCTAGAGTTTCGGTTTCCATTGAGACGGGTCGCTCCTTACTTACAGTTCGTTACCAAGAACTGTTTGATCAGATAAGAGATTACCAAGCTGCAGTATTTGTGTTTAAGTATTTGAATGGTTTAACCCCTGATGTTTTTAAGAGTTATTACCAAATTAATAGTGACCCGCATAATTATGGAACTGGGCAAAGTGATAATATAGTTGTTGATTGCCGTCGTGGTACCAGGCCTTCATTTTCAATAAAACACCTGGGTACATCTGTATCACAGTATATATAATAGTATTATATAAATTATATAAACTGTGACCTGTATGGAATGGGTTACCATCACAGTTTATATAATTATACACAGTTTATATAATTATACTATTATATATACTGTGGCTACCATTGAGCATTAGGGCAGTAGAACACGTACCTCAGTTTAAAAAGAATTTAAAAGATTGTTTTTAGGGAAGAATTTGTTGAATTTTATTACGGCTGCTAGATTGGGTAGAGGAGGAAGAGGAGCTGGAGAGGTAAGGGTGGGATGGAAAGATAAGGGTAGTCAGGGGCTAAGGTGGGGATGGGAGGGCAGGGTAGGAGCATTGAAGGTTGACGGAGACAGGATTTGTGATTATTATTTTTCTTTTATATATTATTTATTTCTTATTATTTTTAATTCAGTTATTTATTCTTTTTTTTTCATATATATATATATATATATATATTATATATATATATATATATATATATATATATATATATATATATATATATATATATATATATATATATATATATATATATATATATATATATATATATATATATATATTAGTTTATTTATAATAGTTTTCATTAAATAGTTGAGGTTTAAGTAAATAGTCGAGTTAATAGGTAAGTAGTTACGTGGACTTTCGCGCGACCGTAAACCCTCAAAGGTTTTCTCCAGCGCAAAAGTGTTGTTTAATTTATTTATTTATATTTGTGGATTATTCTGCAAAAAGCAAACTTTGTAAAAAGAATGGAGTTTAAGGGAGTGACAGCTCTCTTTATATTTAGTGTAGCCCTGAGTTTGGCGAAAAAAAAAATTAAATAAAAACTACTTTTCTAAATGAAAGTAAAGAGTGACATTAAAACTCAAAATGGATAAAAATTATTCTGTATGTGAGGGGGGCTGTCTCCTTCTAAGCCCTTCCTCTCTTTATATTAAAGTTTGACTTTGTTTTGTAATTACTCCTCCTCAGAAGAAAAAAACTATAAAATGTAAAACAAGTTTTAAAAAATTCCAAAATAACACATCAATTATATCATTTCTAAAAGGGCTGCAATTTACTTCATCCCCCCCTAACATGCAAAATATGTAGCATAAATTATATACTTTCTATGCATTTTCCACATGTTATTCTTTCCTACAAACAGATTTAATGGCAAAGAGGCAATTTAAATGAAACCAAAAAGCACAAAATTTATGGAAAATATATATTTTGGGCTATATATTTGCACATTGGGGGGGGGGTTAAATTGAAGCACTTTTAGGATTGATGCAAGCATTTTAGAAATTTGTTGTTTTCAGTATTTTACAATGTATCCTTCTGAGGGGACTACAGATGCACTTAAAAATTCCAAATATGGGTTAAAATCCTACTCAAGTGATTAGACTTATGTCTTCAAAACCTAGAGACCATGAAAAGCAGAATCAAATCAAAATTAAAGGAAAATATAAGCAAGTTTTCTTTTCAAAGATAAAAAAAATTGTTGTTTTCAGGATTTTACAATGATAAAGGCATAATTTAGATGATAATTTAAATTATACCTTCCCAAGGCATAATTTATATTATCATTCAATTCCCAAACTTTTATTATCCTAATTAGACGCGTCTCCAAAACAGCAAAATAACCCTGGAATAAACCTAGAATTGGGGCTATAGAGAAGGAAACATGTTAAGAAAACAATCCTTAGGGGGAAGGCCCCATACTTGAGAAAATTTTTTTGATTTGCTTCTTACTCCTTGACACTTTCCAGTGCAAACGAAAATTTCTCAGCATCATCTGCATTAATCAAGGAAGATGTTATCAAATTTTCAAGTCGTGAATTTGTTTTCAAGAAAATATGTTCTTTTGACGACTACCTATTTTGTCCTAGGTATGCAACCGGGCACCATAGATGGGACAAGTGGTAACCATACTTGGGACAGACAATAAAAACGTTTATTCAATGCAAAACTCAGTTATTTAATAGAGATAACATAGAAAATTGAAGAATAAAGCACAACTGTATAAAACAAGCTTAAACCAGAAGTCGTCCACTTGTTCACAATACGCTAAATGGTAACAAATCAAGGAGAAAAACAAAATGCCCAGCCTGTCTTTCGGTCTGTCCGGAAAGCTCAGGCTTTGGCAAGATCATGACGATTTCGGTAGAACTATGCCAGTATGAAGCATCAGTGGAGATGAATTTCAAGAATGGAGCAATCCTCTTGAAATACCGAACCTATAGGTTAAAAGTGGGGCTAAGGTTAAAAGTTATGCACTGTTTTTTTTTATATATTTTTTAAAAGTTATGTATGGGGTTTTACATATAGGGTTTTTTATAGAAAATGTTGTCGTATAAACTTCAAAAAAGGCTCATTCGACTGGAAAGTGAAAGGGCTAGTGCCCTTTTTATTAGGCTAGTCGAAACTGATTGGAGGGCAAAAAACCTCTCTCACGCCCACCATTTCCCCAAACATATGCAATCAAAATTTTGAAATAGCCATTTTTTTCAACGTATTTAAAAGTTCTGGACATTATGTCTTTGAGGATGATCAACCCCCCCCCCCCCATCCCTCAGGGCAAGGGTTGTAAGTTATGCTCTGGGGACATATAAGGTTCTTATAGAGCGTTGTAATAGAAACTTTGGAAACTTCGAAGGGCTAGTGCCCTTTTTAATAGTCAAAAGTGATTGGAGGAAAACTAACACCCCTCCCACGCCCACCATTTCCCCAAAAACATCTAATAAAAATTTTGAGCTAAACATTCTGTTCAACTTAGTTGAAAAGTCCGGAAATTATGTCTTTGAAGAGCAACTAACCCCCCTCTCACGCCCACCATTTCCTCAAAACACATTCAATTACAATTTTGAGATAGCTATTTTGTTCAACTTAGTTGAAAGTTCTGGAAATTATTATTTTGAGGATGACAAACCCCCCATACCCCAGAAGCCAAGGGCTGTAAGCTATGCCCTGGGGGCATATAAGGTTTTTATAGAAAGCTTTTCGATTGGAAATTGATTGCAAATGGCAAGATAGAAAGCGTTTCGATTGGAAATTGATTGCGATTGGCAATTTCCATTCGATTGAAAATAGAAAGGGCTAGTGCCCTTTTTAATAGTCGAAAGTGATAGGAGGGCAACTAGCCAACCTCTCAAACTCACGGTTTCCCAAACACATCCAATCAAAATTTTGAGATATTCATTTTGTTCAACTTAGATAAAAGCTTTGGAAATTAGGTCTTTCAGGATGGCATTCCCCCAGAGCCCTCAGGGCTAAGGTTATAAATTATGCCCTTGGGGCATATAGATTTTTTTTTGAAAATGTTGTCTTAGACAGCGCAATAGCGCTGCCTAAGTAAAGAACGATGTTTGCACAATCCATGATTTATTTATTTTTTCTTGGTCTTAGACCAGGGCACTTCGTATCGAAGGAGTAATCGTAGAAACTTCAAAAAGTGCTCATTCAATTGGAAATTGGAGTGGCTTGTGCCCTTATTAATAGTCAGAAGTGATTGAAGAGCAACTAACCCCCCTCTCAATCCCACAATTTCCCCAAACACATTCAATCAAAATTTTGAGATATCCATTTTGTTCAACGTAGTTGAAAGTTCTAGAAATTAGGTCTTTGAGAAGGATAACCCCCCTCTCCACAGCCCTCAGGGCAAGGGTTGTAAGCTATGCCCTGGGGGCATATAAGGTTCTTATAGAAAGTTTTGTCTTAGAAACTTCAAAAAGGGCTGATTTAATTGGAAATTGAAGGGCTAGTGCCCTTTTTAATAGTCGAAAGTGAATGGCGAGCAACTAACCCCCCTCTCACACCCACCATTTCCCCAAACACATCCAATCAAAGTTTCGAGATAGCCATTTTGTTCACCGTAGTTGAAAGTTCTGGAAATTATGTATTTGAGGATGACAAACCCCCAGAGCCCCCCAGGGCAAAAGTTGTAAGTTACGCCCTGGGGCATATAAGGTTTTTACAGATAGCGTTGTCGTAGAAACTTCAAAAGGGGCTCATTCAATTGGAAATTGAGAGGGCTAGTGACCTTTTTAATAGTCGAAAGTGATTGGAGGGTTACTAAGGCCCCTCTCCCGCCCACCATTTCCCCAAACCCACCCAATGAAAATTTTGAGATAGCCATTTTGTTCAACAAAGTTGAAAGTTCTGGAAATTAGAACTGGAATTGGAGGACAAATACCCCCTCCCCTCACGCCCATCATTTCCCCAAACTTTTCCGATCAACATTTTGATATAGCCATTTTGTTGAAGGTAGTTGAAGATTCCGAGAACTGTGTCTTTCAGTATGACAAACCCCCACAATCTCAGTGCTAAAGTTGTAAGTTATGCCCTGGGGGCATAAAAGGTTTTTATAAGAAGCGTTGTCGTAAAAACTTCAAAAAGGGCTAATTTTTTGGGAAATTGAGAGGCCTATTGTCCTTTTTAATAGTCGAAAGTAAACGGAGGGAGAATCTCCCATGCCCATCATTTCCCCAAACATTTCCGATAACATTTTAACATATCCATGTTATTTAACGTAGTTGAAAGATCGGGCAATGTGAGGATTGCACCCACTCCCCCGATAGCCCTCGGGACAAGGGCTGACGTTATGCCCTTGGGGTGTATAAGGTTTTATAGAAAGTTTTTTCGTAGAAGCTTCCAAACGGTCTCATTTGATTGGAAATTAAGAGGACTAGTGCATTTTCTATTAGGCGAAAATTATCAGAGGGAAAATGCCCCCCCCCCCACGCCCATAATCTCCCCCAACACTTACAATTAAAATTTGTAATAGCCATTATGTTCAACGTATTAAAAGAGCTCATTCACAAAATGAGCTGAAGAAATGAAAAATTAAACACTGCTTTTTGTGTCATAATTTTGAAAAAAGTTTATGTTGTTAAAAATTTCTGAAAAAAGTTGCTCCAGCATATAAATAGCAGCTTAAACAATAAATTCTTAAACGAAAACCGGACACATTCAAACTTTTATTTTCTTTTTCCCTGAAAAAGACTGTGTCAATATAAAACGAACAGAAGTTAATTAAAAAACTTTTTCCTCGAAATGAGTTTTTCAAAAAAAGTAAAGAACTCCATCAAACCAAAAATGAAAGAAAACAGAATCAAACAATCTACCAAGCATACAACTAGGCTACCACAAATCAGTATCAATAAATAAATGAAACCCGAAGCGAACAGATTTTAAAATAGAAAACAGAGTCAGACTCAAAACGAGCAGAAATTAATATGAGTAGGGTTCAAAACCCTACTCAAAGACATACTCTACAAAACCCTACTCAAAGATCATCCTCAAAGACATAATATCCAGAACTTTCAAGAAGGTTGATAAAAATGGCTATCTCTAAATTTTGATTGGAAATGTTTGCGGAAATGGTGGGCGTGAGAGAGGTTAGTTGCCCTCCAATCAGTATTGAGTAGCCTATTAAAAAGGGCACTAGCCCTTTCACTTTCCAATTAAATGAGCCTTTTTTGAAGTTTCTACGACAACATTTTCTATAAAAAAAAACTATATGCCCCAAGGGCATAACTTATAACCTTAGCCCTGAGGGCTCTGGGGGGAGTGCCAGACTGAAAGACCTAATTTCCAAAACTTTCATCTACGTTGAACAAAATGAATATCTCAAAATTTTGATTGGATGTGTTTGGGGAAATGGTGAGTTTGAGAGGTTGGCTAGCTGCCCTCCAATCACTTTCGACTATTAAAAAGGGCACTAGCCCTTTCAATTTTCAATCGAATGGAAATTGCCAATCGCAATCAATTTCCAATCGAAACGCTTTATATCTTGCCAATTGCAATCAATTTCCAATCGAAAACCTTTCTATAAAAACCTTATAGGCCCCCAGGGCATAACTTACAACTCGTGGCCTGAGGAGATTGGGGGGTTTGTCATCTTCAAAATCATAATTTCCAGAACTTTTAACTAAGTTGAACAAAATAGCTATCTCAAAATTGTAATTGAATGTGTTTTTGGGGAAATGGTGGGCGTGAGCTGGGGGGTTAGCTGCCCTCCAATTATTTTTGACTATTAAAAAGGCCACTAGCTCTTTGAATAATAAGGCACTAGCCCTTTGAATTTTTAATCGAATGCGCCCCTTTTCAAGTTTCTATGACAAATTTTTCAACAAAAACCTTATATGCCCCCAGGGTATAACTTATAACCCTTGCCCTGAGGGCTCTGAGGAAGTTATCATCCTCAAAGACATCATTTCCAGAACTTTCAACTATGTTGAACAAAATGGCTATCTCAAAATTTTGATTGGATGTGTTTGGATAAATGGTGGGCGTGAAAGGGGTGTTAGTTGCCTTCCAATAACTTTCAACTATTAAAAGGGCACTAGCCATTTCAATTTCCAATTGAAGGAGTCCTTTTTGAAGTTTCTACGACAACGCTTTCTATAAAAACCTTATATGCCCCCAGGACAAAACTTACAACTCTTGCCCTGAGGGCTGTGGGGGGGGAGGGTGTCATCCTCAAAGACCTAATTTTCAAAACTTTCAACTACACTGAGCAAAATGGCTATCTCAAAATTTTGATTGGATTTGTTTGGGGAAAAGGTGGGCGTGAGAGGGGGGTTAGTTACCTTCCAATCACTTTCGACTAAGTTATGGCCTGGGGGCATATAAGGTTTTTATAGAAAGCATTGTCGTAGAAACTTCAAAAAGGGCTTATTCCATTGGAAATTAAAATGGATAGTGGCCTTTTTAATAGTCGAAAATAATTGGAGGGCGAAAACCCCCCTCTCACGCACACCATTTTCCCAAAGACATACAATCAAAATTTTGAGATAGCCATTTTCTTGCAACGTAGTTGAAAGTTTTGGAAATTAAGTCTTTGAGGATGACAACCCCCCAAGACCACAGGGCAAGGGTTGTAAGTTATACCCTGGGGGCATATAAGGTTTTTTATAGAAAGCGTTGTCATAAAACTTCAAAAAGGATTCATTTGATTGAAAGGGCTAGTGCCCTTTTTAATAGTCGAAAGTAATTGGAGGGCAACTAACCCCATAAAATTATGAGATAGCTATTTTGTTCAACATAGTTGAAAGTTCTGGAGATTATGATTTTGAGGATGACAAACCCCCCACAGCTCTCAGGGCAAGGATTGTGAAGTTATACCCAGGGGGCATATAAGGTTTTTATAGAAAGCGTTTTAGTAGAGACTTCAAAAAGGGCTCATTCGATTGGAAATTGAAAGGGCTAGTTCCCTTTTTAATAGTCAAAAGTGATTGGAGGGCAACTAGCCCCCCTCTCAAACTCACCATTTCCCCAAACACATCCAATCAAAATTTTGAGACAGTCACTTTGTTCAACGTAGATAAAAGTTCTGGAAATTAGGTATTTCAGGATAAGGTATTTTAGCCCTCAGGGCTAAGGTTAAAAGTTATGCACTGTTTTTTTATATATTTTTTAAAAGTTATGTATGGGGTTTTACATATAGGGTTTTTTATAGAAAATGTTGTCATATAAATTTCAAAAAAAGCTCATTCAATTTGAAAGTGAAAGGGCTAGTGCTCTTTTTATTAGGCTAGTCGAAACTGATTGGACGGCAACTAACCTCCCTCTCACGCCCACCATTTCCCCAAACACATCCAATCAAAATTTTGAGATAGCCATTTTTTTCAACATAGTTGAAAGTTCTGGATATTATGTTCTTGAGGACATTCAACCCCCCCCCCCATCCCTCAATGCAAGGGTAGTAAGTTATGCCCTGGAGGTATATAAGGTTCTTATAGAGCGTTGTTATAGAAACTTTGAAAACTTCGAAGGGCTAGTGCCCTTTTTATTAGTCAAAAATGATTGAAGGAAAACTAACACCCCTCCCACGCCCACTATTTCCCCAAAAAACATCCAATAAAATTTTGAGATAGCCATTTTGTTCAACGTAGTTGAAAAGTCCGGAAATTATGCCTTTGAGGATGACACTCCCCTCAAACCCCTCAGCACAAGGGGCACATAACCTTATGTGCCCTGGGGGCACATAAGGTTTTCTAGAAAGCATTGTCATAGAAACTTAAAAAAGGGCTCATTTGATTGGAAATTGAGAGCGCTAGTGCCCTATTTAATAGTCGAAAATGATTGGAGGGCAACTAACGCCCCTCTCAAGCCTACCTTTTCCCCAAACACATTAAATCAAAATTTTGAGATAGACATCTTGATCAACATAGTTGGAAGTTCTGGAAATTAGGTCTTTGCCAGCATTGTCATGGAAACTTCAAAAAGGGCTCATTCAATTGGGAATTGAGAGGGCTACTGTCCTTACTAAAAGTCAAAAGTGATCGGAGGGTGAATGCCCCTCCCCCCATACCCATCATTTCCCCAAACACTTCTGATCAACATTTTGATGTAGCAATTTTGTTGAACTTAGTTGAAGGGTCCAGAAATTATGTTTTTGAGTATGATAACCCCCAACAGCCCTCAGGGCTAAGGTTGTAAGTTATGCCCTGGGGGCATAAAATCTCATATAGAAAGTGTTGTCATAAAACTTCCAAAAAGGCTCATTCGATTGGAAATTGAGAGGGCCATTGCCCTTTTTAATAGTCGAAAGTAATCAGAGGGAGAATCCCCCCCCCAAATGCCCATCATTTCTCCAAAAGATTCTAATCAATATTTCGATATGGGCATTGTTTTCAGCATAGCTAAAAGGTCTGGAACTTATTTCTTTGAGGATGAACCCCTCCCCCCCCCCCACAGCACTCATGACAAGGGTTGTAAGTTATGCCCTTGGGGCATATAACGTTTTCATAGAAAATTTCATTGCAGAAGCTTCAAAAAGGGCTCATTCGATTGGAAATTGAGAGGACTACTGCCTTTTTTGTATTAGTCAAAAGTGATCAGAGGTTAAATGTCTCCCTCCCCGCCTATCATTTCCCCAAACACTTCCAATCAAAATTTTGATATAGCCATTTTGTTGAGCCTATCAGAAAGGTCATTAAAATAAGTTAAACTCAAAACCAGCAGAAATTAATCTGAGTAGGGTTCTAAACTCTATACTTTCGAAAAGGCAGAATATAATTTGTACTTTACTGAAAAAAAATTCTTTTAAATGTTTTCGCTTTTATAACTTTAAGAAAAAAAATAATTAAGATTTTAAGGAATAAATATCAGCATAGCCTATGTATATTAAATTGACATTGCACATTTTTTTCAGTAAATTCATTTTATTTTTTTAAGCAAAATAAAAATACTATTCTAGTTTCTAGAAAGCACCAGGCTTAGCACTATACTGAGATTCTTTTCTGCCTACTTGGAACTTCACTTGTTTTACTTTATATCTGTCTTGGATTTTAATTGAGTTTTGTTATTGATTTTTGGTTGCTGTGTGGTTGGTAGATTATTTGGTTCTATTTTTGTTCATTTTTGGTTTAGTGGAGTTCTTGATCTTTTTTTGAATAACTTATTTTGTGCAAAATTTTTTTTTTGATTAATAAAGAAGAAAGAACAGAGGGCCAATAATTGAAAACTTAGGGACACCAATTGATGACAATAATGGAAGGAAAGAATTATCAGAAGTATTAATTAAAGTAACTTGTGTTGTCTCAGAAAGATATGATTTTACTAAATCCAGTGCTTTCCCATGAACTTCCAAATATTTAAGCTTATAAAATAAAATGAGAAATTAAGTTGAATGCTGTTTGAATGTCCAGATGGAGGCTTCCAGAAATTTCTACTTTGTCCGGACAATCACTCACAAATTAGATAATAATTATTATGGGATGATCAGTCCCATATCCATTCTGGAAACCAAATGGAAGCCCTGAAAACAATTCTATTTTCAAAAAAAATTATACATTTGGTTATATAATGCTCTTTCTACAATCTTAGAAATGCGGAGAGTGTTGAAATTGCTTGGAAATTAGACAGATTATTACAGTCATCCCCTTGGTGTAGAGAAATAACTTTTGAAACCTTAAAAAAAACAGGAAAAACTCATGTCTGAAACATTAAATTTTTCATTTGTAAAACCACACATAACTAATTTCACAAGGTTAGAAATAGAACTGTCTAGCCTTCAGAATTGCCATATTTCATAAGTGTAATGATGTTTATCACCTTGGATTCTGTAACTGGAGACAGGAACATCAATTTGTTTAAATTTGGTAGCAGGTACTTACAGTGGGAATCATAATCTGACATAGGTGATGATGAACTTGCTGTTTTGTTCACTGATACTAACAAATACTGATTTAAAATATAGGCAATTTCTTTTTCATCATTTACCATAATCCCATTTTGGCCAATCATTTCACTTGGTTGTAAAGACATTTTATGTTTGCCAACTAACAAATTAATTAATATCAATATCTTTTTTGGCTACCTGGTGATTGCAAAAATTGAGCCTCAAAATACCGTACAGCTTTTTGCATTAAAAATCAATTTTGATAATTTTGTTTTATTACTACTAAAATTTGATTTATTTTCCTGATTTGGTTTTGAAACACATTTTCTAAATAGTGAATTCTTTATCTGTAGGGATCTCAAAATACCAGGCAAAATCCACAGCTTAGTAGGAATATCATACTTTTTACAATTACAAGACATGAATGGACATTCTTCATTTAAAGCATTTTAGAATTTTTCTAGAAACATCACTGTAGGCTCTACAGGGTACTTCAATTCCAGAATATAATTCTAATCCATTATAAGCAATTTCTTTTTCATCATTTACCATAATCCCATTTTGGCCAATCATTTCACTTGGTTGTAAAGACATTTTATGTTTGCCAACTAACAAATTAATTAATATCAATATCTTTTTTGGCTACCTGGTGATTGCAAAATTGAGCCTCAAAATACCGTACAGCTTTTTGCATTAAAAATCAATTTTGATAATTTTGTTTTATTACTACTAAAATTTGATTTATTTTCCTGATTTGGTTTTGAAACACATTTTCTAAATAGTGAATTCTTTATCTGTAGGGATCTCAAAATACCAGGCAAAATCCACAGCTTAGTAGGAATATCATACTTTTTACAATTACAAGACATGAATGGACATTCTTCATTTAAAGCATTTTAGAATTTTTCTAGAAACATCACTGTAGGCTCTACAGGGTACTTCAATTCCAGAATATAATTCTAATCCATTCCTGACAAATTACTTTTAAGACTAAAAATATTAACTTCATTAAAATTCCTCTTTCTAATATTCACAACATTATTAGGCCAACAATTTAAGCACAGACCAGACACTACAGTAGGGATTAGTCTTATCATTTAGCAGACCTCCTGTTTGGAAGAGATTACTTGATGTAGAAATATTATCTAATAATGTTTAATTATGAAAGATTTAATTATCACAAGATTTTGAAAATACTACACAAGATTTGGACTGTACTTGTCAAAATTTTGATAATGCCTGACACAATTTTTGATAGCAAAACGTCAACAATTTGAGACCCTTATGCATTTTGTTGCCCATCTTTGAGCAGATTCAAGAGCCATCTGGTCTGTTTTATTAATTGGTGTGGCAACACACATTCCATACTCCAATCTAGGTCTCACCAGGCTTTTATAGAGTTTAGTCACTATTTGCTGGGGATCTACTAGTGATTGTTTGCTTGATGATACCAAGAATCTGGTTAGCCCTGCTACTGCAGCATGGGTGTGGCAGTTGAATTTGAGCTCTTCATCCACAACAACCCCCAAATATTTTCATGAGGTACTCTTGGAAATTGGTTGTCTCTCACCAGAATTCGATAACACTGAATATTGCCATTGTGGGTTATTTTTTCCAAAATGGAGAACCTTGCACTTTTCAACATTAAACTGGAGTCTCCATATATTGACCTATTTGCAAAAGCAATCAGGATCTGACAATATTGAGGCTACAACCTGCTGTGTCACAACAGGACCAATCAGTTGTGAGTCATCAGCATATAGGCTTAGTTTATCATTCCTGTTTTTTTTTTAGCACTGTTATTGTAGATATTGAAAAGTCTAGGTCCCAAAACAGTTCCTTGAGGCACCAACTTAAGACCTCTGCTATTTCAAAATAGAAAGCTACACCACCTTCACCAAAAACTCTGAAATGCTGCTTTCAGATACAGATACCGGGATACAAAATAATCAGCAACCTATCAAAGGAGGAAGGAAGGGGAATCGTCCTATACATCCGAGATACTTTCCAGGTAAGAAATATTAATATTGAATATGAGCCTTACCTAGAACAAGTGTGGATTTCTATAAACCTATCTGGTGAGCCAATACAGATTGGTACGATTTACAGAAGTCCGAGTTCCCCTAATTTAAAGAGGTCCTTTTTAGAAGTGGTAGAACCAATTGATAGAACAGTAGCGCTAACGTGAAACACGCTCATAGTTGGTAATTTCGAGATAATTTTTTTCCGATAGATACATTGCAGCAGCTATTATGGACAGAAATCAATTGCATCATTTCATTAGCTTCAAGCTAGCTATTCACTTTGCCAATCTGTAACTTTTCCGACTAGGTACCGGGATGGCCACCCCCCATCATTGCTGGACCTCGTAATAGTAAACAACCATGAAGCGCTCTTAAAGGTGGCCCCACTACCGCCCTTTGGTGCAAGCAATCACGCTGCCATACGATGCTCCCTTAGACTGTATCCAGAAAAATCAGTTTTTACCAAACATGTGTATAGAGATTACCGTCTGATGAAGCAAGAGTTGGTGGGGCAGGATTGGTCCTTTATCACTGAGAAGGATGTTGATAAATCGTGGAATATGATGAAGAAAATACTGCTAGAGGTCTCAGAGAAAAATACTGCAGTAAGATGGGCTCGTAAACCCAAAATGCTACCATTTATGACCAAAGAATTAAAGAGAGCAAGAAATAAAAAGAAAAGGTATTGGAGACTATATAAACAGAATATACACAATAAGAACCACTACACAAAATATACCAAGACACAAAATCAAGTCAGAAATCTATCCAGAAAGTTATTTGAATAGCATGAGAAGGCTGTAGCAGCAGCAAGCAAGTTAAATCCAAAACGCTTTTGGAATTATGCCTCAGCCCGTAAACCTGGTAGATACTCTGTTACGCGACTTAAAGATAATGACCGTATAATAGATGACCCAAAAGAAATTGCCAATGCCGTAAATAGGCAGTTTACATCTGTATTTACTCCACCTGATAATGCCCCTCTTCCAGACCCCCCACCTATACCATCATAACCCCTATGCCCCGGATTACAGTCAATAGGGTAGATGTAGAGGCATGCCTAAAAAGTTGAATCCAAATAAGTCGGTGGGACCTGATGGTGTACACCCAAGGCTTCTTAAAGAATTGCATGTTGAACTATCAGGCCCGCTCACTCACCTTTTTCAGAAATCCCTTGATGAAAAGTGTATCTCGCAGGATTGGCGTACGGCCCACATAACTCCCATACATAAGGGTGGCAGCAAAGAAGACGCAAGCCATTACCGGCCAATCAGTGTCACCTCTGCAGTCGGGAAGCTACCAGAAGCGATTGTTAACACTGCAATCCTGAAACACTTGACAACCAATAGACTGTTCTCATCATGTCAGCATGGCTTTAGGTCTGGTCGGTCGGTTGAAACAAACTTGATTGATTCTTATAATTAAATCACCGATCTTCTAGATCTAGGGTTCCCAGTCGACATCATACTAATCGATTTGACAAAGGAATTTGACAAAGTCTGCCATAAAAAACTTCAAATCAAGCTAAAAGCGATTGAGGTGAGGGGTTTGGTTGTTGAGCGGGGGATGAAGTTCTTAAGAGATAGAAAATAAATGGTTAAAGGATTTGGTGAGGGTGGAGGGACGCTTGTCTCCGAGGTGGCCGCTGTTGGAAGTGGTGTCCCCCAGGGCACGGTTTTGGGTCCGACTTTATTTAATATATATATAAATGATATGCCAAAAATCCTAAACAACAAAGTAAGCCTCTATGCTGATGACTCGAAACTTATTGGTTGTGCAGACACAGCAGAGAATATTAAGTCAATCCAACTGGACCTTAATATATTCACTCACTGGACTAATATTTGGAGGCTTGAATTCAACGCATCAAAATTCAAGACTCTCCACCTTGGGAAGAAAAACCCACACACTCAGTACCATATGGATTGTAGGGATGGGTCCCAAAATGCCATTTCCAGCAGCCACGCAGAGAGAGATCTTGGTGTCCTGGTAGACAATGAATTGAAATTTCATATTCATGCACAAGCGACTATTGCGAAGGCTAATCAGACTCTTGGCTTAATCAAAAGAACGTTCACTAGCAGATCTCCAACTCTTATGACCAAGCTATACAAGAGTCTAGTTCGACCAAGGCTAGAGTTTGGAATGTGTATTGCATGCCCAATCAATAAGACAGACCAAGCAGCACTAGAATCAGTCCAGAGGAGGGCAACGAAATGTATTAGAGACCTCTATGATGTCCCTTATCCATCCCATCTCCGTAAGCTTAGAATACCATCTCTAACATATCGTCGCAAACGAGGCGATGTGATAACAGCATACAAGCTCCTAAATGCTGAGGATACCATTCCTGGCCTTTTCCAACTGGACAATTCAAACAGAACTCGTGGTCATTCTCAAAAGCAATTCTGAAAATGAGCCAACACCAGACTAAGGAACAAGTTCTTCTCAAATAGAGTTGTCAGCTTGTGGAACTCCCTTAGTGAAAAAACAGTAACCTCTGCCAGCATGGATGCATTCAAGTCATCAGTGGATAGGGAGTGGCTCAACAAACCGTGGTGCACCATTTGGGACGCCACAGATGATGATTAAATATCATCACTGAAGCTGGCGGACACAGGATTCATCCTATCGCTAGCAAGTGCGATTTAAGGTAATTAACTGGTAGACCCATCCCTGAAAGTTTCATTTTCCTAACCTAGCTCCTTTCAAACAGTGAAAAGTAACTAAAGTAGAATTTTCCCAAAACCTCAACCACAATTTTATCCTAATACTGGAATAAAAGTTAAAATAGTATCTTCATAAATTAACTAGCATAGCAAAATAATCAAGGAAACCACAAATTTACTAGGCTAGGCCCAGTTGGACTGACAATAGAAACAACAAATAGGCTAGGACTAGCCAACATAAATATAGCCTACAGTAAAAAAAAACAAATTTAGCTTTGTAATAAAGCTTACCTGTACAGCTTTTTGTCATTTTCGGATTTCAGAGGCTGTTCCATAGTACCCATAGGCTGAGTATCTTCAGACTGAAAACTAGCAGGCTTTTTGATTTCAAATTGTAGCAAAAGCAGAAAAAAGACAGATGGTAGCGAAAGAAATTTTAATAAGAAGGACATAAAGATTCTGAAGAAGAACCGGAATAGTAGGAATTGGTAGGACTAGCAGAAATATATGAAAAAGCAACTGTGTAAGCTGAAACATAATAATATGCTGTGTAAGCATAAATATCCGTCAGCTGATCTGTTTGATTTTCCAACAAATTTGTTCATTGAATCTTGTTTTATACCAGAGTTAGAACTCTTCTAAAGGAAACTAATAGCCTAACTAAAGAGAAGGCTAGTCTACTTTTTAATTCCCCAACAGGCCTATGCTCTGTACAAGTATAGTATTTGCTACTTTGATAGTGCATTCCAGCTCCCCATGTATAGCCTGCAATAATATTAGTATTAGTCTACAGTTGGGCCCCATTTAATGGAAAACACTAGGCATATAAAAACATGAGAACACACATTTAAACATTCTAAAATACTTAGGCTAATTATATCATTCCTCAATAATTAAATTAAGGATTAAATTTTTTAATTATGGCATTTCACTCTATTTTGACACTTGTTTCCCATTTAATGTTCAAATTACATAGGCCTACATAGCCTAGCCTATATATTTTTAGAAAAAATGATGAATACAGGTAAATTTGCAGGTGGCACAATAATTTAGATAGGATGAAAGTGAAAATGTCATGATGCCTTTTTTCATGCTCTTTCATGACACAATAATTTATTCTGTTGCAAATTGCATCTTGAGCCCTTAAAGGGGCCTCAAAGGTATTTCATTTTGTAACCACACAAACAAGTTATCAACACTAGTTAAGTTATTGAAAAGTGGTTAAAAACATATCACTAATTTATAAATAAGTTATTCATGAGTAACATATTCCAAAAATACTTATTTAGGTAAAGTTCTAGGCTACCAAATCATATTATTGAGTTAGGAATAAAGTGAATACACCATTTGATGCCTTTTTTATGCTGATTATGAATATAATAATCATTTCTATTGCAAATGAATTTCAGCCCCCCCCCCTATATATATACCGAACCTAACCCTGAATTGGCATATAGGCCTATAGGGGAGGGGGCTGAAATTCATTTCCGATAGAAATGATTATTATATTTTTAATCAGCATAAAAAAAGGCATCGAATGGTGTATTCACTTTAGTCCTAACTCAATAATATGATTTGGTAGAACTTTACCCTTATTTATAACAATCCAAACCTCATTTATTAGGCAACTCAATTCTAACTTTTTTTATGCTCTTTCATAATTCATATTAAATACCTTTGGGGCCCCTTTAAGGGCTCAAGATGCAATTTACAACAGAAGCAATTATTACATTATGAAGGAGCATAAAAAAGGCATCAAATGACATTTTCACTTTCATCCTAGCAAAATTATTGTGCCACCTGCAAATTTGCTTGAATATGTCACTTGATGCCTTTTATTATGCTCTCACAATTCAATAATTGCTTCTGGGGGAAATTATATTTGATTGAACCAAAGAGCCTGAAGCCCCTCAAGTATTAAATCATTTTGAGGGGGTTTTGGCTCTTTTCAATTTCTGCAGACTTGTTTTCATAACAGTATCTTACTGTTAAGAACAGTGAAAATAATAATTACCTTTTGTAAATCAGCTTGAAATGAATTTTTTTATCCCTAGCCAGTTTTTTTTTCAGAAGCATGTTTTTAAACTTTGGTTAGCCTGTTTTGAGCCAGAGCAGTTAATATTATTGACCTACAAATAAAGTGAACATATCACTAGATGTCATTTTTAATGCTATATCTGAATATAATAATCACTTTTCTTGCAAATCCAGTTTTAAGCCTTTTTTGAACCATTGAAAATGATTACTTCTTTCTATGGTTTTTTTTTGTATCAAAAGGGTTAAAACATTGGTTTCAAAGTTACTACTTCATTATAAAGTTTGTTTTTTAAAGTTATATAATCTGCAAGCATTGATTTTTCAAAACTTTGATAAAGATTTAATGCAATTTCTCCATTTTTCCTTCTGCCATGTTTCTTCTGTCAGCTTTTTGTATTTTTTGACAAACAGATGAAACAGCAGTTTTTAAGTGGCCTAACAGAATACCTTATCTTAAATTGCAGCTTGGAGCAATCTAAGGATTGCTCCTTATAGAGCTCCAAAGTTGACAATTTGAGTTGTATTTAGGATTTTTTAGTGACTAGGTTCACTGTGCTGATCCATAGCTTTGCAGTTGAGTTTAAACTCTGGTAGACCATTCAGCATCCAATCCAATCTTTGTTTGAAGATTTACATAGTTTCAGCAGTAATAGTTTTTCAGAGAGTTTATTTCAAGTGCTGATGATTCTTGAGGAAAAGAATTGAGCTGGGACTCTGGATAGGGTAGGTTGCTTAACATGTTTCAACTGATGACTTCTAGTTCTTGAGTTAGGGCCAACAGTAGGAATTAATCCTGGGAGTGCATTAGCCCTCATTAACTTATTGGTTAAAATGGCATTGCCCTCTATTTCTCCTGTATACAAGAGTTGGGAGTTTCAGCTTTGCTAGTCTTGCAGGGTAAGAATGTTCCTGCATGCCAGATATCACTTTAGTGGCATGTCTATGCACATCTTCCAACACTTATGTCTTTTTTGAAATAAGGGGAGGCTGGAGACATTCCAACTTCAAGCTTAGGATGCATAAGTTCCTTATACAGAAGACTGATGACTTTAGTGGTAGAAGTGCAAAGAGTATGCTTAATCTGCCCCAGCTCCAGACTTCTTAGCATGAGTGCTGAATTTGAATTCATTATCAACTGTGATTCCAAGTTTTTGCTCAGTATTTACAGAGGAAAGTGGGTGACATGAGAGACAAAAAGATTGACAAGGGTTCATTTTGCCAAGGTGAATGACATGGCACTTGACAACATTAAATTTAAGAAGCCTCAGCCCATTGATCAAGCAATCCAAAACTATTTTGTTGAAGGGTATGATCTTCACAGGACAAGGCTGGTTCAATGAGCTTCAGGTTGACAGCATGGAGTGTTAGTTTACTACTGATGGTAGAAGGAGCATCATTGATGAAGATATTAAAAAGTATAGGGCCCAAAACACTACCCCGAGGATTTCCACTCAAATCACTCTTAAACAAAGAAAGAATACAGCTATGGTACCAGAGTCATTAAATAACTGAACACATTGAGATTGCATATAAAGAAAACCATGGATCCAGAGCAGGGGCTTCTCTAGACAGCACATAATTTGATTGCAAGTTATGTGTGACAAACTTTGTCAAAAGCTTTAGAAAAGTCAAGAAGAATCATGTCAGTAGGCACCCCTGCATCAGGTAACTTAGTGATATAGTCATATGATTCAAGGAGATTTGTATCAACAGATCTTCTGGAACAGAAGCCATGCTCAGAGCTGTGCTAAAGATTATTTGCTTCAAGATGTCTAATAACTGTAGAATTGATTATTCTTTCAAAAACCTTAAAAACTTCTCATGTCAGGCTGATAGGTTGGTAATTTTCAGCAAGGTTCTTTCTACCTTTCTTAAATATTGGAATGATATGGGCTGTTTTCCAATCCAGAGGTAATCTGGAACGATTTAATGATAATTTGAACAGTAAGGAAAGAGGTTGAGACAAGACTGTGCAACATTCATGGAGGATGCAAAGATGAATTCAGTTCTTGCCTAGCAGATTTATTCATTTTGAGGGACATTAGTTCCTTTAGAACTATTGAATCATTAATCAGAATAGGTTCCAAATTATGTGATAAAAGACATATAGGAGGTGGGGGGAAAAACAGTACTGGAATTGGAGGAAAAAACAGATGCAAATTGTTGGTTGAATATTTTAACTTTCAGCTTGGGATCAGCAACTGGTTGGCTATTCTACAGGATATCAGGGACAGTGCATCTGCTGCAACATTTTTGAGAGGGATAATGCCAGAAATAATTATGGTTATCCCTAACATTCTCAGCCAATTGTTCCTCAAACCTTCTTTTCAACTGCTTGACATGGCTGGTTGTCTGATTATAAAGAGTTTTTAAGAGTTGATAATTTTCTGAGGTTTTCTTTTTCCTGTAACAATTCCATGCTCAATTTTTTCTATTAATTAGCTTACTTGTTTCATTAGTTAAAAAAGGTAGACTTTTGGTCTGTTTAGCCCAAAAAATTCTGGTGCATGACTTTTCAGCAGAATAAGAAGAAAACATGGTGGATTTGTTTTGAATATTTTTTATTAAACTTAATATTGACAAATCAATGTTTATGAATTATACAACTTTTACAAAATGAACATATAATCAAATAGTAAGTTTGGAACAAATGTTATAACCCATTTTTATATCCAAAAATATAGAATGAAATCATTGTTTACAAGGGTCCTAAAAGGGCTTAAAATTGAATTTGTGAGAAAAGTGATTATTATATTCAGAAAGAGCATAAAAAATGGCATCTAGTGGTATGTTAACTTCATTTGTAGGTCTTTAACATGAACTGCTCAATATTTAACTTGAGCCCTTTTAGCCTTTTAATGGCTCAAAATGTAATTGTATTTGCAGCAGTTACTGTAACCTAGTAAAAGATGACCCTTGGCCAATAATATTCCAAATTAATTATTTTGAAACCAATTTAAAAAAAAGGTACAACATAGGAATTGCCTTGGCCAAAAACCATGTTAAGAAAACTTACAGTCATGTGGCTTGAACAAAGAGGAAAAGTACATTTTTTTCATAGGAAGCCCTTATTGTTGTTTTTTTCCTTCTTCACTGCTAGAGGGCCCTAGAATATCCTAAAGAGCTGTTAAATGGCTCATTTTAAAGGAAATTCCTGTTTCTAGTGCCTCTTGTAGTTAACAAAACACAATATTTGAAATAAAATCAATTTTTGAAAAAAGCTGCATATTCATGCACAGGTTCATGAATGATGTTCTAATTGTAGGTTTCAATCATAAATGTCATTATAGTAAAATGCTTTTTAAAGACTGTTCTGGGCAATAATGACACAGAAATTTGTTCTTTACTAGTCTTGCTAAGAAAAAGCTAAAGGCTTTTTGCTGTATGTGGGCTAATATGTTACAGGTGCATATTCATGTACAGGTTCATGTACATGTACAGGTTCAAAAAAGCTGCATATTCATGTACAGGTTCATGAATGATGTTCTAATTGTAGGTTTCAATCATAAATGTCATTATAGTAAAATGCTTTTTAAAGACTGTTCTGGGCAATAACTTAAATTTTGATTAACAGTCTAACCTGTAAGAACAAACTTCTACACTACATCTTTGGCTTCAAAAAAGCCAATCAACATAGTTTTGATGTTTGATTTGAGTTGGTGACACTTTCTTTTATAAAATGATGATGACCTCTTCTATTGGCCTGACTGTTGTTTATTTCTGGGCTGCACCCATAGCACCTATGAAAAAACTATTTCCTTAAAAGGTATTGTCCAAAGTAAGACATATTTCACACAGTGTTCTTTTTTATCATGGGTAAGAACCTGAGGAACAGGCTGCATCCTTTTTTCTGTTCTAATTATTGGTTAAAGATTCACTGTACCAATCTCCAATATATCCCACTAGTCTTTAACAGTCAATTGTTTATCTTTCAGCAACCTTTAAGTGCAAGTTCTGGAATTTTGTCAATGTTTTTGTCATGTTGGCAAGAGATAGACATCCTGAAGAAGGTTTGTCCTCAATCAACATGTTGCCAGTGTAAATAGAGCAAACTGATTTTTACCCATAGTGTCCTAATTGTAGCATTTTTACCAATTAGAAAACATGATTTCATAGCTGTGTGTTGGTGATTTAGACTTTTCATAGTCAGTGCAATTGCGCTACCTAAGTAAAGAACGATATTGGCATAATGTATTATTTCTTTATGCTTTTGTTTTCCATACCTGGGCACTTCGTATTGAAGAAGTTGTTGTAGAAACTTCGAAAAGGGCTCATTCGATTGGAAATTGGAGTGGCTAGGGCCCTTTTTAATTGTCAAAAGTGATGGGAAGGAAACTAATACCCCTTCCACGCCCACCATTTCCCTAAACACATCCAATAAAAATTTTGAGATGGCCATTTTGTTCAATATAGTGGATTTCCAGATAGAAATTATGTCTTTGAGAAGGCCACTCCCCCACAACGCTCAGGGCAAGGGTTTTAAGTTATGCCCTGGGGGCATATAAGAACAATGTTGGCACAATGTATTATTTTTTTTTTCCTTTAGACCAGGGCACTGTATCAAAGAAGTTGTCATAGAAACTTTGATATGGGCTCATTCAATTAGAAATTGGAGTGGCTTGTGCCCTTTTTAATAGTTGAAAGTGATTAGAAGGCGACTAACACCCCTTCCATGCCCACCAATTCCCAAAACACATCCAATCAAAATTTTGAAATAGTCATTTTGTTCAGCATAGTTGATTTCCAGATATAAATTATATTTTTGAAGAGGACACTCCCCCATAGCCCTCAGGGCAAGGGTTGTAAGTTATGCCACCCTTACAAGGGTTGTAAGCTATTTTGATTGGATGTGTTTTGGGAAATGGTGGGCATGGAAGGGGTGTTAGTTGCCGTCCAATCACTTTCAACTATTAAAAAGAGCACAAGCCACTCCATTTAACAATTTAATGAGCCCTTTTCAAAGTTTCTATTCCCTTTTCTATTTCTAACCTTGTGAAATTAGTTATGTGTGGTGTTACAAATGAAAAATTTAATGTTTCAGACAGGAGTTTTTCCTGCTTCTTTTAAGGTTTCAAAAGTTATTTCTCTACGCCGAGGGATGCTTTTAAGGTTTCAAAAGTTATTTCTCTACACCAAGGGGATGCTTTTAAGGTTTCAAAAGTTATTTCTCTGCACCAAGGGGATGGCCATACTAATGCGTCTAATTTCCACCCAATTTAAACACTCTGCATTTCTAAGATTGTAGAAAGAGCATTATATAATCAAATGTATACTTTTTTTTTAATTGTTTAAGGGCTTCTATTTGGTTTCCAAAATGGACATGGGACTGATTATCCCATAATAATTATTATCCAATTTGTGAGTGATTGTCCAGACAAAGGATAAATTTCTGGAAGTCTCTTTCTGGACATTCTAACAGCATTCAACTTAATTTCTCATTTTATTTATTTTCTAAGCTTAATCATTTGGAAGTTCATGGGAAAGCACTGGATTTAGTAAAATCATATCTTTCTGAGAGAACACAAGTTACTTTAATTAATACTTCTTGCACTGTACAACATAATTTGCAATTTATAGAAAAAAATATAAATTTTTTACTTTTATAACTTTAATAAATCAAATAATCTTAACATTTTGATTACGAAATATCAGTAGATGTATATTAAACTGACAATGTGCATTCATTTGTATTTTTTTCAGTAAAGTGCAAATTTTGTTCTGGCCTTGGGAAGGCATAGGGGTATTGAGCCCAACTTATGTTAGTTTACCTTCGTTAATAGCTTGGATACACTTACTTCATTTTGATTTGGTTAAATTCTAATAGCAGAAGTAGCCCAGAAAGTTTGAACATAATATCCTCAGTTGTTCTTGGGATACTGCTGAGATGCCTTATTGGGAATTAGCATTATTACAGTGCATTTTAATTTAATCTGAAGGCAAAATTTAGTTTTTAAACATAATGGGCAAATGGGAGGATGGGCGTGGGAGGGGGATTAGTTGCCCTCCAATCACTTTCGACTATTAACAAGGGTATCAGCCCTTTCTATTTTCAATTGATTGAGCCTTTTTGAAGTTCCCATGACAACTCCTTTGATACAAAGAGCCCTGGTCTAAACAACAACAAGAAAAAAAATAATACATTATACCCGCATTGATCAAGCCTTCCAATCACTTTCGACTATTAAAAAGGGCACTAGGCTTTTCGATTTCCTAATGAATGAGCCCTTTTTGAAACAACAATACTTCCTATAAACACCTTATATGCTCCCAGGGCATAAATTACAGCGTATGAAGCTAAGAGAGGAAAGGAAATAATAAATGATGAATAAAACCAAAAAAAGGTTGAGAAGACGAGGATTTTGTCAGCCAGTGGTAAAATTTGAAGACGAAAAAGCAGCAAATATTTTGACAAGGACTTCAGCCAAGTTGTCCTCAGTGCTAAAAAAAAAAAAAAAAAAAATAAAACCTTTTAGACTTCACTACACAAGATCCGAAATAAATTGCAACCCTTACCCTAACGGCTGTGAGGGTGGTTGTCATCCTCTAAGACCTAATTTCCAAAATTTTTAACAACTTTAAACAAAATAGGTATCTAAAAATTTTGATTGGATGTGTTTGGGGAAATGGCGGGCATGAGAGGTGCGTTATTCGATATCCAATCACTTTCAACTATTAAAAATGGCACTAGCCCTTTCAATTTCCAATCAAATGAGCCCTTTTGAAGTTTCTAAGGCAACGCTTTCTATAAAAACCTTATATGCCCCCAGGGCATAACCTCGATCTTTTGCCTTGAGGGCTGGGGGGGTCATTCTGAAAGATCTAATTTCCAGAACTTTCTACTATGTTGAACAAAATGGCTATCTGAAAATTTTATTGGATGTGTTTGGAGGAATGGTGGGCATTAGAGGGGGTTAGTTACCCTCCAATCACTTTTGACTATTAAAAAGGGCACTAGCCCTCTCAATATCCAATTTAATGATCCTCTTTTAAAGTTTTACAACAACTATCTTAAAAACCTTATATGTCCCCAGGGCATAACTTACAACCTTTGCCCTGGCGGCTCTGGGGGGTTTGTCATCCTTAAATATATAATTTCCAGAACTTTCAACTACGTTGAAAAAAATGGCTATTTCTAAACTTTGATTGAATGTTTTTGGGGAAATGGTGGGCGTGAGAGGGGGGGGGGCAATTACTCTCCACTCACTTTCGACTATTAAAAAGGGCAATTTCAATTTCCAATTAAATGAGCCCTTTTTGAAATTTCTACAACAACCTTCTATATAAACCTTATATGCCCCCAGTTCATAGCCTACAATCCTTGCTCTGAGGGCTTTGGAGGGGCTTTCATCCTAAAAGACCTAATTTCCAAAACTTTCAACTAAGTTGAAAAAAATGGATATCTCAAAATTTTGATTGGATGTGTTTGGGAAAATGGTGGGTATGAGAGGGGCGTTAGTCGCTCTCAAATTACTTTCAACTATTAAAAAAGGCTCTTTGAATTTCCAATCGGATGAGCCCTTTTTCAAGTTTCTATGACAAAGATTTCAATAAAAACCTTATAAGCCCACAGGGCATAACTGATAACCCTAACCCACAGGGCATAACTGATAACCCTTGCCCTGAAGACTCCAGGGGAGTGTTCTGCTCAAAGCTATAATTTCCTGAACTTTGAACTGCATGGAACAAAATGGCTATCTCAACATTTTCATAGGATGTTTTTGGGGAAATGGTGGATGTGGAAGGGGTGTTAGTTGCCTTCCAATCACCTTCGATTATTACATGGCATAACTTACAACCCTTGCACTCAGGGCTCTGAGGGGGTTATCATACTAAAAGACGTAATTTCCAGAACTTTCAACTACGTTGAAAAAAATAGATATCTCAAAATTTTGTTTGGATGTGTTTGGGAAAATGGTGGGCGTCAGAGGGGCGTTAGCCGCTCTCCAATTACTTTCAACTATTTTAAAAGGGCACTAGCCATTTCAATTTCCAATCAAATGAGCACTTTTAGAAGTTTCTATGACAACGCGTTCTACAAAAACCTTATATGCTCCCAGGGCATAATCTTACAACCCTTGCCCTGAGGGCTGGGGGGGGGGGTTGTCATCCTCAAAGACCTAATTTCCAGAACTACGTTGAATAAAATGGCTATCTCAAAATTTTGATTGGTTGTGTTTGGGGAAAAGTTGGGCATGAGAAGGGGTTTAGTTGCCCCCCAATCACTTTCAACTATTAAAAAGGGCACTAGCCCTTTGAATTTCCAATCGAATGAGCCTAGCCTTTTTTGAAATTTCTAAAACAATGCATTCTATAAAAACTTTACATGCCCCCAGGGCATAACTTAAAACCCTTGCCCTGAGGGCTATGGGTTCTCAAAATTTTGATTGGATGTGTTTGGGGAAATGGTTTGCGTGGAAGGGGTGTTAGTTGCCTTCCAATCACTTTCGACTATTAAAAAGGGCACAAGCCACTCCCATTTCCAATTGAATGAGCCCTTTTTGAAGTTTCTATTACAACTTCTTTGATACGAAGTGCCCTGCACTAAAGGAAAAAAATAATAAATGGTACATTGTGCCAACATCGTTCTTATATGCCCACAGGGCATAACTTAAAACCTTTGCCCGGAGGGTTGTGGGGGAGTGTGGGGGATTATGCTGAACAAAATGGCTATCTCAAAATTTTGATTGGATGTGTTTGGGGGAATGATGGGCGTTTGGATGGCTAGTTGCCCTCCAATCACTTTTGACTATTAAAAAGGGCACTAGCCACTCCAATATCCAATCGAATGAGGCCTTTTTGAAGTTTCTACAACTCCTTCGATACGAAGTGCCCTTGTCTAAGACCACAAAAAAAAAATAATACATTGTGCCCACATCGCTCTTTACTTAGGCAGTGCGATTGCGCTGCCTATGATCAGAGGCAACGCTATAGCGTTGCCCATAGTAAAGGCCATACGGCTCCAATGTTTTATTTTTTACTTATTATTTTTTTTCCCAGAGGCACTTCATATGGAAGGGGTCGTCGAAGAAACTTCAAAAGGGGCTCATTCGATTGGAAATCGAGAGTTCTAGTGCCCTTCTTAATAGTCGAAAGTGATTGGAGGGCAACAACCCCCCTCCCCCCACGCCCTTCATTCCCCCAAACACATCCAAACAAAATTTTGATATAGCCAATTTGTTCAGCGTAGTTGATTTCCAGATGGAAAATATGTCTTTGAGGAGGACAATCCCCCACAACCCTCAGGGCAAGGGTTTTAAGTTATACCCCGGGGGACATATAAGATTTTTATGCAAGGCATTGTCGTAGAAACTTCAAAAAAGGCTCATTCGATTGGAAATTCAAAGAGCTAGTACCCATTTTAATAGTCGAAAATGATTATAGGGCAACTAGCCTCCCCGCCCACGCCCATCATTCCCCCAAACATGTCCACTCAAAATTTTTAGATAGCCATTTTGTTCAGCGTAGTTGATTTCCAGATAGAAAATATGTTTTTGAGTAGGACACTCCCCCACAACCCTCAGGGCAAGGGTTTTAAGTTATGCCCTCGGGGCATATAAGGTTTTTAGAGAAGTCGTTGTTGTAGGAACTTCAAAAAAGGCTCATTTGATTGGAAATTCAAAGGGCTAGTGCCCGTTTTCATAGTCGAAAGTAATTGGAGGGCAACTAACCCCCCTCTCACGCCCATTTTTCCCCAAATACATCCAATCAAAATTTTGAGATAGCCATTTTATTCAACGTAGTTTTAAGTTCTGGAAATTAGGTCTTTGAGGATGACAACTCCTCCACGGCCCTCAGGGCAAGGGTTGTAAGTTATGCCCTAGGGGCATATAAGGTTTTGTATAGACGTCGTTGTCGTAGAAACTTCAGAAAAGGCTCATTCGATTGGAAATTTAAGTGGCTAGTTCCCTTTTTAATAGTCGAAAGTGATTCTAAGGCAACTGACACCCCTTCCACGCCCACCATTTCCAAACACCCCCAATCAAACATTAGGGACAGTTATTTTGCTCAACGTAGTCAAAAGCTCTGGGGATTACATGATTGGGTTGAGCATTCCCCCCACAGTATTTAGGGCAAGAGTTTCAAGCTAGTTCCTGAGGGCATGTAAGACTCTATGGACAAATCACGTATTCAAACTTCAGAGAGGGACTATTTAACTTGGCATCTAAAGTTTTAGTTAACTTTTTAAGCATCAAAAGATATTGAAGGGTAACCAGCTCCCCCCCCCAGACCCTTTTTTCGCAAATGCATTCAATAAAATTGTTAAGATAACTATTTTGTTAAAAATCGTTCAAAGATCATATAACAAAAATTCCGGTGTCGACACAACCCCCCAGGGCCCGGGGACAGGCGTCGTAAGTTATGCCCTGGGAGCATATATGGGTCTTATGGAAGGGATGCTCGTATTAACTTTAAAGAGGGCTCATTTGATTTGAAATTGAAAGTTCTAGTTTACTTTTTAAGAGTCAAAAGATATTGGAGGGCACCTACCCCCCCCCCTCCCCTCCACGCCCTTTTTTCTTCAAACCGATCCGATAAGAACTTTGAGATAGTTTTGTTTTTTTAAATAGTTCAAAGACCATATAACGAAAACTCAGGGGTCAACACAGCCCCCCATGGCAGGTGTTGTAAGTTATGTCCTGGGGGAATATAGGGTTCTTATTGAAGGATGCTCGTAAAAACATCAGAGATGGCTCATTTGATTGAAAATTGAAAGCTGTAATCCAGTTTCTAAGCGTTGAAAGTAGTTTGAGGGCAACTAGCCCCCCCCCACGCCCCTTTTCCTACAAACATTGACAATAAAAATTATGTTACAGCTATTAAGTTTGACACTTCTCAAAAGTCAAAAAAGTAAAAACCAGGTGTCATCGAAACCCTCCAGGGCTCGAGGGCTGGCGTTGTAAGTTATGCCCTGGGGCATATATTGTTCGTATGAAAGGGATGCTCGTATGAACTTCAGATAGGGCTCATTTGATTAGATATTGGAAGTTTGAGGTCACTTTTTAATAGTCAAAAGAGACTCGATGGCAGCTAGCCCCCCCCCCCCCCGCCTTCTTTTTCAAAACCTATCTGATAAAAATTTTGTGATAGACATATTGTTAAAAATAGTTCGAAGGCCAGATAAGAAAAAAGCCGGTGTCAATAGAAACCCCCAGGGTCCAGGGGAAGGCGTTCTAAGTTATGCCCTAAGGGCATGAATGGTTTTTTTGAAAGGGATGCTCGTATAAATTTCATAGAGGGCTCATTTGATTGGAAATTGGAAGTTCTAGTTCACGTTTTAAGAGTCAAGAGAGTTAAACTACCCGCCCCCCACGCTCTCTTTTTTCCCCAAACCCGTCTGCTAAAACTTTTGAGATAGCCAGTGTTTTGGAAATTGTTCAAAAATTAGATAACAAAAACTCCCCCCAGAGCCCGGGGGATAGGCGTTTTAACTGTTGTCCTGGGGGCGTATATGGTTCTTATGAAAGGGGTGCTGGTATAAGCTTCAGAGAGGGCTCATTTGATTGGAAAGTGAAAGTTCTAGTGTTTTTTTTTTAAAGAAAGATTTATTGAAAAGAAAAACTTCAGTTTTTAGCTCAATTTTTAAGAGTCAAAATATATCCGAAGGTAACTAGCCCCGCCCTCCAAAACACACTATTTTTTCCCAAGTCTATCCGATAAAATTTTATAATAGCCATTTCATTAAAAATAGTTCAAAGGTCAGATTAGAAAAATTCCTGTGTCGACGGAACTCGCCAGGGCCCGGAGGCAGGTGTTATGAGTAATGCTCTAGGGGCAATATAGTTCTTTTGGAAGGAATGCTTGTATAAACTTCGGAGAGGCTCATTTGATTGGAAATTGAAAGTTCTCACTTTTTAAGAGTAAAAAGAGATCGGAGGGCAACTAGCCCCCCTCCTCCTCCGCGCCCTAAATGTATCAGATAAAAAATTTGGAGACAGACATTTTGTTAAAAATAGTTAAAAGCTCTGATAAAAAAAAACTCCGGTGTGAAAGCAGTCCTCAATGACTCGAGATGAGGCGCTGTATATTATGTCCTGTGGAGCATATGCGGTGCTTATAGACGAGGGACTAGTATAATAGTCATAGGTGGCTCATTTAAGTCGAAATAAAAAGCCTTAAGAAACTTTTTAAGATTAGAAAGTTATTGGAGGGCAGTTAGCCTCCCCCCACACTCCATTTATTTTTTTCCCAGAGGCGCTTCATATAGAAGGGGTCGTCGTAGATTCTTCAGTTCCGGGGACACACATATAATCAAGGTGCCCGACTGAAGGTTAGGAATTTGAAGTGAGTAACCGACAAAAGTAATTTTTTTTTTTTTTACTTTTGAAAGTACACACGAATTGTTGCATTCGGTCTTTTCTAAATTAATTCCTTTTCTTGTTGGCATGCATAGAATAGGCTATATGTGCTTCTTTACTTCAATTTTTTACCTAGATTAGCAAGGGACCAAAACAGGTTACTAGGGGACGAATTGTTTGATGACTTTTATTTAGTTTCTCGCGCCCGGACAGAAGAAATTTCAACTGTCTCGGTACTCAGTTATCACGGAAATTACCAGGAAAACTACAGCTTTTCATTTTACCAGGGATGAATTGCAGCAAAAATTTGTCTCCATTCACTCAAGTTTATGCTGTGTAAAATTCGAGAACACACCATCTTTTTCGTTAGTTTCTTTGTTACTTCAGAAATTAATTTGGGCTGTAAATTTTCACATTATGGGGGGGGGGGTAAAGTATAGCGGGTCTGCATGTAAAATGTGTTTGGCATAATTATTCTGCATATTAGATAGATAAATAGAGAAGTAGGTTTTAAAGCCAAATATATGGCCGCGAACATAGTAAAATAACATAAATGAAAGGCACAAATACCATAGACTTTGATCAGCAATAATCATAAAACACTTTAATAAAACACTGCATTAACCTAATAATAGTACTTAAAACTTGGAAAATCGGTCATTGAAAAACAAAACACTTAAATTTCTGCTTTATACTGGGGGACGAAAAAAAAAACAAATCAGCAAAATTAGTCCCTTTTTTCTACAATTCGTCTCTTAGATGGTTGACCTTTAAAAAGTATGTTATTAGAAAGTTTCGGCCCTGATATCTTTATTCTGTCCCTTTGGTCATTCAAGCCACAAGGGGGACAATTT
This sequence comes from Artemia sp. Qi Xiang Cuo, assembly GCF_049724085.1. Lineage (NCBI taxonomy): Eukaryota > Metazoa > Arthropoda > Branchiopoda > Anostraca > Artemiidae > Artemia > Artemia sp. Qi Xiang Cuo. Next base: position 64,307,426 of record NC_142804.1, read on the forward strand.
TTGTTACAGGTCGTCCCTGGTAAAATGAAAAGCTATAGTTTTCCTGGTAATTTCCGTGATAACTGAGTACCGAGACAGTTGAAATTTCGTCAGTCCGGGCGCGAGAAACTAAATAAAAGTCATCAAACAATTCGTCCCCTAGTAACCTGTTTTGGTCCCTTGCTAATCTAGGTAAAAAATTGAAGTAAAGAAGCACATATAGCCTATTCTATGCATGCCAACAAGAAAAGGAATTAATTTAGAAAAAACTTAATGCAACAATTCGTGTGTACTTTCAAAAGTAAAAAAAAAAAATTACGTTTGTCGGTTACTCACTTCAAAATCCTAACCTTCAGTCGGACACCTTGATTATACGCGTGCCCCTGGAAACTGAAGAATATTTTCTTCTTGAAGTTTCACGGCATATCGGACCACAGACGAGGGTGGGGACGAATACAGACTATTTTCAGTCTAATGCACGACCGTTTCCGATCAACAGTTTTGAAGCCTGCTCAAGTAACCTGAAAATTTTTGTCCCCGGTTACGGATTTTGGGGGACGAAATGTTCGGTTACTTTACCCTAGTTCAAACATCAGATAATAGAAACTCCGAGGTTGACACAAACCCATTTTTTCACTTTGATATTGTTACTTTGATGAATATTTGATTTTTTTTAAGTTTGATTTTGAAATAATAAATTTTTAAAAACTTGAAATTTTTTGCAATCATAAACGAATAAAAATTAATTAAAAAAAAAACTTTCCCAAAAATAAGTTTTTCAAAGAAAAGTAAAGACCATTTTAAACTTAAGCTCAGCAGATACAAATACCTTTTAAAATTCAAACTCAAACTCAAAACGACTAGAAATTACTATTAAAGAATAAATGAAACCCAAACCGAACAAAAATTAAATAAACAATCAATACAAACAAACATACAATAGATATTAATGTAAATTAATGAATAAGTCTTAAAACGAGTGAAACTTAAATTGAATATGCAAATCAAGCTTGAAACGAACAAAAATCACCCCAAACAAGAGTTTGGGTATGACCTTCTCTCACTGTAAAAGTCTAAAACCTACTGCGTCATTGGTGCTTTACTGAAAACTATACGTTTCTTGAACAGTCTTGAAAAGTATAAAGAACATAAAATTGAATATTTGATATATAGTGGTATTAATTATTGAAAGATACATCAGTTGAAGAATATATTTCTCTGTAATTGTATTTTTATTATCAATGCTGTAAGAACTGGAAAAGAAAATATTTTTAATGTAATCCTTTTTCAGTTAAGCGCCAATGACGCAGTAGGCTTTTGGTTTTTATTTACAGTTAGGAAAGGAGGCAGTACCCAAACACTTGTTTGTAGTGAAACTGTATTCATCTTTAACTAGTTTAAAAAGAGCTAATAATTTAAACTGAATATTTTATGTGTAATGATATTAATTGCTGAAAGCTCATCTGTTCAAAATGTTACTATAATTTTAATTAATATTTTCAATATTAAGTACAAAAGAAAATATTTGTCATAAAATTGGTTTAGCTTACAGTTTGCTTACAATTTAGGTTACAGTTTGAATCTCAGTTGATCTTACTCTCAGCTATGTATGCAGACGGGGGAGGGTGGCTTCAAGCTTTGTTTTTGAGAGGGAGCAGGGTCTGGATAAAAACTATTTATATTCCCAAAAGTTCCATTTTTTTTTTCTTGGGCATGCGGGTTGTTTAATATCAGCACTCTGAGGGTGCTCAAGGTATTGTGATTTTCTTTAGAGGTCACTAAGATAGATGTTCCAAATAGGCATGTTTGGAAAAAGATTGCATATGTGGAAACTGGTCCCAGACAATTTGATGCTGGGATAATTTATTTGTATATCAAACAGTTCGGGGTAACGAACTGTATGTAAGGGGCGACCCGGCTCAATAGTAACCAAAACTCTAAAAACCGACATTTTGATACCAATAGATACATCAGCAGAATCAAATTTTTATGCTGAGTTCAAATATATAAGTTTTATTAAGTTTAGTCTTACCCATCAGAAATTACATGCCTGAGAAAATGTGTCTCATTTTTGAAAAAAAGAGGAAGCAACCTCTAAACGTCATAGAACTTTCATTAAAATCACACCATCAGATTCAGCGTATCAGAGAACCCTACTATAGAAGTTTCAAGCTCCTATCTGCAAAAATGTTGAATTTTGTATTGTTTTGCCAAAGAAAGATCTCGGATGTGTGTTTATTCGTTTGTTTGTTTTTTTTTTTATTTTCCCAGGGGTGATCATATCGATCTAGTAGTCCTATAATATTATGAGAGGGCTCATCTGAACGGAAATTAAAGGTTCTAGTGCCCTTTTTAAGTGACCAAAAAAATTGGAGGGTAACTTGGCCCCCTCGCACGCTTATTTTTCCCCCGAAGTCTCCCAATCAAAATTTTGAGATGGTCATTTTGTTCAGCATAGTCAAAAATCTAATAAATATGTCTTTGAGGTAATCCCCCACAGTTCCTGGGGGAAGGGCTGTAAGTTATGAACTTTGCGCATTGTTTACATATAATATTGGTTAATGGGAAGTATACAGACGTTTCAGGAGGGATTTTTTTTCTGGTGGGGGGGGTCGGAGGAGGGGTTACGGGAGAGGATCTTTCCATGGAGGATATTTCTTTGGGGGAAAAGATATTTCTATGTAGGGGGACGCCGGATTTCCCAGCATTATTTAAAAAAGATCAGAAATTAAATTAAAAAAACTAGTTTTTTCAACTGAAAGTAAGGAGCAACATTAAAACTTAAAACAAACAGAAATGATTACGTATATGAGGGATTCGCCCCCTAGTCAATACCTCGCCCTTTATGCTAAAGTTTTTTTAGTAATTTCAAAAGAGCTATTTATTCTAATTAACCGGCCTTTGTGATTCAGGGGTTTGTGATCAGAACAAAATTCGAACTTTAGCGTAAAGCACGAGGTATTGACTAGGGGTAAACTCCCTAATATACGTAATACAAACATACAAATATAAAAGTTCGTTACGTAATTTAATTCGTAAGTTACGTCTGTACAAAATTTCGAGAAAACCATTAAGCCAAAACAAGTAAAATTATTATACAAGTTTCATTCTGATTATTCATGTACGGTGAGCCAAATTCAAAGTTCCATTAATTCAAAAACGTTCAGAAATTAAATTAAAAAAACAAGTTTTTTTAAGTGAAAGTAAGGAGCGATATTAAAACCAGCTCAACGCCTCGCTCTTTACGCTAAAATTTGACTCTGTCACACAACTTTATTTTTTAAAACAATAAAAAAACTTTAGCGTAAAGAGTGAGGCGTTGAGGAGGCGACAGCCCCTTTCATATACGGAATAATTTCTGTTCGTTTTAAGTTTTAATGTCGCTCCTTACTTTCAGTTGAAAAAAAAACTTGTTTTTTTTTAGTTAATTATATAATTAGGCTCTAATGGGTAGGTTCTTCAATGCCAAGATTTTCAGTACAAACACAAATTCAATGCTGAAATTGACACAGATAATTTTTTTTACAGGTCATTAACTGGAGTGTTTTTTTTTTCAGCTTTTAAAGGTTTAGTGGTTTTCTTTTCATCCTAGATATGTTGGTATGTGATTTCCATGATCTACAATAGAAATAATGAATCCTTTTCTGTTTATGCTTTGTTTGATAGAACCAAAAAGATATGCAACTGGGGATATCATAAGTACATACTGCAAATAATTTAAAGGGAATTGCCCTTCACTATGGTTCATCATATATTCAGAGGAGTTGTCACTTATGCTTGTCTTTGGCCCACATCAGAACTCACCCGTCAGGTTGGCCAACAGATACTTGAAGGGAAAAAGATAAATGAAGTTCGGTGAGTTATTCTTATTGCTTTTGGAATTGAAAACCTCAAAGTCAGGAATGATTTTAGCCACAATTCTTTATTTTACTGCAGTTTTGTTTTAATAGATGAATTAATAACCATGGATTTTTGTATGTGGGGTAGGGGAGGGGAAGAGAAAATAGCCAGCTAGAGAGAACTGCAAGTTATCCTCCCTTCCTTCTGCTTGCTAGCCTTTAGCTCTGCCTGTGATCTTAAAGTATTTTTATGCCTTTAGTACCATTGGAAAGCATTGAAGTAGGCTAAGCACCCTATAAGACCACACTGGCTATACATGATGTTTGACAAAAAAAATATATTAATGATAAAAAAAATAAACAAGGGTGATTTTCATCCTTTGACTTAAAGCTCCTGCCACATGATATGTGGCATAGAGATTATGGCAACTTTGCTCCTTCAAATGGACCAATCTGCTGCTTTGAGGGGTGTAGTATAGGTTCCTGCTATACGATATGTTGCATAGAGAGTATAGCAGCTTTGCTCCTCCATGTGGACCAATCTTATGCTATGAGGGGTATAGTATAGGCTCCTGCCACATGATATGTGGCATAGAGTGTATAGCAACTTTGCTCCTCCAGGTGGACCAATCTGCTGCTATGAGGGGTATAGTATAGGCTCCTGCCACATGATATGTGGCATAGAGTGTATAGCAACTTTGCTCCTCCAGGTGGACCAATCTGCTGCTATGAGGGGTATAGTATAGGCTCCTGCCTCATGATATGTGTCAAAGAGAGTATAGCAACTTTGCTCCTCCAGGTGGACCAATCTGCTGCAATGAGGGGTATAGCATAGGCTCCTGCCTCATGATATGTGGCACAAAGAGTATAGCAACTTTGCTCCTCCAGGTGGACCAATCTGCTGCTATGAGGGGTATAGTATAGGCTCCTGCCATATGATATGTGGCATAGAGAGTTTAGCAACTTTGCTCCTCCACGTGGACCAATCTGTTGCTATGAGAGGGCCTCAATAGCAGTAATGTCGGCAATGTTAAGGAACTTCTGAAGAGTATCCTTCAATCTGATCCGTATTTCCTTGCTTTCCCTTCAAAGGTAGATGAACTTTTTTTCCTTTCTTTTTCTTTGGGGCTGAGGATTGATTAGTGGAGTTCTTTCAGTTGGAAGTAAAGAGCAATGTTCTAAAGCTTAAAATATCATTTATATAAGGAGGCTACAACCCGTTAATTCCCCTGCTCTTTATGTTAAACTTTTATGAGTGCTCTTTTGAAAGCATTTTAGAATTCTGCTAATATGGCCAGTTGGTTATAGCAAGTGACTTTTTTTCCCTTTTCTTTTTTTTTTATCCGCTCTCAAAAAAATATGAAGTGAGAATCTATTTAAACACACACACACACAAAAAAAAAAAAAAAAAAAGAGCACTAGCATTCTTCAAAAATTGTAATGGAAAAATGGAAAAATAAAAAAAAGTCTAAATTTTCATTCACATTGCTATTGTAATAGAGCATTCATTCTTGAAAGGTTTTTTTCAAAAATGTATTTTTTGATACTTTTGAGGGGTGGGCTCAGGGTTTGAACCCCTAACCCCTCCTGAAATTTTGGTGCGACTCGTTGAAATTTAATAAAATGTATGTAAAAAAAAATTCGATGCCTTTTTTAAAGTTTTTTGTGCCCTTCCCCCCCCCCCCCGCCCAAAAAAACATACCATCCTGAATAAAAAATAGTGGAAATACCCTTGATGGCAGTATCTCAAACTGTTGGATTGTAGTAAGGGTCACCACAATAAGAATGACTAAGTAACTAGCAATGTGTCTTAAATGTATTTTTTTTTCTTGCCACTTTTTAAAGAAGAATTTGTCGTAGAAACGTGGAAGAGAACTTGTGACGAAAATTGAAAATTTTCGAATCAATTGAAAATTGTATGACTCGTATGACGCCCAAAAGTGGTTGGAGGGCAACCAGCCTTCCTACTGTGCCCTTGGGTCCCTTGTAAGCTGCCTTAGCATTGGGCCGAAATTTTGCTCAAAATAATTCAGAGGTCAAGTGAATATTTGCCTCCAATGATGACATATTGTACACAGTCCTGGAGTTAAGATCCCCAAATTATACAAATTGCCCATTGTTCTTGGATGGGTTTGATTAGAAAAAAGGTATGTGTGTCTGATATTGGCTAACCATTCAGATCTGGACTTGAGGTCCCTCTATTGGCCAGAAGGACCTCAAATGTTTTTGGGGGAGGAAGGAGGGCATTAAGAGACCTGAAAATAGGCAAAACACCTTTGTCTCTAATTTGTTTGAAACTTACAGCTGTAAGTTTATGAACTAAGGGGACCTAAATGTACAAAGGGAACTTTAGGTAGGTGGATCCAACCTCGCATAAACGAGCCAAAAACTCTTTTCCAAATTGACTTGAAGCTTATATCCTTAAGTCCTTAGACCATGGACAACGCCCCCAAAAAAGATAAAAGTTTTTCAAGTTCGTCTTGGTTATTCATTTTGATTTCTGCTCATTTTAGGTTTCGTTTATTCATGTATAGTCATTTCTGAACTTTTTAAGTTGGACCAATTATATGACTTCATTTTTGCTCGTGTTAGGTTTTAATATTGTTCTCTACTTTTCTTTGAAAAGCTTTTATTTAAAATCTAAATATATTTAAATTTAAAAATTCAGATATGAAGAATATCTAAATATTGCACAAGTTTCTTAAAATTAGTTTCAAACTAATAGGCTATCTCATAGCTTAAGCTCAATAGGCCTACCCTTTCGCCTGATTTGGGCTAAAAATAATTTTCATGTAGGCTGTTTTTTTTTTCTTTTTTTTCTTATAGATAGGTGCTTTTAACCTTGATAGGTGATTTGTCCTCAGACGTGGTGTGTTTAAATATAGTATCTTCATTAAAATGTTTTTTTCAATTTTTTTAAAATAATTTTTCTTAAACTATGAAAATTTGCAATGTTAATAATTTGTGATTAATGGATTTTACAAATGAGGAATAAGCGTAAAAAGATTTTAATCGAGGGTTTTTTATAGTATGGAGACTGGGGACAATACCAGTTTTACATCACCCCCCCCCCCCCTCCACATTAAAGCCACAATATAAATAAACAGAAGATCATAGTAAAAAACCAATTTGATGCCCCCTCAGAGGATGTGCCCTGGGACAGCCATCAAGCGCAAAATCAAACATAAAGGGTCAATGATCTAAAACGTAAATTTCATGTTACAAACAAATTTGAATCTAGAACCCTTATTTCGAGCATAATTAAAAGAGGGGACTTTAAGTTCACCTGCCGTTATGGATATTCAGGCGTCAATTCTTCAGTTAATCGGTATTTTGACCAATCCTTTGCCTTGTCTGTCACCAGATTTTTCTTTATAATTTGTTATGTCATGTTTTTCTATATGTTAACTGAGCTAGATACCAGGTAATTGGAGCACGCAGTTACTTGAATATCATAACTACAGATTAGCCTAAACACCTTCTTCTAGTTTTCAATGCAATACCTTTAATTATTTTTGAAAACCCTTCTCACTCCGTTGATTTTGACCAGGCTCAACTTATTGCTATTGTTCCACAACTCTTAAAGCAGAAAATCAGAGAAGCTCTGGAAATTGCTAAAAACAAACCAGCCATTAATAAAGACAATGGAGAGTTCCGCATCAGTGAAATTTGGGAACCCATCACCCATAGGCTAAGAACTCGCAAAAAAACTCCACCCTACTTCTATAGACCCAACCTTTTTGAGATCAACTAGGATAGCGGCCATCAATGCCTCTACCGAAATCCGGGCCATATTACAAAAATAATTCCAAGTTCGACTTATTATTAGTGTTGTTCACTGATTTTAGTTTTATTTTATTTAGTGATTTTATATTCTGGTAAGAGTCTTGAATTTGAACCTGATGATGACAGGCACAGGTCCTGTCGAAATTATCGTTCCAAGATAACACAATACCTGACATCCATAGCTTAGGTAAGCTTATTACCATTATCATGTATAAGAGTCAAGTTGGCCTCAGAGAATAAATTAGTAAGACCTATGGTGGGTGTGTGGCCAAGCAAGTCAAAGATCTATCTCTCCTATTTAGGAAGAAAGCTAGAATCATTAATCACCAAAAATTCTTACAACAATGTAAGAAACAAAATTTAATTCCACACTCTATGAGACCCAGAGTGAAAATATCTAGTAAGAACTATAAATCTGCTCAGAACAAAGCTGGCCTAATCTTTATTAATCATGAATTAAAGGACCTTCAACAGAGGAGAAACATGGTTTTTCAACAGATCAATACAATTAGACAGCAACTGAGCAATACTCTTACCCCAGAAGATTTCACTAAGGTTGGCAAGATCCATGACAAAGATTTTAAGTTTGTTTTTTAAATAACTAGGAAAGTACATTCAGACAAGCTAGAAAAACATAAATTTGAAAAGTATTCTACTAGGATTACACATCATCATAAAGTTTCATAAGGTCTAGTAGTCATAAATTTAAGTCAACAAACATTTGACCAAAAGAAATTCGACATTCTTTCAAAAGGAGGGAAATTTTCTATCCCCTCCAAACATATACCAGCATAAGAAATCATCTCCAATGTAGAGTCAGCTTTAATTCTAAACAAGAAAACAATCAATGTTACTCCACAATATATTAGAAGCTTGGTTTCTAATACCCTCAGTAAAGCTTTGTCCAAAAAGAAGCATATTGAGGAGAATCTAACAAGAGATGAAATGAAGATCCTCACAGTTCTCAAGAACGATACCGACATCATAATTACCAAAGCTGATAAAGGTAATACAATAGTTATCCTCAATGAGACTGAGTACTTCAGCAAATCATTAAACCTCCTGAATAACAATAAAGTATATTAAAAAGTTAATGTCAATGCTGTAAAGGTTGCTTATGATAGTGTCAAAAAAGCTTTGGATAATCTTAGTCTCACAAATAGGATTAATGATCGACTTTATTGGAAACTCATTCCTGTCAGACTGGTCATTCCTAGATTTTATGGTGCACCCAAAATTCACAGACCAGATATTCCCTTTAGACCTATTGTGTCAACAATAGGTTCAGCTACACAAAACTTGGAAAGGTATTTGGTTGGTATTTTAAGATCCATAACTCTTAGCAGCCAACACACAATAAGAAATACCAAAGAAGCAGTTGAAAGGCTAAAAAGCATCAACATCTTGGAGAATACCACAATGTGCAGTTTCGGTGTTGTATCTCTGTTTACTAGCATACCCTTGCCCCGACTTATACCAGCTTTACAATCAGCTTTGGAAAATGATGATTCCTGGAAAGAACTGACCACTTAGACACCACAGACATCATTATTCTCACGTCTTTATGTCTGAACAATGCTTACTTCACTTTCAGGCATCAAACCTACAAGCAGAAGTGGGGCATACCAATGGGATCAGCCTTGGCACCAGTTCTTAGTGAGCTGTTTCTACAATATATCGAAAATAATATCTTCAAGCAGGACTTCAAGGATCTCCAACTCTACATGAGATATGTAGATGATTGCTTAATAATTTGGAATGGGACAGAAGACAAATTAAGATCCTTTCTCAATACTTTTAACCAGCAGGATCCAGATATAAAGTTCACCATTGAACTTGAAAGTAACCACAGTTTACCCTTCTTAGATGTTCTCATTACCAAACGGGAAACTAGGTTTGACTTGAGTGTATATAGAAAGCCAACTCATAGTGATAGATATCTGAGCTATGACTCTTATAACCACCCAATAATTAAAAATTCTGTAGTCTATTCGCTGGTTGATAGAGCGTTTGTAGTGTGTTCCTCTGATTTGGAGCTGAAGGCTGAACTTGATCATATAAAAGATGTTCTTATAGGCAATGGCTACCCCCAACACGTCATTGATAAGGTTATCTCCAGGAGAAAGATTAGCACAAAAATCAAGAGCTCCCCTAAGACTGAAGAAGATAAACCCTTTTTGTCATTACATTATATTAAGGGTATTACAGACATATTTTAAGCTCCAAATTCACTAAGCTTGGCTTTACGGTGTTTTTTCCTTCTGGAATGACCGTCATCTCTTTCTTAAACAGAGGCAAAGATAAGATCACTTCAGATCCACCAGGAATATATGAGATTCCTTGCAGTTGTGGTGATACCAATATAGGTCGTACCATGAGATCTCTACATCACCGATTAAAAGAACATGCCGATTCCATTGATGCCTGCCTTAAAAAGACAAAGCTTAAGGAGGAAGATACTTTTCCTGCACTGGCCCATCATATTTTCGAAAACCCTTCTCACTCCGTTGATTTTGACCAGGCTCAACTTATTGCTATTGTTCCACAACTCTTAAAGCAAAAAATCAAAGAAGCTCTGGAAATTGCTAAAAACAAACCAGCCATTAATAAAGAGAATGGAGATTTCCGCATCAGTGAAATTTGTGAACCCCTTACCCATAGGCTAAAAACTCGCAAAAAACCCCACCCTACTTCTATAGATCCAACCTTTTTTAGATCTACTAGGATAGTGGCCATCAACGTCTCTACCAAAATCCGGGCCATATTACAACAATAATTCTAAGTTCGGCTTATTATTAGTGCTGTTCAGTGATTTCAGTTTTATTTTATTTAGTGATTTTATATTCTGGCAAGAGTCTTGAACTTGAACCTGATGATGATAGACACAGGTCCTGTCGAAATTATCGTTCCAAGATAACACAATACCTGACATCCATAGCTTAGGTAAGCTTATTACCATTATCATGTACAAGAGTCATGTTGGCCTCAGAGAATATATTATCCCCATTTGCACTTCTATTTGTTCGTCATAGAACCGCAGTGCGATCTTACGTCGTATTTATGGAGATGTGACCAATCAAGTATATACAAGGCCGTATCCAGGGGGTTTGAGAGGGTTGAATCCACCCCCCCCCCCCGCCCCAGTGTATGTCCGACTCGTGAAAGCGTAATAAAAATGAATATAAACAAACTTTGATGCAATTTTCAAAATTTTCGTATCCCCCTCCCCCCCAAAAAATCCTTGTGTAAACCCCCCCCCCGAAAAAAAATTCCTGGATACCACCCTGGTATAAAACTTTAAAATTCAACAACATTCTTTTGCAATTGGAAGAAGTTTGTGCCATCTTCATTAGAAATGCAAGTTACATTTGGCATTATTAAAGAAGAAAATTTACAACTCGAGTCTTTGAATGAACCCTTTTATTGAACTCTCTCAGAAAAATCTAGTAAATGAACATTGAACTATTTGTGACCCGAAAGTAATTTTTTGTTCTCTATAAATACATCTGTTTTAGTTGTACTGCTTTAGTTTATCTGCTGGTGAAAACCCCTAGTGTATGTGGTCAAAATATCCAGATTTTTTGTATCTGTTTTCACTGTCTAATTAAAGGACTTATCCCCATTTGAACTTTTATTTATTCTTCTTTCAATTACATTGGACAAAAAGGATGGCATAAGAAATTATCCTATTTTGAACGATATTGCAATTCTAAAATTATTACTCAATCGTAAATCGTTAGCACCTGAGGCTTGTTGACAATGAGACTTCTAACACAAAAATTATCCAAATTCGGAAACGAGGTATCAAACAGTTCGTGGTAAAGAACTGTAAGTAAGGAGCGACCCGACTCAATAGTAACCGAAACCCTAAAAAACGGGATTTTGATACCAGTAGATACATCAAAAGAATCAGATTTTTATTCTGAATTCAAATATATAAGTTTCATTAAGTTTAATCTTACCCATCAAAAGTTACGTGCCTGAGAAAATTTGGCTGATTTTCGAAAAAAGGGGGAAAGACCCCCTAACAGTTATAGAACCTTAATGAAAATCACACCATCATATTCAGCGTATCATATAACCCTCCTGTATAGGTTTCAATCTCCTATATGCAAAAATGTGGTATTTTCCTTTTTTTTCCCGAAGAAAGTTCCCGGTTGGTTTTTTATTTTTTTGTTTTTTTGTTTTTTTTTTGTTTTTCTTTTTCCCCGGGGTGATCGGATCGACCCAGTGGTCCTAGAATATCGTGGGAGGGCTCATTGGAACGGAAATTAAAAGTTCTAGTGCCCTTTTTAAGTGACCAAAAAAAATGGAGGGCAACTAGACCCCCTCCCACGCTCATTTTTTTCCCAAAGTCACCCGATCAAAATTTTGAGATAGCCATTTTGTTCAGCATGGTCGAAAATATGATAAAAATGTCTTTTAGGATGACTTGATCCCCCAAAGTCCCCAGGGGGAGGTCTTAAAGTTATGAACTTTACTTATTGTTAACATATAGTATTGGTTATTGGGAAGTATACAGACTTTTTCAGAGGAGATTTTTTCTGGTAGGTGGGGGAAGGAGAGGGTGGGGGCTATATGGAAGGATCTTTCCATGAAGGACGTTGTCATGGGGGAAGGGACATTGCTAGGACGGGGGCGCCGGATTTCCCAGCATTATTAAAGAGAAAGATCAGGAATTAAATAAAAAAAAACAAGTTTTTCAACTGATCAACTGATTGTGATTAAGAGGTCATTTTTAAAGAACTGGAAAAAAAAATTCGAACTATAGTTTAAAGAGCAGGGTATTGACTAGGGGGCGAACCCCCTAATATACGTTTTAAAAATTTATGAATATAGAAGTTCGTTACGTAAGTTAATTTTAAGTTACGTATATTTATTACTAATAAAAACATTCGTAAATAAAATTAAACAAGTTTCGAGAAAGCCATTTAACCAAATATAATATGCAAATTTTGTTTTAATTATTCATGTACGGTGAGCCAAAATCAAAACCTGCATTAATTCGAAAACGTTCAAAAATTAAATAAAAAAAACAAGTTTTTTTAACTGAAAGTAAGGAACGACGTTAAAACTTAAGACGAACAGAAATTATTCCGTATATGAAAGGGGCTGTCCCCACCTCAACGTCTCGCGCTTTAAGCTAAATTTTTACTTTATCAAAACACTATTTTTTTAAAAAATAAAAAAAATTTAGAGTAAAGATAGAGGCGTTGAGGAGGGGACAGCCCCCTTCATATAAGGAATAATTTCTGTTCGTTTTAAGTTTTAACGTCGTTCCTTACTTTCAGTTAAAAAAACTTGTTTTTTTTATTTAATTACACAATATGAATGACAAGATGTTAATATGTCTTTAAATTATGTTTTGATGTATATTAAGGCTATGTTATAATTTCCCTATCCGGTTTATGAATATGTTAACCGATCAGAATTGTAATAAAAAAAAAATTCTGACTGGTCAGTATAAACTAAGTTTATATAAATGAACTTTGGTTTCTGTCCATGTAATAAACAGGAATTCAGTCAGCAGATTTAAAAAATTAGCATTATCCTAATTTAAAGGTGTTATGTCGAAAATACGTGGTATTATGAAATATATCGTTACAAACAGTGGAAAGATATCAACGCTAATTGAAATTAATTTTTAAAAACTTTTCACAAAACAAGTTTTTCAAAGAAAAGTAAAGAGCTCCATTAAGCCAAGAATAAGCAAAAATAAAGTCAAATAATCTTCCAAGCGTAAAACTACCAGGAAGAACTATCAACAAATAAATCAAACTCAAAACGAATAGAAGTTACAATAAAAAGCCGAGTCAAACTCAAAACAAGCAAAAATTAACATGAGTAGAGCTGATAACCCCCATGTCTTCTCAGGACCAGAATACAATTTGCACTTTACTGAAGAAAAAAAAAAACAAACAAATGACCGTGAATTGTCAGTTAAACTCACATATTCTGACATTTGTTCCTTAAGGTTTTGATAATTTTTTATTTATGAAACTAAGAAGGTAAAAACATTTCGATCGTATTTTGTTTTCAGTAAAGCGTAAATTGTGTTCTGGTCTTGTAGTATTTCCAAAAGTTTCAACTTAATACCCCCAGTCGTTCTCGATATATTGCTGAGGTGTCTTATTGGTAACCTTTTAACACAATGCCTTTTGATTTATTTTTAGAGCAACATTTAGTTTTAAATTATAATGGACCAATTGCATAATTTTGGGGGGTTGACATGCCTAATATCCGTAAGGACATAGTTTCTGAACCGTTCTACTAGCCTGAACAAAATGGCTTTCTCAAAATTTTGACTGGATGCGTTTGGGAAATGAATGGGCTTGAAAGAAGGGCTTCTTGCCCTCTAATCTCTTATTACTCTTAAAAAGGGCACCATACACTCGTGCTGTAATTGGAGTGCAAGGAGGAGGAATTCCCCCTTCATATATTTAGTAAAAACATTTTAAACAATTAAAAACAAAGTGGGAACATTTTAAATATATTTTGTTTTCAGTAAAGTGTAAATTATGATCTTGAGAAGGCATGGGGGTTGTCAGCCTTTCACATGTTAATTTTTGTTCGTTTCAGTTTGACTCGTTTATTTATTGTATGATTTAAATAAACAAAATACGTTTAAAATGTTTTAACTTTTTTAGCTTTAAAGATTAAAATATTACTTAAGCTCTAAGGAATATACATCAGTATATGTATACTAAACTGACAATCCACAGGCAATTTTTTTTTTCAGTAAAATGCAATTATATTCTGGTCTTGAGAAGATATGGGGGTTGTCAAAGATATAATTTCCAGACCTGTCAAGTACACTGAACAAAATGGATGTCTTAAAATTTGATTAGATGTGTTTTGGGAAGTGATAGGCGTGGGGGAAGGAGGAGGGGCTTGTTGCCCTTCAATTACTTTTGACCAATAAAAACTTTCAATTTCCAATTGAATGAGCCTTTTTTGAAGTTTCTACGACAACAAATGGCCTTCTCAAAATTTCTTTCATACGCATTACGGGAAAATACGAGGTTTGGAGGGGTAGGGTTTATCCACCTTCCGATCACTCTGAATCTTAAAAAGGACACTAGAACCTCTGATTACCAATCCATCGAGCCCCCTCCGAAGTTCATATGATCATCCTTTCTATATATATATATATATATATACCTTATATGCCTCCAGGGCATAAATTACCTTGCCCTGAGGGCTGTGGGAGGGTTTTCATGCTCAAAGATATAATTTCCGGTCCTTTCAATTGCGTTGAACAAAATGACTATCTCAAAATTTTTATTGGATGTGTTTGGAGAAATGATGCGTGTGGGAGGGGGGTTAGTTGTCCTCAAATCACTTTCGACTATTAAAAAGGGCCTTGGCCCTTTCAATTTCCAAGCGAATGAGCCCTTTTCGAAGATTCTACGACAACAAATGGCCATCTCAAGATTAAAATCAGATGCAGCTCGGGAAAATACGTGGTGTCGGGGGGGGGGGGGGTATCCATCCTCCGATCACTCTGAATCTTAAAAAGAGCACTAGAACTTCTGATTATCAATCAAATTTGTTCTTCCAAAGGTTATACAATCACCTTTTCTATATATACCTTATATGCCCCCAGGGTGTAGCTTACAACCCTTGCCCTGAGGGCTGTGGGGGGCTATTGTCCTCAGAGACATTATTTCCAGAAGTTTTCATTACGATGGAAAAATGCATATCTCAAAATTTTGATAGGATGGATTTGGGGAAATAGTGGGCGTAAGAGGGGGGTTAGTTGTCCTCTAATGACTTTTGACTATTAAAAGGAGCACTAGCCACTTCAATTTGCAATCTAATAAGCCCTTTTAGAAGTTTCTACGACAACAAATGGACATCTCAAAATTGGTATCAGATGCATTTCGGAAAAATGCGAGGTGTGGGGGAGGGGGTATGCACCCTCTGATCACTCTGAATCTTAAAGAGGCACTAGAACTTTTGATTACCAATCCACTGAGTCCCCTCCGAAGTTTATACGATCACCCTTTCTATATAAAGCATAAATACCCCCAGGGCATAACTTACAACCCTCGCCCCTGAGGGTTGTGGAAGGGGGGGGTTATCATCCTCAATGGCATAATTTCCGGATCTTTCAACTATGTTGAACGAAATGGCTATCTCAAAATTTTGATTGAATGTGTTTGTGGAAATGGTGGGCGTGGGAGGAGGGTTAGTTGCTCTCCAATCACTTTCGGCTATTAAAAGGGCACTAGCCCTTTCAATTTCCAAGCGAATGAGCCCTTTTCGAAGATTCTACGACAACTCCTGCGATACAAAGTAACCTGGTCTAAACGAAAAAAAAATAATAGGCAGCACTATTTCGCTGCCTATGATATACCAAACTCAAAACTTTAACCTGTAATAATTTTAAACCCTTTCATTGAGCAATTGGTATGGATAGTACACCACTCTCTTATTGAGATGTCGCTTTTTAACTCATTACCTTGGTATGATGTGTTGTATTGTAGCTATAAAAGATGATCATTTCATTTATTAATAGTCGCTTTACTGATTTTACTGCCCCCTTACCTGACAAAACAGCATTACTCGTGATCTGGCTAGTAAAACCAGCTTAGCTTTCCACATGATATGTGCGGCTAGGGGAAAGCTGCCAGACCGTTATTCAGGAGAAGAAAAAATAGGCTTCACTTGGAAAGCGAATCCAAGGTGCTACTGGAAAATGTTCTTGGCTAGTAGTGTTCAGGTACAGAAAAAGTTCCGAAGCTGCCAGTAGCAGAAATCGATAGAATTCTAAAAGCCGCCAAATCTGCCAACAAATTTCAAAGTCTGCCGACAAATTTCACTAGGCCATGAAAACTGTCAAGTAGCATTGCTACTATGCTATGCCACTTTTTCCACGGCGGGTAGTGTTCTATGCTAAATTCAAAATAATACATCCATGACTTTAATAAAGTTTTGGACTTTGTCCTTTATTTTGTAATAACTTTGAGAAATTACTAGTATTTGGAAAACCTGCAAAATCGTGACTGAAATCAAAACGTCTGGGTAACTTTTAAAAGTGGAAGCTGGCGTCAGTGTCGACAAAAGAAAATTGTCAACCCCATCTAGTGTCTGGTGACACTTGGCATATTTTCAAGCTTTGCAATTGTTTTTGTCAGAACTGTAATCAGACACTTATTACTACCCTAGTTATACCAATTGCACTAATTAACTTGTTTTTCCTTATGATTGCACTGACAAAATGCCAAGTGTCGCCAAATGCTAGATGGTGTTATAGTTTTTTCCAGCGATACTAGCGCCAGTTTTCACTCTCCTAAAATTACGCATCCTCTTTGACCGAGACCATATTATTAGCCCTAGTTTATTAATAAAAATAAAAAAATACTATGACAATAGATGCCTGGTTAACATTTAAATAACTTGCTGTTTCAGTTACTATTTGCGATGATTTTCGCTAGCCAGTCTTATAAGCTACCTTCGCTTTTCATTGATATTTTGTGACTGGCACTTTTTTGCTGCTAAGATACGGCTTGTCGTGAATAACTCCTTTAGCACAGTATGTGTCAATCCAGCGCTGGGAAACTGATTAAGCAACAACAAATCAAAAATAATGCAGTAGAATAGGCTTTACAGGCTGTTTTATATCTTATTTTACAGTGGCGTTAATAACGAGGGGGGACACTGGCCCCCTCTAGATTTTTTAAAAATGCCCTTTGTCGGTATTTGGTAATTTTATCGAAAAAAAGGAAAAAACAACAAAATTGACTCCCTCTTGATTTAGAAAAATGTATTTTTGCTCTTCCCCTCTAATTTTGGTTGATTTGATTTGGCAATTTTGATTCTTTTCTATATTTAATGTTAATTGCATCTTTATTTAAAATAAATGTGTGTTTATGTTTTAGGTATAAAGAGTTGAATGTATCCCGGGCGGTAAATTTTGCGCTCTATGGTGGGTTATATTCTGCTCCAGTTGCATATCTTTGGATGTCTTTTTTGGTTAAAAAGATACCAGGGAAAAAGCTGCACAATGTTTTATTGAAGGTCAGTTCTTTCTATTTAGATCATTGGAACTCACAGTATTCTGGATTGTTTATTTTATTTCTTTACTTTTTGTTTTCATTTCTGTATTTTTTTATTTTTTTTTTGTGGTTGTATGGATTACAGTAAAAAATACTTATTCTTGTCTCTGAAAGGCAAAAAGAAAATTATCCTTTTCTCTTCTGCTTTTTTTCTTTGTTTTTTGTTTAAGAACTAAATAGGTTCCAGGACCAGACTGCCTATATATCACGTACAAAAGAAGAAGAAGAAGAAAAAAATGAAGCCAGCAAAATTTTCAGCCATTGGGTAACCAAGAATAAACTAGTTATTTTCGTAAAAGCCTCCGCTAAGCTGGCTTTAGTAATACAAAAAATTACACATTACTTTCGGCAGGAACCAGACGAAGAACTGTCCTGCCTGGCACCATTGGGCTTTGGAAATACGTCCGACCACTTCGATTTGTCTATTGCAGCTTCTCCAGCCAGTCTCTGTCCCATTTCCTACCATGCCTACCGACGCCTCCTCATGTCTCAAGACTCTCCTTGAGTTTTTGCCAAATATTTTCATTTCTCCTCCCTGATGTCGTCTCCAGCAGAGTACTGGCTCGCAGATAAGGACGTCTCGATATATACATTTGGTTCGGCACAAGATGTGGCCGAGAAATTCGAGGCGACGAAATTTTTCTACACATACTGCAACGAAAAAATTACACATATACTGCTACAACAGAAAAGACTAGCCTTTGGAAGTAACTTTTTCAAAAGTGAAAATGTGACTAAGAACAATAGACAGGACCATTAAAAATTGCATTGCGCATGAATTCTTTTCAGGGCTTTGAAGTCAGCCTGTCACTGATTTGATTTGTATTAAAACGAGTAGTTGATCTTTTTTTAATAATGAGAGTAGTATAGCTACAATATCTAAAGGAGGGGTGTCTCCCTATATAGCTATAACGCTAGAGAGCGGGGTGTCTCCCTATATAGCTATAACAGTTAAGAGCGGACAGTCCCCCTATATAGCTATAACGCTAGAGAGCGGGGTGTCTTCCATATAGCTATAACAGTTTCAAGCGGGTAGTGCTCCCGCCAATACAAGCAGACAGTGTAATGACCGGAATTCAACCACCGTGAAAATTCGTGTTGTTTCTGTTCAAAGTGCGTGATGTATCCTTTGTTTGAAATTGTGAAATTCTTTTTGTAATTTAGTCTAATTTGTTAGGCGTGGTTGACTTATGTTTAACCTTGAACTAATTTACATAAATTAATTTATTATTAATTAGTTTACATAATTACATTAATTTACATAATTACATTAATTTTTTCTTTTTAATTAATTAATTTACGGTTTTTTACATTCTAAGTATCTTCCCATTGATTTATATGAATTTTGATTTAAAACATTTACCGGAAAATGTAAAGACTAGGGTGGAAAATATTCTTTGGGATTTTAAATGGACTTTTGCAAGACACAAAGCAGATAACGGATTAACTCACTTAATCACGCACAAGATATCAACAGAGGGCCCTCCAATCAAAAAGTCACCGTATAAAACACCTTATCATTTAAAGCCATGGCTAGAAAGCCAAATAAAAGAAATGGAAGATCAGGGAATAATTAAAGAAAGTATTAGCGATTGGTGCTTTCCATTAGTAATAGTCAGAAAAAAATAACACCTGGAGATTATGTATAGACTTTAGAGCACTAAACGCCGTCACGGATAAAGACGTGATGAAGCTACCAAGAATTGATTCGATTTTAGATGCTTTAGGGGGTTCAAAATATTACACTAGTTTTCATTTAATAGCAGTATCTTGGCAAATCGCTTTAGATGCAGAAACTAAGTATAAGGCTACAGTAATCTTAGACAATGGGAGGACGTTCACATTTGAACGTAGGCCATTTGGCTTATCATTTAGTCCAAATTGTTTTAGTCACCTAATGAATTTGGTGTTGAAAGATAATGAACCAGGAAGAAAAAAAGATACCTTGGCTTATTTAGATGATGTAATTCTGTTTAATGAAAACTTGGAAGACCACTTGGTCGGACTTAGAAAAATACTGGAAAAGTTTGAAAAAGCAGGTTTAAAATTAAAACCAGAAAAGTTAAAAATAGCAGTACCAAAATTAGTATTTCGTGGACACCTGATAAACCAAGGTACTATTTCACCAAATCCAGAAAAATTTACAGTCATAGAAAATTTACAGCCTCCTAAAGATCAAAAAAGCTGCAGATCAGTTTGTGGGTATTAAGCTATTTCAGATGATATATTAAAAATTATGCCACAATAGCACAACCTTTGACGAATCTTTCGAAGAAATCAGGTGAATTCGAATGTCCAGCAGAAGAAAAACAATCATTAAATGAAATAAAAAGACAATTAATACTGGCACCAATACTAAAACTACCGGATTTGTCAGAAGACTTCTGTTCGTAAACAAATGCTTTGGGGTACGGTATAGGGGCCATATTATTAAACATAAATCCTGAAGGAGTAGAATCAATAGTTCAATACGCCAGTAGGTCACTGACGGAAGCAGAAAAAAATACTCGACAGTTGAAAGGGAGTGTTTAGCAGTTGTAGTATTTACAGAATAGTTTCGACAATTTTTACTTGGAAAAAAATTTATTTTACGAGTAGACCAAAAATCATTAGTTTGTCTACATACGATGCAAAATACTTCAGCCCGGCTGACACGGTGGATACTACGTCTGCAAGCATATTCATATACCCAGTGTATATAAAGAGCCGTAAACATACTTTACCAGAGTATTTATCACAAAATCTAGAAACGAATGAAAATGTGATAGCAACCTCCCAGAACAAACAGGAAGGGGTAGAAGTACTGTCTAATGAAACGATTTTGAAGCACCAGGATAAGAGAGATTTTTGTCTAGGTATGAAATCATTTTTGTCAAAAGGAACGGAACTGCTCGAGAACTTTAAACATTTTTTAAAGGACTTAGATAATTTTGATCTGGACGAAAGTAAAAATCTTCTAGTAAGATACCATAGACCATCGCAAAAATATAGAAAAAAATGACTTAAAAATTATTCCATTAATTCCAAAATCTCTGAAAGGAGAAGTTTTACAGATGACACATGCAACGATTGGCTGTCACATGGGAGAAGCAAAAACTATAGGGAGACTGAAAGGAAATTTTTATTTTCCAAAAATGTACTCAAAAGTAAAAGCTTTTATACAAAGCTGCCAAGAGTGCGCCAAATAAAAGTCGCCACCAAAGACCCCAAGTGCCGAATTAGGTCAATAACCCACCCCTTAAGGGGTAGGAGAACTAATGTCAATAGACATTTGGGGAACCAGGGAAAGTTCATCGGTTTTCGGGAAAGGAAGCAGATGTGTAATAACATAGTAGTCCATTTTGATTCATGGTTATTACTCTTTCATACTAAGAACGAAAAGACAAAAATCAATGTGAAGGTTTTAATTAACCGCTTAGCGGTGGAATACGGGACTCTCAATAGAGTTTTACTTAGCGACAACGGTCCATGTCATAGAGAAAGAATTAGACGAAACTACAGAATATCTGGCGGTTAGACGATGGCTTAGCTCGTCTTATATGGCAGCCGCTAGTGGGAAGGTTGAACGTAAGCATAGAGAATTAGCTTACATGCAGGGAATACATGCAAGAGAGGAAAATGAAAATTGAGATGAACATTTACCATTTGTAGTTTTTGTAATAAATACGACTTTTTCACGTACCTTAAAAGAATCACCGTTTTTTTGCAACATATAAGAGATCCCAGAATTTGTTTCAAAGAAATACAAAATGACAGAATATATTACAACCTAGACCAATATAAGCAAGAGACGTTGATGCGAATGAAAAACGCTATGGAACAAGTTAAAGAGAATCTGGAAGATGCGAAAACAGAACAAAAAGAAAAATAAGACAGAACAAGCAAAAATAAAACGAGTTACTGTTTAGGAGATTTGGTTTATGTTTACAAAACAAGTCTGGAAGGAACAAAAAAGTTAAAACCGAAATGGGAAGGACCCTACAGGATTATAAAAGTTCTACCAAATAACTTGACATATGTTCTAAAGCATCAGTATAAGAACAAGGAAGAAATCGTTCACCATAAAAGAATGAAAAAGGGACAAGTTTCAAAACCGTGAAAAACACAGCCTTTACTTCCAGAAGCAGAAATAGAAGACCCAATCTCACCAGTATATATCAGAAGACCATATGAATTTTATAACTTTTTTAACAACCACAACAGTTGGGAGAAGTGGAATGAATATTTAGCCCAGTCTTGGCTACAATATTTCCAAAAAAAGGAAGAGAAAAAAGGAAAAGTTCAATGATCATCGGGTACTAGCGATGAAAGCGACAGAGAAGAGCCTCAAACACAACCTACTGGTTTAAGAAATAATAAACAAGAGGTTAAATCCAAAGAGGAAGAAAAATTGAAAGAAACCAAAGAATTGTCTGATTTTCATACACTAGACTCACCTACAGTCTTAACGCAAAAATGACTTTTGGAACAAACGCCATCTACCAGACGCGAGCTAACAGAATGTGACACCAAAAATTCTTCTACAGAAACCGATATAGCTAAATCTGGGCCATCTTCAAGAAAACCTTCTTTGACAGAAAAATTATGGAGAACAGCAAAGAAACCAAAGCGGCAGCAAGAAGTTCCTTTGTCAGCAGCACAAGTCGCTAAAACCCTTATGAAAAAGGCCAAACATCAAGAGAAACAAAGATTAAAGATATTTGATGAGGCAACAAAACAGCACTCGGACTCAGAGCCTTGTAAACAACACTATAGAGACCACGGAAAAACTCGACAATATTATGAAGAAGAGAATCAAAAATTTAGAGTCCAGTACTCGGACCAGGAAATGGAGAAAAGCTGAACAAGCACAGCCCCTAGCAGACTAATATTTGAATAAAACAATAATAACAAAAAAGAGAAACAAAAATCCTATTGAATAAAAATAAAACGAGTATAAAAAGCCACTAAAGAAATATCTATATTTTCTTATTAATCGGTATATAAATAACATCAAGTTTTCCTTCAAATATATATCGCCAGTAAAAAATTATGAACGTTACATTCTAACGCTAAATTATTAGCTCCGATCTGAAGTGACATCATAGGTTCCTGCAAAAATTTTGTTTCCGATACGAGATAAGACTTCGCGAGCGGTATAATGTCAAGACTGTCAAAACAAATTAGGCTTCGCTTCAAAAAAAAGGAAATAAGTAAGACCACGTAACTTTTAAATGGGTGTAGTGAACCAAATTAAATTATACATATTTAGAATCAGCATTAAAAGGCGACTTTTTTTATATGTATATTGGAAAAAAAAAATGTTTTTCGGGGGTGGGGATAATTTAAAAAAAACGAAGGAGGTTAGTTTACTGAAATAGGGTCATTGGAAGCTAGCAAATTTGGAGTTGAGCTCAACCACTGCTGGCCTCTCGTTGTTAAGTACATGCAATGCATCTACTGACCTTTGACTCTGAGGTAACATTTTCGGTCGAATCTGAAAAAAAATTGTTTTTGAAGAATTTTAAAATAATTATAATAGGAAAAACAACAAGGGTTTACATTAAGTCGACTACATGTAGAAGCTAGCTGTAATCTTGCTATAAATAGTAGAATATATTATAAATTAAACATTTACCAGTAAGGATGGTATATATTTAAATAAGAAGCCGTAGATAAAATGAGTCACAATTTATAAAAGTTAACACCGTGTAAAAGAACGTTGTCTCGGGTATAATTAATTTTACATATTAAATAAATTCACAACCAACCATTGACAAAAATAACAGGGCGACGACATTACAGGTGAAAAACAACAATGACAGGACAATTGGCATTAAAAAACGAAACTGCTAAACGTCTTGTCATTGGGGGGATCCACCAAGCTAACCAAATATATATCAGAAATAAAAATCAAACTTTGGGGGAGGTTTGAGCTGAATGCTCGAAAGAGTTGTTGCACCATGGGAGATGACATGGTCCAGTACCTCTGCCAATGCACTAAACCCATACACTTGTAGAACAGAGTAATAGTCAAAATATCACAAAAGGGACAAATTACACTCAATGACTGTATAAAACTAAGCCGCAAATTAAACTGAGGAAAAATTCCAGACACGAATAATATAAAAAAAAAATTATAGGGAAACCGCAAAAAGATAAACCCTATCTCTAAGCAACTTTTGGCATGACATGGGCACTAATTTTTGGTAAAATACCACAGACATGGAATATATGTCTGCGATGAAAACCACACAATTTTGTGGGAATCAGGATATCGTAAAACGTACATTTTTATGAATAAATAAGAACTAGAAATTTCGGAGCAAAACTTAATTAAAATACGTCAAAATACGTCAGATAACATTGACAAAATCTATCTATTAGAATGAATAAATTCTTTTTCATCAGCCGTTGTCAGATTTGTCATTATGAAAAAAATTGTAAGTAAGTAACAAACTCTTTCTTGAATTCACCTCTTGCATACACAATACAGAAATTATAAAAAAAAATAATTAGGCATTGAGATAGGCAAACATCCGCCCAGACACGTAAGCTGAGGAAGTGGGAGAGATAAAAACACACATAAATGTAAGGATTCTGACACACAAACCAACAAAGACAGGCATTGAGATAGGCAAACACCCGCCGAGACATATAAGCAGAGGAAGTGAGGGAGACAATAACACATATAAATATATGGATTCAGGCATACAAACCGACAGGGACAGGCACTGAGATAAGCAAACGCCCACCCAGACACAAGAGCAGAGGAAGTGTGAGAGACAAAAAACACATATAAATGTAAGGATTCTGACATACAAAGCAACAATCACAGGCATTGAGACAGGCAAACATCCGCCCAGACAAATAGGCAAGGAGAGCGACAGCGACAAAAACACATATAAATATATAGATTCAGACATACAATGGAACAATCACAGGCATTGAGATATGCAAACACCCGCCCAGATATATAAGTAGAGAAAGTGAAAGAGACAAAAACATATAAATATATAGATTCTGACATACAAATCGACAAAGAGAGTCACTGAGATAAGCAAACATCCGCCCAGACACATAGGCAAGGAGAGTAAGAGAGACAAAAACACATGCAAATATATTGATTCAGGCATACACACCGACAGAGACAGGCATTGAGATAGGCAAACGCCCGCCCAGACACATAAGCAGAGAAAATGAGTGAGACAAAAAAAACATATGCATATATGGATTCTGACATACAAACCGACAAAGACAGGTATTGATATAGGCAAACATTTGCTCAGACACATAAGCTTAGGAAGTTACAGAGACAAAAACACCTATTGACATATCGATTCCGTCACACAAAACGACAAAGACAGGCGTTGGGATAAGCAAACATCCCCCCACACACATATGCAGCGAGATTGAGAGAGACATAAACATATTCAAATCTATAGATTATGACATACAAACCGACAAAGACAGGCATTGAGATAGGCAAACATCCGCCCAGACACATAAGCAGAGGAAGTGAGAGAGACAAAAACACATATAAATGTAAGGATTCTGACACACAAACCAACAAAGACAGGCATTGAGATAGGCAAACACTCTCCTTGGCTATGTGTCTAGGCGGATGTTTGTCTATCTCAATGATGGTGATTGTTGCTTTGTATGTCAGAATCCTTACATTTATATGTGTTTTTTGTCTCTCACGCTTCCTCTGCTTATGTGTCTGGGTGGGTTTTTACCTATCTCAATGCCTGTCTTTGTTGGTTTGTGTGTCAGAATCCTTACATTTATGTGTGTTTTTATCTCTCTCACTTCTTCAACTTATGTGTCTGGGAGGATGTTTGCCTATCTCAATGCTCAATTATTTTTTTTAATAATTTCTGTATTGTGTATGCAAGAGGTGAACTCAAGAAAGAGTTTGTTACTTACTTACAATTTTTTTCATAATGAAAAATCCGACAACGGCTGATGATAAAGAATTTATTCATTCTAATAGATAGATTTTGTCAATGTTATCTGACGTAGCCAACAAACGACATCGATAACGAATTTTAATAAAGAATTTGTTCAATTTGATACTTAACTTATGTCAGTGTTATCAAACGTATCTGTGAAAAGATATTGATAAAGAATTCACTCACTCTAAAACTTAGATTCCGTTAAAGCTATCCCAAGTATCTGTCAATAGATGTTGATAGAGAATTTATTCATTCTTATACTTAGATTTTCTCTATGTTAACCTATCTATCCGACATATGATGTATGCAAATTCCTTTTCTTACATCTACGATGTTTTAATAGACATTTGTAGCGATAAAAGAATTTATTTTGTGGTAATGGGAAGATTCGCTACTGTGGTGATAGAAATTTCTCCTATAGCGCCACTTATAGCGCTGGAGATTGTGTCAACTAGGCTAGCGCCGCTCTCAATTAATGAGAGAAAATTGAATATGTAGACATACAAATGTGGCTTCTTCTTTCTTGAGCTACCTGGAGATCAGATTCCTTTGGGAGCATTTACCTTGGAGACTGGCGAACTAGTTACCTATCATCGAACTAGACTCAGACATATAAGAGAAACAATCACATATAAAAAGACAGTACATTTATTGGACTTACCTGCTTAGTTGTACAGCAACGGGTCACTTCAATGACAATAAATGGTGACTGAGATTATTTGCGGTGCCACTTGTTTTAAATTTGAATACATATTGAAATTAAAAAACACATTTACCCCACTCCCAAACGCAGTTCTTTCGTCCTGCGCTCTAGGGACTGCCTGCCATTGGCTCACGTGCCCCAAGGACGCGAATCCTCGTCCAATAATCTCTTAAAGATATTTCAGATGATTCAGGAGTTCACACAGTTTTTTGCCTTTTAAACTTCCTTATAAATGTTATGCATTGGATTTTTTTTGCTACAATTATCTTAGCGAAATTCGAACGACTAGCGCCGTTGTCTGACTGAAGCTAGAAATGCAATTTCTCTTTTTGCTGATTAAGGACTTTTCATTTTTGCGACTAGATTTAGCTTAATTATAAGAAATCGGAATTATCTTTAGAAAGGAACTTATTTTGGTATTTCAAATACATCACATCTTACTCATGGTATATATCACCCTTACCATGACATAATGACGCCCCGTCATTAGTTACTGCCCATTAGGACTTCCAAAAATTTTCAATTATTTTTATTAATTTATTATACGTCCCTATCTAAGATTCATCTACCGGACTAAGATTATTTTTGGTTCTAGGTTAGCTACTATACTAAAGATTTTTTTTTTATCTATCTAACGCTGATTACTTTTAATTTTACAATAAGGTTGGGACTATTCTACTTTTACATTAGTTCTCTTTTTTTGATTTTGCTGTCTATATGACGTACTACATACTATCTACACAACGTTAAATGAATAGCATAATAATATTACACCTAATTCTACTTGTGGTACATACATGAATGATTTATAACATACAATATTTGGTTCAACATATTCACTGATGACATTAAAACACTTTCACTATTTAGATTTTTGCATTGTCAACGCTATTAGGAAGTAACACATGTAGCTTCACATCTATTCATCACCTTTCGTGTCCTTAGTGTACTACACCCTTCTGTTGTAAATTACTGTCCTTCACTTCTTGTGTCCTGGCAAAAATTTCAAAGCACTTACGTTATGGTTTCTTCATGGAACAGTTCGATTCTAGGTGTCTTCACGCGGCATGTTTTCCATAGTGATCAATTGTGAAGTTACTGTTGGATACTGCCCTGATGGTCGACAGATAAATGAGTCGTCCTACGGCAGTGTCTGATGTTATTCTTTTCATGATACCATTTTTAGGATTTTTTGAGGCCTATAGAGAATGTTTTCTTGCTTAAGTTTGTTAAGTTTTGACTTTTGAAATGGGTTGTCGTCATACTATAGTGACTTTCTTAATATATTGTCTTTAAATTCAACTCCGAACCTTTCAACTATCATCTAACTTCAAATATCGTTAAGTATCGTTTATCTTGTACTGCTCGGTGGTGTTCTCAGAGTCAAAGTTCAAATTGTCTTTAATTTCTGCTTCAAATATATTCAAATGTCTTTAAGTGTCATTTAACTTCAAATATCGTCTATCGTGTGCTGATCGATGGAGTTCTCAGAATTAAACTTCAAATTGTCTTTAATTTCGTCTTCAAATATCTTCAAATGTCTTTAAGTATATTTTAACTTCAAATATCTATTATGATGTGCTGATCGATGGAGTTCTCAGAATTAAACTTCAAATTTTATTTAATTTCGTCTTCGAATATCTTCAAATGTCTTTAAGTATCTTTTAACTTCAAATATCGTTTATCATGTGCTGATCGATGGAGTTCTCAGAATTAAACTTCAAATTGTCTTTAATTTCGTCTTCGAATATCTTCAAATTTCAGTATTATTTAACTCCAAATATCGTTAAATATTGTTATCTTGTACTGATCGATGGGGTTCTCGGCATTTATGTGATTATATAGTTCGTTAAAGCACTTGATACTGAGGTTCAAATATAGTGTTACCTGATACGTAATATGGTTCATGGTTGAAGAAACGACGATCGAAGGTAACTGTTGTTTTCGTAGACGAAGTTGGGATGAAAGTTACCTGGAGTTATGGTGAGTACTCTTCGTTGGTTGAGATATGATAAAATAGATGTTACTGGGTCGTATCTGTACTGGGCAGCTTATTGTAATACTCAATGACCAAAGTGTCCATTTACTTTCCTGTAATAAAAATAGCGAGGCAGTATCACACGTTCTTTAAAGTAAACACTCATAGTACAAATAAGTCACGTATTAATTGGGTATATTAATTTCTAAGCTATGAGACAGAGTTAAATAAATACACTAATATTGGCACTCACAATGAAAATCTAAAACAGAAATGTCTTCAAATTTGTTTGGATAACGAAAATATCGATATTAAATAAACATAATTTACCCTACATTATTAAGTTTGAGGTCTAATTTTACGATATTTTTCATGCCTGCATTGTTCACGCAAGTCCGTGCTGTTTAAGAAACGCATGTTGCAGCGTCATAACCACACGGTTTTACGCAAACGATACTACAATGGGGGAACAAGACATAACAAGGACTAGTGGAGACCTCTATACCCACTAGTTTTCTGATGTCTTCCCTATTTCTTGGCTTAGACGTTCTCATGGGGCTCCGGGTTTAACGGCTGAAATGCAGAGGGTCTTAGTCTCAGGATTTTTCCGTAATTGCAAGTCAACATTGGTGCCTCATATTTGCCTTTCGAATAAGGTCATTAGATGCAGGATTTCCAAGCTTGCCTGCGTAGATTCCAGTTGATGCTTGGCAAAGAACATAAGCGTAATGAAGAACTGACATCAATATGTTTTCAGAAGGCTATCGTTTAAGCAAATCCTTCAGCACTAACTAAATAAATATTATATTAAAGTCTTATTATAATCCGTTAAGTGAGAGACACCTTCACATTCATCGAGAATTCTTTGTGGGTTTTACTTAGTCGCCATTGGACATTCACAGGGTTTCAATCCATATATCTTAACTGATTAACTGGGTTTAAAATTTTACATATTATTATTGAGATATAATTTCAGATACGTCGTGAAATTCTACATATAAACGTACCAATAGGTTGTTTGGTTATAGTTACCAATTGTTTGTTATTAGTACATATAATACTCGAGTAAGAAACGCATGAATGAGCAATGTGTAGTCATAAAATAATTATAATCGGCACTAATATAAAATATTTCATATAATTAGACGCTTCTGTACTGGTAGTTTTTTTTTTTTTATTTTATAAAGCTATCAGATATAAGGGTATAGCCTGCTGAATTGCATAGTTTTAAAATAAAAATTATTTTCAAAACAACCGACACTCCGAACTAGTCGTGTTTACTTCAGCTAATAAAAACAAATTCGCTTTATCAAAATATATTGAAAACTGGCGGAAGTTTGTACGGGTATAATGGGGGTGAAGGAATATAGGCTTCACGAGGAAATCTCTTTAGTATTCACTATATAAGAATTGCATAATTTAATGTACATGTTGCTCAGATAAATTTCGCATGAACTAAAAAAGGGGAAAAGAGGAAAAAATTTTTTTACAAAAATAAATGTTTGTCGCTAAATGAAGCACAGTCTTTTCAAGTTAAACATAAACCTTAGTCTAACTTAAATAAATTATCAGGTTCTAAATAGTTTATTGAGATAATTAAATTTTAATTAATAACTTATTGAGAAATTATATTCTAATAAATAATTAAAGTAAAGATTTGAGTACGAATTGATTAGTAGAATAATTAAATAAGAATTTGACTGATATTTTAAGCAAGAAAACGAACAAAACGGCAAGTAAAAAGGAAGATTAAACACTAAAAACCTAAAAATAGAGCAAAACACGATTCAGATCAAACTCTAGCTATGAATAGTGTCAGATTATCGAATTTTTAAGTCAAGTTAGGCATATTTGATTTATTTTTGATTAAAAAATTTTTTTTTCAATCTTCACGTGGAAGGCAATTTCAGCAGGGATTCTACATCTTAGAAAACTCTTATGCCCGTTGTAGAGAGGAGATTTCGCCTCGACTTAATCCATGTATAAAACCATTAGTAAAGATATCACCGTCATCACCTTGCAGTCTTCTTATTGGTAGAAATTAAACGATAAGTAAAAAATTTTTTGTTTTGTTTTTGATGACATCAATTTTTGTTTGGACCTGGGTCAAATTTTCGTAGAAAATTCGAGGGGACCTGAGTCAGTATAGGTAAGATATAACCTGACTGACTTGCGAAAATATGTCACAAAAATTAGAGCACAATATATTTCATAGTTAAACCAATGAAACTAAAGAATATTTTTGTCACCAAACTATAGAACGGTTATTTCTCTTTTATGGTATATGTCATAGGTATAAAACAGTTAAATTAAACCGATTTTTTCTTCTTTTTTCTTTTTTTTTTTCGTCTCGGAGCTATATGAAAGTAAACTCTGTTTCTCTTTAAAATCATTATTATTCAAAAACGAAAAATTAACTATCTCACAGAAATTTCTTTTAAACCTTTACGTATTGTTTTGACTGGCCTTGATTGGCATAAAAATACTAATTTCTTACACTTGAAGGACTGAGAAATATCCCTTCCTACGGTCGTTTACACACAAAAAAATTACAAAAAACAATCATGGGCTTTGAGTTTCTACCCGGGCGTCCCACAAAACTTTGTTCGACACCAATTGTTGTTTTAAGTTTAACACTAGCTTCCTACCGTTGGATATTTTATGTGTTCGTCAACTGTTTGACAGCCCTATGAGCATTTTTTTTTGTTTATTCTTAATTAAAATTTTATTGGTTAAATTTAATTGCAAACTTTTGAATTTATTATGGTGTTAAATTCATATCTTTGAAATTTGTCTTTACATTAATTAGGGATATTTCCATCTGTCAGGTTTTTTAACGATTCTACCTGACTGTGTCGTTATTTTCTTGCGGTTTTTTCTTTTTAGGTGTGTATATCGAAATAAGGTCAAACTTTTTGTATTGCTTTTTCAAAAATTCTTGCCCTTTTAATTTTGTTTTTTTGCCGTGTGCGGCTGCTGAGGTCGGCCTTGATTTCTCTATTTCTTTAGCTACTATTTGGTCTGATTCACCATCAGACTCTTCTGAACTGGTTTCTGACAAATCCGGATTAGAACTTTTAGAGGTGGCACTCTTTGAGGTGTCACATGCCCTTCCGTCGTAAATTTCTACTCTCCTGGAAGTAGAAGGTTTATTCTCTAAGTCCTCGCCTTGAGTTCTCAACTCGGGGGATTTGAAAGATTCTTGAGAGCTTTGGGAGGAATCAATAGTTTTTGCGGGGTTCCTCCAGTGTTTGAAGGCCATGTCTTCAGGGGGATGGGGCATTCTTTGCAATAGGGATTCCCTCCGTGAGGTCCACATCCAGTCGTGTTTAGGTTTGACCTTGGACACAGTTATATCATGATATTTCCCTTGCTGGTCGTCCTTTGGAGTTTTATTACCGGGCAATGTACGTTGACTCGGTTTTATGGGAAAATTTATTAAATCCATAGCTTCTCGCAGGTTTGTTTTAGTTCAATCTTTGGGAGGAGTTTTCTTTACAGTAATACCTGGGGTTTCCACAGCTCTGTTTAATTCTTTTTGTAAGGACCGGGGCCTTTCTATTGGTGTTGCAGGGGAAACCATATCGTCTTTAAATCTTTTGGGTTGACATTGGGTGTAGATTCTATCGGGTAAGAATTGGGTTTTTAGATATATTGTATAATCTAAATCTCCCTCGCTGGCCGATGAATAACTTGTTGTACTTTTTGTCTTTTTAATTTAAGGAAAAAATCCTGGTATTAGTAATTTTTTTCTTAGGAATAACTAGATTTTTTAGAGCCACAAATAGTTCAAAGTTTTGTTCGTCAATGTCAATGTAGAAATAACCGTTAGTGAAATTAAAGGTTTTTATATCTGAGCATCGTGGCAGCGTTGGTTCATTTTTCAAATCTGATGACTAAGACGAAGGGTGATTGGAAATCCCCTTCCCTGTACCGTTGGATGTGTTTATTCGGCTAACATGCGCCTTGTAAGTTTTTCCGCTATCGGGGTTCTCCATTTTAAAGGTATATTCATTATAGTACTTTTTGAATATTCTTTACGGTCCAGAATATTTGTTTGAATGTTTTTTTCCTTCTGTTTGCGTATAGTTCCTTCGGTAAACAAAGTTTCCCATATTGAAATCTATAGTCCCCTTAAATTGGGGTTTTTTTTTAAGCTCTTGGTCTATATTGAGTGTTTAAAGTTCTTTACTCACTGTTTTGAATGTTTTCCTCATCCTATTTATGAATTCTCGTTTGTAATATTATGAGTCGTGATAATAACGAAGATATTAAATAAACTCATAACAAGGGATTCTAAAATATCGACCAAAAATTAAATAAAATGGATTGTATTTGGTTGTTTCGGAATAAGCAGTGTTGATTACGTTGGTTAAATAAGGTAAGAATTTATCCCAGTCGCTCCTGTTTTCTTTCGTATAAATACTTAGAACGTTAGAAAATATTTTATGCCTGTTTTCTATTTTGCCATTGGCTTGTGGGTGGTACGGCGCTGTCACCATTTTATCTATATTAATGAAACTAATTAAATCTTTTGTTACTTTTTCAACAAAATTGCTCGCGTTGTCGCTCAAAATTTTGTTAGGAATGCCAAATTTTAAAATTAGTTTTGCTAATTCCTTACTTGTGGCATACGCACCTTGATTTTTCAATGCTTTTGCAAAAGTAAATACTGAAAAATGATCCACAACCGAAAGAATACAAGTATGGCTTCTGCTAGAAACAGGTAAGCCTCCACTTGTCCCGTATAGGTCGAATGAGATAATATCGAAGGGGTACTTTGCTACCGGGACCCTTCCCATTGGAGGATTTGGATAAGCTGGGGTGATTTTTCTCAAATTACATGCTTCGCATGTACTTACAAATTCTTTAAGTTTTGTCAGTGCCGATTGTACATAAAATTATTGTTTCAACTTATGGAACGTTTTCATAACTCCTAAATGTCCACCTGTGTCCGAATGAAAATGTTCAAATGCAGGCCCTATCAAGTTTTGTGGTAATACAGGTATTATCGAGGTTTAGTTTCTATTTGTCTCAGCAGTCACAATCCTACAAAGTATTTCTTCATCAAGGTCGTAGTAAAAATTATCTATCTCTTTTCTAAGAGTTTTGAATTTATCCTGTAACGCCTCATCATTCACAAAATAATCAATTAGTGCTACACACATTTCGTCATTTTGTTGCTTTCTTTTTATATTTTCCAAAGATAAAGGACAATAGTTAATCTTATTTTCTTTTACTGCGTTTTTGACTTTGTTTTTCTTACATCCATGTTTGCTTTTAGCATTGATAGCATTAATTTCATTTTCTTCAGTGTCCGACGGACAATTTTCTGGATATCTACTCAAAAAGTCGCAAGCTACGTTTTGTTTTCACTTTAAATGTTCAAATTCATAATCTAGGTCTTGGATTTTCATAATCCATCTAGGTAGAATGCCCGTTGTGTTTTTAAATGTGCACAGGTACTGCAAGCTTGTATGGTCTGATCGTAGTATAAATTTTCTACCAATTAAATAATGCCTAATTTGTCCAAGTGGTAGATAATAGATAACAATTCTAAGTTTGTGGCGGAATAACTGCTTTCGCCCTTTGATAAAGTTTTACTTGAATAGCATATAATTTTTTCTATTTGTTTAGGTGTTCCCTGTAGAGGGTTAGGGTTTTCTACTGGGATTGTTTGCGAAAGGATAGCGCCTATGCCCTTTGAGCTAGCATCAGTGGTAACGATGAATTTTCCGTTTTCGAAATCAGGGAGCGATAAAATTGGTTCAGAAGTGAGCGCCTTTTTGAGTTGGTCTAGGGAAGTTTGAGCTTCCTGAGACCAGGTAACATTATGGGAGTTTCCTTTGGTTAATTCCGTGAGGGGTTTCGCAATTTGGGCATAATTGCGTACAAATTTTCTAAAGTAGCCAGTAAGTCCTAAAATTCCCCTTAATTCTTTCATAGTTCTGGGGGGCTTGAGGTTTTCAACACATTTTATTTTATCAGGGTCTGGGGATATCTCTCCCTGGGTTACTACTACTCCTATAAATTTAATTTTGGATTGAAATAAATTTACTTTCTCAGGCCGGCATTTTAAATTGCCTTGCCTGAACTTCTCGAACACCTCAGCTAAAGTTGCCAAGTGTTGCTCAGTGTTTTCCCCCACGCATATAATATCATCAACAAAATGAATTATATTCTTTAATCCTCTTAACAGGTGCAATAGGGGTCTGCATAACGCGCTTGAACTTGTTTTAAGCCCAAATGGTACCCTTAAGTATTCATAAGATCCATATTCAGATGCTGAAAATGCAGTTTTATGGACATCCTTTTTGGCTATTTTCACTTGGTGGTAGCCTTGGGTAAGGTCCAAAGAAGTAAAAATTTTGTTTTTGCTTGAAATTGAGTCAAGAATTTCGTCTATTCTTGGTAGAGGAAATTTATCGCTAACTACTTGTTTTTTGAGAGCCCTATAATCTACTACGAGTCTAAGATCTCCATTCTTTTTTGGTACTGAAATCACTGGTGCACTATACAGAATTATACTTGGGCGTATAATTTCGTTTCTTTCTATTTCATGGATTTTATTTTTTAACCACTCTTTGTGCTTATATTGCACACGATATGGCTGTTTTGCTACGGGATTACCAGTCGTTAAAAATTAATTCTGATAAAATTGGATAACCCCGCTGTAAATTTAAGATTCATAAAAAAAATCCATAAAATTACATAATAATTCGCAAAATTTTTTATTAATTTCCATATCCGTAATATGATCCATTTTAAATTTGTTTAAAAACTTCGATTTAGTCAAGGGATATTCGTTATTTGAAGTTTTAATACCGTTAACTAGTTTTCTTTTAGAATTTTCCCATGTATTTAAATGATTTTCCGTTAAAACCTCGATTTGGACTAAACAAGTCCCCTTTTTAATTGTAATTGTATCGTTTTCATGGTTATTGGATACCCAAATAAAACCTTCACCTTTGTTATAAGATATAATCTGTTCCTCGCATAACAGATTTTCGTGTATTTCAGACGGTGTCGCAAAACATATTTCTGATTTTCTAATTATTGGCTCGATCATCTGTGATATTTGAATTTTTTGCATCGTTTTGGGAGGGACTTTTGTTTTCCTCATCGCAAATCCGGAATATTTTTCTTCGTTTTCATTGTTTATTAGATTCATGCTGGCGCTATGCTGAGCCCTTGCGGCATCTTGTGACTTCACGTTGGGTTTTACTATGTTTTTCCACAATTCCACTATTTTCTTAATTTCATTTGATCTGTACTGTCGCATATCTCCTATTTTCATTTTCGCAGATTCAATACTGTTATTATTTAATTTTACTTCATTTCTGCTATATTTCTTAGGATAATTGAATAAATTCTCAATTCAGCTATGTCGTTAAGAGACATGAGGTTCAAAATACTTCGACATTATACCATTAGAAATTTTGTTTACTGTTATGTTATCTTCGTAACCTCTGTTACGATTTCTTAAGGTAGAAATTTTTTCCCCCACCTTAGCTGGGTATAAAAACTTCTCGTTGGCTACGTCTAATAGTATTTTATTAGACCTTAGAAAATTTGCCCCTATAATAGCCTTATATGGGAGATTGTCACATATAATAAAATTTGTCGTGAAGGTTCTGTTGTCTCTTTTTACGTTTAGGCAAGTTGACCCTTTTGCATTTAATTTATGGCCTGTAACACTTGTTAAATTCGGATTATTAGGGATCTTTTGTCGCCTAATGTGCAGAGGCAATGTATTAAATACGCAAGAGTTTATGATATTTACCGTAGCTCCACTGTCAACCAAGGCCGTAAAGTAAACGTTTTCTACACAAAAATCATTAAATATAGGTAACTTGTTAATAATATCACTACAAGAAGGCACTAGTATTGTTCTGGACCTATTAAATATCCTTGGCACCCTCGGGGTCCAACTTATGTTTCTGAGGGGCCTGAAGCGTTTCCCTGAGAATTTATTTCACTTGTCGGTTCCTGTAATAGATATTCAGACGTATTAGGTTCCGTAGGCATATTTAAATGATTTACGTCTGCATGTCTTCGCCATGTATTATTATGGTAACGTGGATGTCTCGTGTCAGTGCCATTTGCTTGCGCTGTTTGACAGTGCTGTTGGCTTGTAAAAATTTCATTTCTCATCGGCAAATTTTCATGATTTTTATATTGCATTCTCGCATTATATTGGCCTTGGCGAGTATTTGGGTTTTCAAACCGGTAATTAATTTGCCTGTTGGGGAAAGGGCTATACAAATTTGGTTGGTACGCATTATAAGGTACTGATTGGCGTAATCCCCCTCGACTATAGCTTACTGAACGACTAGTGGAAAAATTTGTTCTTTTGAACAAATGGTTACCGTAATTTTGCGTATTACCGACAGTGGTTCTTGGGATGGGATTGGTGACGTGGTGACACTCTTTTGCTATGTAGCCCATACGATTGCAGTTATAGCATCTGCGTAGTTGAGTGTTAATGTGCTAAAAACGTACTGTTTTCTGCCTAGCAGGTTCTGGCGTTTTGTTTCTTTGTGCTACTGGGGAGTTATCCCTTAAAAAGAAATTGGGGGATGTCTGATCGCCCTTGAAGATAAGGTTTGCGTTTGAGTCGCCTAGGCTGTTTATTTTTGTATTACTATGATTAGCAACCATTTTATCAACTTCAAATAGTCGCTCTACATCTTGGACTGCAAGATCCAACGTCTGAATATTCTTGGATATTATTACTGGATACAGTTTTGGGGGTAGCCCTTGAAGGAAGGTATTTACTATGATTTTTTCATACAGTTGCCCCGAACCACTTCCGTATTTTGCTTCTACAGAAATGCGTATATTATACAGATATTCCCTTATATTTTGTGAAAAATCAAAGTTCACTACTCCATGTTTTAATTTATTTATTGAACTAGTTTCTATAAATATCTCTTTGAATGCTTTTAACAAGTTATCGACTGTATTTATTGGCAAGTTGGCGTTATTTCCTACGGTATTCTAGACCTGTTTTAGAAAGGTTAAGGCTTGGCTTCTTAATCGTAGAAGCAGCATTTTTTTTAATGCTTCAACGTCTGTTTTTGTTAATTGTACAAACTGGGTCAATTGGATATTGAATTTGTCAATATCTGATTGACCAGTGTATTCCGGGATAGATTTTGCAATCTCTATATTTTTTGCGACTAACTTTTGCACTAATAGTAATTAATTTAGATCGTTCATTTTTTTTTTTTTTTTTTTGCGTTTATATCAATGGACACTTTCAAGGGAAAAATTTTTGGGGGGTACTTTAATATAAAATTATATATAAGTGGTTCACTATCATAGCTGAGTGTTGCTAAACCTATCCCGGCCACATTTATGTCTGCATATGCCCAAAAATTAAATTTGACTTATGATTCTTATATGTAATCACTCGGTTGCAGTTATAATACGATTTCCTGCACGCACCCTATGTACGATTGAAAAATTTATATTGCGGTAATAGGGAAGATTTGCTACCGTGGTGATAAGAACCTCCCCGAGTACGCCGGTTAGATTACGGGAGAGTTTGTCAGCTAGGCCGACGTTGCTCTCAAGCCATCAGGGAAAATTTAATATCTAGTTATATAAATGCGGACTCTCCTGCCTTGACCTACCTGGATATCAGATTCCTTCGGGAGCGTTGACCATGGAGACTTGTAAACTCATTATCTCTTATCGGACTAGACTCAGACATACAAGAGAAACAAACACATATAAAAAGACAGTAGATTTATTGAACTTACATGTTTAGTTGTACAGCAACGGGTCACTTCAATGACAAATAAATGGTGACTGAGATTATTTGCGGTGCCACTCGTCTTAAATCTGACTTCGTATTGAAATTAAAAAACACATTTACCCCATTCCCGAACGCAGTTCTTTTATCCTGCGCCCTAGGGACTGCCTGCCATTGGCTCACGTGCCGCGAGGACGCGAATCCTTGTCCAATAATCTCTTTAAGATATTTCAGATGATTCAGGAGTTCACATAGTTTTTTGCCTTTTAAACTTCCTTATAAATGTTATGCATTGCATTTTTTTTGCTACAATTATCTTAGCGAAATTCGAACGACTAGCGCCGTTGTCTGACTGAAGCTAGAAATGCAATTTCTCTTTTTGCTGATTAAGGACTTTTCATTTTTGCGACTAGATTTAGCTTAATTATAAGAAATCGGAATTATCTTTAGAAAGGAACTTTATTTTGGTATTTCAAATACATCACATCTTACTCATGGTACACATTCTAAACGTTTGATATGCTGGCTTACTAAAAAAAATTGGTCACTACAAATATTATTTTTCTAATAGTAAAAGTCGCAACACACATATCTATATCATTCCCATTTTGAAGTTGGAAAATATTAAATGTGATTTTTTTGTGTTTTAAGTGTGTTTCATGAAATTCTAAGAGATTTAAAAAAAGAGTTGAAAAAAGTTAAAAAAAAAGTTAAAAAAAAGTTAAAAAAGTTAAAAAAAAATGATAAAAAAAAGTTTAAAAAAGTAAAAAAAAAGTTAAAAAAAAGTTAAAAAAAAGTTAAAAAAAAGTTAAAAAAAGTTAAAAAAAAGTTAAAAAAAAGTTAAAAAAAAATGTTGGGGGGGGGGGGGGAAAGAGGAGAGGAAGGGGTTGGAGGGAGGGATAGGGTTGAGTGATAGGGGTAGGAGTTGGGGCCCTAGTATCAGAAGAAATTGTTTGTCTAGTATGCATCTCAAATCATCGTGATATGCATATTCTCATGATGATGCCATAAAAATGCCCCGAAACAGGTCACTTTTAACAGCCATCAAGAATACAATTGATAAATCGAATGTGCTTGAACTTGTTCCACTTTAATGGAATGAACATGTTACGATATTGTGACGCTTAACATCAGTTGGGCAATGTCCAAGAAACAATTCATTGGATGTATTTCTAAAATCATAATATGATCACGGGTCTCACGTTCGATTCCTACATTAAACACAAATTTCATATAAATCAATGGGAAGATACTGAGAATGTAAAAAACGTAAATTAATTAATTTAAAAAAAATAGTTAATTAATGTAATTATGTAAATTAATGTATTTATATAAATTAATGTAATTATGTAAATTAATTAATAATACATTAATTTATGTAAATTAGTTCAAGGTTAAACATAAGTCAACCACGCCTAACAAATTAGACTAAATTACGAAAAGAATTTCACAATTTCAAACAAAGGATACATTATGCACTTTGAACAGAAACAATACGAATTTTCACGGTGGTTGAATTCCGGTCATTACACTGTCTGCTTGTATGGCGGGAGTAGTGTCCGCTAGAAACTGTTATAGCTATATGGAAGACAACCCGCTCTCTAGCGTTATAGCTATATAGGGGGACTGTCCGCTCTTAACTTGTTATAGCTATATAGGGAGACACCCCGCTCTCTAGCGTTATAGCTATATAGGGAGACACCCCTCCTGTAGATATTGTAGCTGTACTACTAATGAGAAGGAACTTGCGCTGATTTCCAAAGATTAGTCTCTTCTGTTGAATTGTATGTATCTTTTCTAATTACTGAATATACCTTAACGGGGATTTTTTATGAAATATCTGGTTTATTCTTCGTTTCTCTTGCTGAAATTTTCGTTGATTGGCTGGTCTTTTTTTTTTCTTTGTTTCTTCGTGCGTTAAGAGCTAAAATCTTTTAATTTTTTGTTGGGGGGGGGGGGTATTTATCGGAGTTAGGTTTCTGTGCAGAAAATGGACCATTAATGTTGGTCGGAAATACCATTGGTTCAATTAACTTTGTGTTTGCCAAAAAGTTTTTGTGTGTCTGTTTTTTTTTTGTTTTTTTTTTCTGTGGGATTTTGTTGCATGTTCATGACTCATTAAAGTCCACAAACTTTAGTGAAATATTTTAAATGAGCTGTTGAAAACGTGTCTGTTTTAGACCTTTTTGTTTGACAAATAAAATGTGTCATTTAGTAGAACTTATGACGCTAAATTCGAAAATATGATCAGAAATGTTCTTATCGCACAAATTTTTGTGTAATTTTTGAAAATTTGCTATTTTGCTAAACTTGAGTATTTTTACTCTTAAAAAAAATAGGTTAGTTCTTTTGAAATGTTTAACTGGAACTACATATTTAGAGTTAAACGAATTTTTTTTTTTGTTTTTTAATTACATTTTTTAGCTGGAAAAGTTGCATGAAACAGTGGCATGAAAAAATCTGCCTCTGCTATTTTGTTTTCAGATTATAGTTTCTCCGAGAAAAAAAATTGTTAAAAAACTATTCGGAAACTCGTCAACTGGGAAATTTTGAATGTAATTCACTCTTTTAAAAATAAATTTAGTTCTTTTGAAATATTTTCCTTGTGATTTTATCTACGCGGGTTTTATTTTTGTGATTACATTTTGAGCTTACCAAAAAACAATTGCATTGGGAAAACTCGCCTTGACTTTTTTGTTTTTTAAGTCAAAAACATAATTGTCCCTAAAAACAACTTACTTAGAACTTAGACCTTCTTGGGCCATCTGTGGCCACGGGCTCCAAGACCATCTGTGGTATGCTTAGTCTCCGAGGCCATCTGTTGCACATAGATGTTGCGCGAGGATGTCGCCCATTGAGGTTTGAGTAACGTATGCTCACATCGGAGATCACGGTCGTAGGTGCGTCTAAGCGTGCGGCTAGCCAGTTCTGGCGTTACTGACTTTTTGTTGCGAATCGACGTTTCATGTACGTCTCAAGGACATGTTGTCGAACGCTTTCAATCTTTTCTCTGTCTTCATGTTGAGTTTCTTGTACTTCCTAGCATAAATCATAACTGACATGACACCAGTGCTGAGGGATTGCAATTTTAAGAGAAAAGATTACTTATTTCGACCTCCAAACTAGTTTGAGTCTGTCAAAGGTGGCGTTTTCCCCGCCTATTCCTATCTTAGTCTCATTTTTTTACTTAACTATTAAATCCCTTTATGTTTGACCCAGCTCCCAAGGTATTTATAATCACGGATTTACTCTATTATACGATTTCTAAATACGAGTTTAAGTGACGGGTATGATGTTACCATTTATTTCATCAATGTTGACGTGCATTCAAACTTGGTCTGGTTTATCGCTTATTTTGTACAGGAGCTCTTGGAGTCGCTAAAATTCACCATTTTGTTAAACTTGTGTGTTTCGACTCTTTCAAAAAATGAGTTTAGTTCTATTGAAATGTTTTTCTGGTGCTGCTCCATGCTGAGTTTTATTTCTAGGATTATATTTTTGAGCTAAGCTAAAATATTTGCATTAGAAAAACTTTTCTAAACTATTTTGCTTTTAAGCCGAAGCACCACTACCCCCCCCCCAAAAAAAGGAAAAACATATATTAAAAAAATTGTTCGAAAATTTAGGTAACTGTAAAATCCTGACTGCATTTGAGATTTCAGCTGGAAAAGCTGGATAGGCAGCTTGCATCAAGACTACAAAACTACTATTATCAGTTTTATATAATTTCAGCTGTTTGTCAGTATCATCAATTTTATGCGTTTATCTCTTTATTAGTTTTATAACAGCTACGTATTTTTTATTATGCTGGAACCGAGGCTATGATAATTTGAAATGTTATATTATAAATGTGAATTCGATGCAAGACCATAAAAAAGTAAATTGGCTTTTTAGGTACTTTGACTGCTTTAAATGGCCTCGTCCATTTTAACCAGCGAGTGCGTTTTTTGGATTTTTTTCAAACTCTTTAAGACACGTGGAAAATAATTTTTGTTATCAAACCAAAAGACATAACTTTCCATCACAGCACAAATTTCATACAGTACGGAAAATTCCTATTAAAGATTTACTCTCTATTAAAGATTTTTGGGACACAACAGTCGTACACCTTTCGTCATGACTCCGCCTTCGTGCTTGCGCAATGACAGTTTTTTAGCGCATCGGGATGGGAATATAGGAGACCTGTTGAAGTTGTTGCTGTGATGCTTTGGGAAACTTCCCAAACTGTGCGCTGTGATGTGTCCCATTTCTGAACCGAATTTTCCAAACTGTATAATATTTATGCTTTGCTTTTCATCATGTTCAATAGTATATCATCGCTGTTAAGCCCAAAAATTGTATCTAATATTTTATATTCTGAGAACTGTTTGCAAAGCTGCTCTCAAAGGGAGGAGCAACAGAGCAGGGTATATTCAATAATGCTTTGGTCCTCCTGACCTACGTTGCCTTGCTACCCCCTCCCTTTTTGAGAACAGC
Organism: Artemia sp. Qi Xiang Cuo; assembly: GCF_049724085.1. Lineage (NCBI taxonomy): Eukaryota > Metazoa > Arthropoda > Branchiopoda > Anostraca > Artemiidae > Artemia > Artemia sp. Qi Xiang Cuo. The sequence goes on from NC_142804.1 coordinate 64,349,945, forward strand.
TTAACAAATGGCTTTTGGCAATCGCCTAACACGTGTGAAAATGTCAGATAAGACCTTTAAGCGTGGCAGCGATGATGTGGCTTCAATGGGGTTTAAGTATGGTTGTGGTTTAAGTGTGTTTCTAGATAGTTAATGAAAAGCAGTTGTCGTTTTCTTGGCTTTATTTTATTTTTATTATTGTATTTTTTTATATTACTATTGCTATGTTTTTGTTGTTTTTTTTTCTCATTTTTCTCTAGTCTTTTTTGTGGTGAAAAAGGAATTGAGGGTTGTTCAGAAATACCATGGATTCTTACAGCTTCGTTTTTGCTAAAGAACGGAAGTTTTCGTACTTTGCGTCAGCTTTAATTCATTTTTGGCTGCTTGTTTATGCCTCACGAAAATCCGCAAGTTTAACTGAAATGCTGTAATTGAGTTGTTGAAAACTGCAAAAATTCTGAAAATTCTACTGGATAACAAATTAATACGAGTTTAAGTGATGGGTATGATGTTACCATTTATTTCATCAATGTTGACGTTCATTTAAACTTGCTCTGGTGTATTGCTTATTTTGTACAGGAGTTCTTGGAGTCGCTAAAATTCACCATTTTGTTAAACTTGTGTGTTTCGACTCTTTCAAAAAATGAGTTTAGTTCTATTGAAATGTTTTTCTGGTGCTGCTTCATACTGAGTTTTATATCTAGGATTATATTTTTCAGCTAAGCTAAAATATTTGCATTAGAAAAACTTTTCTAAACTGTTTTGCTCTTAAGCCGAAGCACCACTACCCCCCCCCCCCAAAAAAAAAAACAACATATATTAAAAAAATTGTTCGAAAATTTAGGTAACTGTAAAATTCTGACTGCATTTGAGAATTCAGCTGGAAAAGCTGGATAGCCAGCTTGCATCAAGACTTCTGCTGGATAAATTCTACTGGATAACAAATTAAAATTCTACTGGATAACAAATTAAATAAGTTCCAGAAGCAGATATAATTTTTTGGTTAGAAGCTAGTCAGTACCTGTAGTTTAGTTTAATAGTTAGTATTTTAGTAGTCTAGTAGTTTAGTTTTAGTACTTTATGTGTGTGTTATTAAAGAAGGATTAGAATGGTGTGCCTAAAGATATTGTAAGGGCACATCATTCTACTCCTAAGTTTGTTTTGGGGTTGAGGGAAGGTTGGGAGGATGGAGGATGATGTATAGTTGATAGGGAACAAGGTTTTATGTAAACTATTTATGTATTAAATGTATTTCCATGGTGAAAGGGGCTCCCTATGGCGGAAAGGCACCCTGCAAAACGGTATTAATTCAAAACGGAAATGGTATTTTTTGGTGGTTTTGAATTTTTTGTAGTATACATCAATTGTGTTTGGCTACCCAAATTAAAAAATAAAAGATGTTTTTAACAGTGTAGGTGACATAAAAGTTTGAAATTAATTGAAAAAGATTATTATGTCACCGAGACGAGAGGCGGTGGGATTAAAAAAAAAAGAAGAAGAAGCTATCCAGTTATCTGATATCAGAGAAGTTTTGTCTTATCCTAAACTAGTATCCCTTACCTGTTTTTGTTGCTTTTTTGCTGGAATTGTTTATGCTTGAGGCGCTTTATTTCAGTAAAAAAAACTGTTCGTGTTTCCTTTTATTGTTGGTTATTTTCTTTTTATTTCCTTTTGTTTCTGTTTTGTTTCTTCATATTTTTAATTGTATTGTTTCTTGTTATGAACCAAGTTTTTCAATTTTTATGTGCGAGAGGGCTCTATGCCACGGAGACGACCACCTCTATCCATAAAATGTACCAGGATTATGACGGTCTCCCCTAATTTCTAAAATTTTCAAATAATTGTGCAACTTGTGATTCTTTAGTTTTTTTCCTGCTGGTTGACAAGGCTTTCAAAATCTGTCGTCAGCGAAATTACTAGGTGGGCTGGCGGAATCCAACTAAAATTGGCCTGAAACTACATCTTTGGTTTCGGTTGCCACGCTAGATCTATGAGGGTAAGCCTACATTTTTGTTATCCGGGTCAGTCATAAGTACATTTTAGATCTCACTTAAGCGTGTTATGGGACTGCTGCTAGGGTTTTAGTTTTGCCTTCAGAGGTTTCTGCTACAATTCTAAAGCTTTTTTAGCAATATTTGCTAGAAGCAAGTGTAATATGAGCTTTTAGATCTTGTTTTGTTGTTTGGTACATAACCACGGGAAATTGATGGCGAGGTATAAATTGCGAACCATAATTATGTCTGAAGTAGTCAAAATTCAGCGGCAAACTTCAAACGGGACATCCAGTTGTTTCCCCATGAAACATAGTTGTATGCGTTTCACAATAGCTGTGACCCATAGTCTCACTATTCCCTACACTTCACGTGGCCTCAGCACCCTAGGTTTATTGGTCTATATTTACTACCTATCATACTCCTTAGCATAGTGTAATTTCGCTGTTTATATTTTGGCAAAGACTAGTGCCAAGAATTATGAATATTGTCTAGAGCCATGCTCAATTATTTAGTCGATGTTCCCTTCGGCTTTCAGTAATCTTTGCTACACATCCGTTCAATTGACACAATATCTAATGCAGTCCATTGAAAAGTGCAACAGTTGAATCTGGATGAGCGGGAAATACTTTTTAAAATCCTATGTAAAAAGAAAAAATTTGGAGCTTCAATCACTGAGAGTTCTTTCAAAGTACGAGGTCACTTTCTCATACCTCATCCGTATCTATTAAACTTTTATCCGTCCCACCCTAGAATATTGTAGCCCTAGGCATGGCACATGGGCCCTTGGTGCCAGCACCAAAGGGCCCTTGGTGTGGCACTTTGGTCTAGGATCCCGGAAGTCTGACTAGTTGGAGACGATTCAGTTAGAGTCTTAGTGATTGCATCTAGGGAACCTAAGACTCCTTATTTGGGACTACTTGGGGACCTTAAGCTTTGAGCCTTGTCTAACCGCCGTCAGAATATCTGCAAAAACTTTTGGTTATCCCTTTTAAACAACCCTATTCGCCGGAATATTCTCTCCCCTTTTTATCATTCCCCAGGCATAAACTCCCTTGGTAAGTGACCTTGTTCCAAAAATACCGCCGGTCGTCACGCGACATAGGAGATATTAAAAAAGTTTAGTTCCCGTTTTTGTGAAATGTTACAGTTCTAAAGTACTACTCTAATTACGTCATGTAGTTTTGTAAGATTTTGTGAATTTAACGTTTAATTGTCCATGTAGATTTTTGCTTTGTTTTTCTATACGTTCTTTGTATACTTTAGTGTTGCAACAAAAAAATAAGAAAAGATTAGGCAAGGTGCTATTTCCTCAGCTTGTTATTTCAGTAATTATGCCCTTGGAGCTCCAGACCAGTGTCAGATGTGTTGCGTTCTTTCTGGCCTCAATATCTCTTTAGTCACATATGCTTATGACATTAACCTCAGCCGAACTTTAGACAAAATTTCTGAAACATTCCAAAAACTTCAAACAGAATACTTGACATCTGGTCTTTAATTCAACGCTGAAAAATCTAACGTAGTTTTTAACTGGAAAGGCACTTCCTGATAAAACTGTACTTGTAAATTCAAAAGATCTGCCCGTCTGATCAAATCGTTCATCTGGGCATTCCCATTGGGAATGCAATTGCTCATACTCATTCATCTCATAACAGAACACGTCAGACACAGCTTATCAGCTTCATATGCTTCCATAGACTCTGCTTCTTTTTAATCGCCAGTATCTGTCAACGCTATGCAACACTGTTGCTCTTCCTCACACCCTCTACGTAGCACCCTTCTGGAAGATTCTTAAACACGCAGATAAATAGAAAATCCGTTCCACTTTCTTTGTGGAACGGATTTTGAAAATTTTGTTTCTCAAGATTAAGGTTTTCTAAATTTTCCAAAGTTTTGACTTATCTGGATTATTTTTTCCACGCCAGAAAATACTAGCATGCCAATTTCCAAAAAACAAAACATAATGTTGTTTTCGAGATTAAATAAAAAAAACAAGTTTCTTTAACTGAAAGTAAGGAACGACGTTAAAACTTCAAACGAACAGAAATTATTCCGTATATGAATGGGGCTGTCCCCTCCTCAACGCCTCGCTCTTTACGCTAAAGTTTTTTGTTGTTTAAAAAAAGAGTTGTGAGAAAGTCAAGTTTTCTAGAGTTTCGGTTGCCATTCAGCCGGGTCGCTCCTTACTTACAGTTCGTTACCACGAACTGTTTGAAAAAAAATATGACAGAAAACTAGTTTTAGATATACTGGCCAAAATTATTTTTTAAACAAAGTTAGTAATTCTATTCGAGTCCATTGCACTGTATTACCCGAGTATCATAGTGCCGTAAAGATAACCGTGTTTTAAGCCATCCTTAATGTTTCTTTTATTTCGCAGACACTTTGTGACCAAGTATTATACGCTCCATTTTCTATTTGCTGTTTCTATACTGGAATCAATCTACTAGAAAAGAAATCATTCAGTGATATCATAGCAGAAATTAAGGCCAAATTTGCTTTGACTTACACGGTAAGTTTTTCATAGACCTATAGTTAATTTGTTGTTACATAAAATGATATGGACTTATTGAAAGTGAATATGAAACTTTCTTTTTTTACTTTAGCAAGTCTGGATACAAGTTTTATCTTAAAGTATCAATTAGAGTACAAATGATATCTGACTGTTAGAATTGGTTAAGTGAAAACTTGTGCGTCACTATATATCTTACTAAAATTAAGAAAAAACAGGAACTAGTTTTTGGTAGTAATGGATACTTAAAAAAAACTAAATGTAGGTGAAACATCAGCGAAAATTGAGCTAAAAGGTATGCCGTCGAACAGCTTAAGAAGGTGTAGATTTCCTTTGAAGGTGTTGTTGTCTTTGGGAATCGATGTATTACTAATGTTTGTTTTTTTAGGGATGAAAAGGGTTGTCAAATTTAACTAATTAGTTTTCCTTTTTATTTTACAGTTCAGCGTGGCAACACTGACGAAAATGGTGTAATGCCCTAAAAACTTAATAATTTTGAACCAACAAAAGAAAAATCTTGAAAATCATGGTTTTCAAGTATGCATATACCGAAGGTGGGTGCAGGGTAGTGGGGGCATATTTTGTTTTATTTTGATGTCCTTGGTACTTCATGGTTTACGTTCGTGCAGAAATTGGTAATTGTGTGACAAGCCTACAGTTGTAAATTACAACGAAAGGATGAGATATTTTTATCATTGAATTCGTCAGATTCAGATCTATGCATTTGTCGAGTCAGGATTATAATGTTTCTATGACTTTCCTGGAGAACGACCTACATCTGCTTAGAAATATGAAAAGTTTCTGTCGCATATTTCTGAAGGATGTTCAGCGTAGTTTTTAATCTAAATAATTACAAAGCAAACTTCAAAAGTGTAAACTGGTAGATAGTTCAATCTGAATCACAAATAAAAATGAAAATAAAACACGCTTAAAAATTAAAACTAAAAATGTGCATAGGGGATATAAACCTTAAGATTCTCTATTATATTGAAGTTGCTTGTGTTCTTTAATTGAAGCCTTTTGTCGATCTGTAATTAATTCGTAGTGGTATAAAATAATTTGAATTTTCTAAAATGAACCCGAAACACACGAACCCGGCAAAAATATAAATTTTCTGTTGCAGCAAGTCCGCCTTCAAAATTTATCTGAAGAAACAACTGAACTCGCTTACCGAACTCATATAGCGGATATTGAAGTATGCAAAGATTACCGAATTCGGTTGTGTTGTTTAATTTGAGGATATCCAGCCCTTTTAATTTTTGGAGTCATTAAGGCTTATGTTCCCTCTGAAACATGTAATTTTACGACAAGCACAGAGCTATAATCTTCACCGAACAAGAGACTTCCATCATTGTATTCATTAGTTTTAAATCTGCCCATTAACCTACCCAAAGCCGTCCTAGCCGATTGAATTGGTGCGCTGGATATAGGATTCTTTGTCCGAGAGGGCGAGGGTTCGAATCCTAGTATATCCATTTATTTGGTTTGGGAAGGGGAGTCAGTGGCGTGACTCTGTAAGCTCAGCCCGAGTCTACCCAGCTTTAAATAGGTACCTGGAGAAATCTGGGGAAGGTAAACAGGAAAGGTGTGTGAAGGCACAGGATGGTTGGCCCCCAACCCCCCATTGCACTTCCTGGCTGAAGGGCCAAGAAACGGAGATCAGCACCGCCGGTAGGGACTGTAAAGTCCAATGCCGTATTCTTCACCTTTTCTTTTTTTTTTTACCTTTACCATTAACCGACCCAGAATTATAATATTATTTTGAATTTTACTCAGAGAGAGAGCGATCTAAACATGCTTAGAAAATAAGGAAATTTTTCTTTTTTCAACGATTCACTTAGTTTTTTATGTACTCTTAATTTTAAAAGACTGTAAAGCATTTTTCCAAAATGTAATTCTGTAGATGGGTAAAACTGAATACACAGACATGCCACTATGTTATCGTATTCCAATTAATCTTGGGAAGAATAATAATAATAAGTTTTATTAGCCATAGGCCATACGTAATTATACATAGGAACAAACACTATACCTGCAATCCGGACCATGAACCACGTCATTCACAATTCCTTCCGTAACTGGATAACTTCTCAAAGGTAAATTACTGTCGTATCCACGATAGTTTGATCCAGTGTTTTAGCTCTGCAATATATCCAGAAACGTAACTTTACGCATAAAATACGCTCCCCTAGGCTTGTCCGTTACTTGACTATAACCTCTTGGAGACTATCTGACTGCTCTACTTTAGCCTTCCATACCTGTTACTTAAGGCTATCTGACTGCTCTACCTTAGCCTTCCATACCTGTTGCTCAGGCTATTCTGACTGCTTCTACTTATAGCCTTCCATACCTGTTGCTTAGGCTATCTGACTGCTCTACGTTAGACTTCCATGCCTGTTGTCAGGCTATCTGACTGCTCTACTTTAGCCTTCCATACCTGTTGCTTAGGCTATCTGACTGCTCTACTTTAGCCTTCCATACCTGTTGCTTAGGCTATCTGACTGCTCTACTTTAGCCTTCCATACCTGTTGCTTAGGCTATCTGACTGCTCCACTTTAGCCTTCCATACCTGTTGCTCCTCTTCCTTAATTCTCCCTTCAATTAGCTGCAACACTTTACTATCCTCCATACCAGGTCCTCCCCCATCTCCCAACAAAAACGAACGCCCTAAATCATCTAGAATTCTCTTGACCTTAAAGAATATAGTATCTGTGAAAGTTATCTTGAAACTTAATATAAAACAACTTGCAAATGAACATTTATGATAATCCGAGACATCAGAGTAGGCGTGTCCTTAGGGATTTATGCAGGGGAAACTCGGTACCCGGGCCCCTGAAAACCCCAAATTTTTCTCGCATTTCTGGGTACTTCTTATTCAAATTAACAAATTAAATTTATTTTTTCATGATTCTCCCCCCCCCTCGAAAGGTTTATCCGCACTTGCCTAGGTGAGCCCAACGTTTCCTCACATCCATATTTTTTTTATTCATTTTGTAACCGAAATTCGCGCTGTTGTTTAGTTGTTTGCAGAAGCAAAATTTTTCGCCAATTTTAAGCAGTAAAATTATCAACATTCATGCATTCCTAAGGGAATTCAATTGGTGGCGCGCTTTCTATGCTAGAACCAAAAAAAACTTGAATCTTTTGACTATTGCACGACTGTATACTACACAGTAAAACTGGTATAATTTGCATACTAGTATAAGAGACATCAGCTGTTTCATGGGCTCCGGTTTTTGGATTTGCGTTGTTTTGTAGTATTGCAGCTTTTGTCACTATGGCTTCTGATGCCCATCTCAGTTTGTACACAAGGATTTCTGAACTTGATTATTTCAAGTTAAATATTGAACTCTATTACCAAAATAGTACGTATTTCACAAACTGGCGTTTGATTTTTATCGAAATTAGTATTTCCGTGTATTTGAATTCAGTTGTCAGATGACTTCCAACTTTCCCCACAGTTCGACATGCCTCAGATAATCTATATATAGATGGCCAAAATTGTTTTATTTATGTATTAACTTTAAAAAAACATTTTTCAGAAAAGAAAGTTTTCCTAGGATAAGTAAAAAGCGATATTAAAACAAGTGACCCAGATATAAAGTCATATAATATAGCAAACTTAAGACAACAGGAATTACTATGAATGAATAAACGGAACCTTGAATGAACAGCACTCAAAATTAATAAAGATATCAAACTTTAAAATAACATATTTTGCAATGGATGAGATCTAAAACGAATAGAAATTACAATGAACGATCAAGCAAAACTTAATACGAACAGAAAGTACCACAAGTAACCCTTAAAACCTTTCGAAAAATGGTGTAATAGGGTCATGACATAGTATTTTTTTTTCTAATTCCTTTGCCACTTCATCGTGGTAAACTTCCACAGGGCCTTAGGCCTTATAGCATCAAACCTTTTTTGCAGACTGGAGACGAACACTTTCTTGGGAATCTCTCACCCACTACCCCAACATTCAACTTAAAATCTCTTGTCGAATCAAAATCTTCTACCCCTCCTCCCCTTCATCTCCCAAAGACAAAATATTGAATTCCCCCTCCCTTCCAGAACTCCTGGAAAGTTTCGAACCCCCAAGTCCTCTCTGATATATTGCATATACACAATTTTGGTAATCCTGGTTATTGGTTCGCTTAATGTCTTTTTAGTGCTAAGTCCCATAGCGGCTAATAGTGCTAAAATCTTAAGGCGGATCAGTTTTTTTTTTAATGTCTGATCCTTCAGATCTGGAGAACATGTTTTGGGCCAGTCGCACACCCAACATCAAACAAGCCCCCCTTTTTGCATTATCTGTGAACAATTGACAATTTGTATTATTTACGGCCCTTGCCCCAGTGGCTGGAAGGTCATTTTATCGCTGGAAATATGTTTATTGGACCTTTCGACTATTTTGAGTGAAACCCTGATCGGATATTATCCGTGGTTATAGGGGACGGGTAACAGAAGTGCACGGGAGGGAGGGAGGTTGTCCTCCAATCACGTTCGAATTTTAAAAAGGACAATATAAATTGAGTGAGCTCTCTCCAAGGTTTCTGCGACCATTCCTTTCATACGCAGTGGCCAGAAAAAAAAAATATTACATTGAAGGCACATAACTTTTTACTTTGGTAGCTTTGGGAGCCGGCGTTTACCCCCCACCCGGGAAACCCCATCCCGGTGTAAAATACCACCCCGCGGAAAATAGCCCCCACCCTGAAAAAGCCCACTTCCCCGTAGAAAATTCATCCCCAATAATTCCCCCACACGCAAAATTGAGGAGCCAAAGACAAAGTACAAAATATAATCCTCAAATTGTCGATTATGTGTCCTAAGGGATAACAAAAGGACCGGATATAAAAAAACGGTTTTAGGTCAGGGGCTGGCTGGTCTTCAAATACTTTTGACTTATAAAAAAAGGACTAGAACTCTCAAAAAATGTCCGTATGTTTCCCAATAAAAAATACTCTCTGTAAGCAATTGACAAATCGCAAAACTTACAGTCCTTTTCCTAAGGGCTTTGGGGGGTCTTGTCATCCCTAGGGGTATATTTATTGGACCTTTCAATTATGATGAACCAAATGACTATCCCAGAAATTTATTCGGATGTCTTTGGGGGGGGGGGAGGGGGCTAGTTGTCATTCATTCTGTTTGGTCATTTAAACAGTCACTTAAACTTTTAATTTTGTTTGAATGAGCCCTCTCTCAATCTTCTATGACCCTTGGTTTGATTCGATCATTTCTGTGGGAAACTTATTACAAGTTTCATTTAACTTGATAAATACAGAATTAGTTCTAAGGGAGAGACGAGGGGAGGTAAAAATTGATATATAATCCCAAGGATTGTATTCAGCACTTTAGTTGGGGAGTTATATATTTTTTTTTGGGGGGGGGGGGTACTAAAGAACTTTAAAAAACGCATCAGAAATGTGTTTTTATTGTTTTTATTTATTGTTTTTCATTTTTATTAGGTTTTTACAAGTCAGACAAACATTTCCATCCCTTATTGAGCCTTTAGGTAAAGGGGAGGGGAGAGTGGGAGGTAGAAATTTATATTTAACCCCTCTTGATTTTTGGGAAAATTTCTAGTCTACGCTGTTATTATGAAAGTAAAGAGTAACATCAAACCCCAAAAAGAACAAAATTTATTCCGTATAGGAGGGGGACTGGCCCTTCCTCATCCTCAACTCCGCGTCATGGTAGTAGAAACTTCAGTAGATGCTCATTCGATCAGAAATTGAGAGTTTAGTCTTTTTTTTATAAGTCGAAAGTGATTAAAGACCAACCAGCCCCTGTCCTAAAACTGTTTTTGATATATGGTCCTTTTGTTACCCCTTAGCACACCTGATCGACATTTTAAGGTACCTATTTTGTACTTTCTTTTGGCTACACAATTTTGCGTGTGGGGGAATTTTCAGAGGGGGTATTTTCTGTGGGGGGAGGGTGGGGTTACACGCCTAGACCCGGTAGCGTTAGAGCATTACCTCTCAAAATTATTTGGGAGCAATGGGTAATATACATAGTTTTAGAGCCATTTTGACCCCGGAGCTGAACTTATAAAACTCTTCGACTATTCTGAACAAAATGGTTATCTTCTAATTTTGATTCTATTCCATGTGATGTATAAGAGGACATGGGAATAAAATTGGTACCTAGGGTGGGGTAGGTGGGGTGCCAATCGCTTTTGGCCGTTGAAATTGGCGTGAGGACATTCCACTTCCAATCAAATGACCCCCGTCCCAAGTTTCTCCGACTACCTCTAACATATGTAGTGGTTGATAAAAATAAACGTTTCAATAAACGCTGTATATTAGGGATCAATTTAGAGACAGAAAATCTTTTCAATTAGACATGTCTCCTTTGGTAACCAATCCTTTTTATTACTATAATACTCTTTTTATATGCCATCGCATTACCATTTTGCTTTCTCTTCGACATATGTTGTTCTTTACTAGGCAAGGGTGGGTCTGCAACTAAAGCCATGTCTAATTGCAATTATCAATGAAAAATAAGTCTGTCCATATACAACCAGGATGTCGCTTGCCAAGTGCACTTTGGATTAGCATCATTTGCCCCTAGTCAATACCTCACTCTTTACGCTAAAGTTTTTTTTAAGTACTTTCAAAAGAGTTATCTATTCTAATTAACCGGCCTTTGTGATTCAGGGGTTTTTGATTCGAACAGAATTTGAACTTTAGCGTGAAGAGCGAGGTATTGACTAGGGGGCGAACCCTCTTATATACGTAATAATTTCTGTTCGTTTTAAGTTTTAATGTTGCTTTACTTTCAGTTGAAAAAACTTGTTTTTTTTTATTTAATTTTAGAAATAGAGGCATAAATATTTATATACAAGAAGTCCTATTTATATACAACATAGAAATAGAAGCATAATTCTGCGCCCAAGAGTCTTATAGCATTGATATTGGGTAATTATTTAAATCATAATGGAAACCGTGCGTTTGGTTTTTGTTCTCCGTCGACACGGTGTAATCAAAAATTGGCGAATAAATGCCCTAGATCTTTTTTGCTCCCATCCCCAGAAACCAAAAGTTTAAATGATGCCTTTTGCTTTCATTGAAACAAACTGTCCCTTTATTTCTGATTGAACTGGGTTTAATCGAACGAGACTTTAGTTAAAGTATAGTATCCTTTTAAATATAACTTCTGTCAACGCTTATATTTTTATTGAAGATGCTTTTAAAGAAGATGTTTTGAGAATAATTTAGAAGATGTTTGGAGATGATTTTACGCTTTATCCCTTTCTAGAGGAATGTGTCCTTCTGGTCTTTCGTAAAGCTGACAAAGTTTTTTATTGGAACTTTAGTTTAAATGTCGCTCCTTGCTTTTATTTGAAAGAAAAATTATCCTTTTTGTTTATTTTTTATCGTTTATAATGTCTCTAATGTTGACATTGCTGTCGATTGAACTGGGTTCAATCGAGATTTCAGTTAGAGTGTGTTCCAGGGGATAATTAGAATTTATTTCGTATTTAGTTCATATTTAATAGGAATCAACTGCCAATCTAAAACAGTTTATTAACTAATGCCCCACTATGCATTGTAATTTATTATTAAAACACGAGTAATTTTAATGAGGAATAATTAAAATATGAAAAATATGAGTTTTGACCCCTTAATACTCATTAATTACTATTAGATTGGTCATTTGCCTCCATTTTTCCCACTTTGATGATGAAGATACCGAAGTTTGTTTCGTAAATATACTAGTTAACCATATTCACTATGATTTAATTTAAATATAATTTTCGATCGCGTTGGCTGGTCATTTGCTCTCACCTGGAACGAAATATTAAATTTTTATTAAATATTATTAACTTTTCGTCGGACCGGGAACACGCCCTTAGACTCTAAACCACCTTTAAAGACAGCTCTTGTCAGTGCTTGTATTTTAATTGAAGATAATTGTCAAGAAGATATTTTGAAGATAATTCTAATTTAGAAAATTTTTAGGATATTTCGAAGATAATTTTACACTTCATTCCTTTTTTAGAGTGGTTTGTCTTTCTGGCCTTTCGTGCAGCTGACAAATTTTTATATTGTTCCTGACAAAAATAGAGTGGTATTTACAGGAGTTGCGAGTTTTATTTGGACCGTTTACCTCTCATTTGTCAAAGATAAGAAGAACGAGGAAATATGAGCGTGTTTAAGTTTGCATCATCATTTCTGCCAAAATGTCGGAGCATGTTGCAAACAACTTCGGTCGTTAAGACTCTTACTAGTCCAAAGAAGCCCAGTGTTGTCAACTATTTTAGACATATGTCAGGGCAAGTTGATAAGAAAGAAGTGGTGAAATTGTCTAAAAAAGAGAGAATGAGAAAGGCAGTGATGGAGTATGGACCGATATTTATAGCTTTCCATGTCACAATATCGCTAACATCTCTTGGAATATGTTATCTTATAGTGAAAAGGTAAGTTCCTTAGTTAATTTCCTTAGTTTTTGTTTGTTTTTTTCCTTATATATGAAGGTCAATGACCTTTGTTGAAAAAAGTGTTTTAAGTACTTCAGCAAAAATTAGAATTTTAATAACTATAAATGGTATACCGTAATATTGTAATAACTATAATATTGTAATAATTGTATACCGTAATATTGTATACGTAATATTGTATAACTATAAATTGTATATCGTAATATTGCAATATTGTAATAACTATAATATTGTAATAACGTTATATTGTAATAACTATAAATTGTATATATTTAATAACTATAAATTGTATATTGTATTCAGAAATTGTTGTTACTTCGATTTTTCGTTTGCAGAATTCTAAAAAGAAATTTAGTGAAAATCAAAATGAAGTCAAATATCTCTCCCCTCTCCCAAAGTGGTTTACACCACTCTATTACGACAATGCAGAAGCTTAAAATCCTTTTGGGAGCCTCGTCATCAGCGGGCCGTCACAAAGGGCCCATTAGGAAATTCTCCCAGGGGGCTGCCCATCACCGAAAGCTATCGGGAGTGTGTGAGAAAAGACAGTGATATTTTCTGTCCCTTTTGTCCGTGAGCTTGTCAGTTAAAGGAGGTGGCACCACAGGGAACTTCCAAAGCGGCCAAATGGCTCAAATGATAATTCCTTTGGACTGGTTTTTAACGTTTACCTGGCAGGCATGCTTGAACATTTTTAGGGACTGTCCTTTCCTGAAATTTAAAAAGAAAATTCTGCTCAACCAATCAAATAGAACAAAATTCATTTCATTAAACTGACATTTGATTATGTACATTTCATTAAAATTGAATACCTCTATCTGCGGCACAAAACGCGAAAAGTTAAATGGTTTTCTAAGATTCCTGAGAAATTAGGCGTCAGGTTTTAATTTTCTGTCATTTATTCGGATCTTTTATTCAAGCTCTAAAAGTTACGGCAAAACCCCTTAATCAATTCTTAATAGTTTGGCCACACAGACTATAAAAGTTTATTATTTGCGAGATAGGGTGATCCTTAAGGTAGCGCACCCTGCGCATCTCTCTGGTTTCCTTGTTCATTCTAAAGCAGACTCTAATTTAGCTCCAGAATAATTTACTTTCTGATGTTTCCGATATTTCATAGAAAATAATAAGAATACGTCTCTTCAAAGTTGGCAAGTTTTATATTTGTATGTTGCTTTTATCACCAAAAACACATTGGTAGTTGAAACTTTGCCAGACCAAAAAATATTGATATAAAAAATGCTGCCGTAGCATAATTATAAATAAATAAGTATGAACATGGTTTTCTTTTTATATTCAGCTAATTTTTGTTTTATAGGTTGTTTCTTGTTGTCTGAACGTTTATCAAAAAGCTTTATCTCCGTTTTACAAATATCGCGTATGCAAAGGCATTTGCAAAAATATAGTCAATACTGTCAAAACTTTGGAGCGGATAGGGTGGGAGGGGGGAGGGTTGTGGTGGGGTTTATCCTGTTGAAGACTAATTCATGTCGGCCTCAAATATCTGCATATTTCCCAATCCTAATACATATTAGTGTCTGTGGGGGCAGAATCCCCGACCCATTTTCTCTGTGTTTACTTAACTATATATTTGATGGGAAACCCTTTATATAGTAAGCACTTCACACAACAGAAAGAGGGGGAAATAACAAATAATTAAAAAATAAATTTTTAAGTAAAGTAATAGTATATTTAAATTTACATTATATAAAACTGTCAACTATATACGACGTATGAGCAGGGAAAAAAACTTTAAAAATATCTAGGGATTAAACTGACCTCAACAAATAAATATTTATTTATCTATTTATATTATATCGTTTATATATATATATATTTATATATATTTTAGTACACTAAAATAAACGACAAGTTCGAGCAATTATGTATTATGTCAGCTTATGTAAAGCTGAGACCAAACACTCAGCTCTTAGCTTTCTACCGTGCTAGCTGAAGGAACCAGGAATAGTTCAATAACTTTCTATTACGTTTTTCGTTTGATAAGTTGCAGCTTCCTCAGGGTTGACTGCTAGGAACCTCTGGACTTCCTTCAATTTCGGGCCCAAGAGGGGGGGGTGAGGCAGGTATTTAGCCAACCTTGAGAAACATTAAAAAAAGGTTTTCTTTTATCAGACTTAGTAGAAATGTTCAAAAGAAGGCAACCTACAGAATGTAGGGAGGAGCAAATGAATTCAAAGATATGCCTGGAAGATGCCGGATGAAGCGTGATTTTGGGCAACTAGCCTCTGCAGCAGTCGTTCTCCGAGAGATATAGTTCATCAGGAGTTGTCAGGTGTAAGAAAGTGTTCAGTGGATTGGAAAGGGGATTTTGATAACAAGGCTCAGATATTTCGTTTTATAGACTTTGAAGATCTCAGAAAGTCATTTAGTAGTTCAACTAATATTAAGGATATCATTAGTATATGAAACAAGAGCAGCATTGCTGGCATTTGAAGTGCAGGGCAATGTTCTTAGGACCCAGCAGAGTAGTAGCTAAACAGAATAGGAGAATAATGTTTACCTTGGTCGGCTTCTTATCGATTAGAGATTATTCTGGCTTAGGGTGCCGGCTCCATAGATTTCGGAAAAGGGATCTAAAGATAGATTTAAAGGTGGGAATACATTTCAAGAAACCCGTAGAGATGAGGCGGATTTACTCTCAAATTCGTTTATAATAAATGATTCAAACAGCTTGCAGAGAGCAGTTGACCAGTAGGCTGTAATAGTAGTTGACTAACAGGCCGGAACGAGGTGCAATGAGCAGCGGTTCTTCCCTTCTCAGGAACTGGCGTGACATCTTTAATGACGATTTAGTAAGGAAGAATACCTATGGCCAGTTTCATCTGCGTGAGCAATGTCAAATGTTCTATTAAGAGGAAATGGCCTACATGATTGATATGCCATCTGTTAACATCATCGATGCCGGAAGACGACTTTTTATTCAGTCAGCCGCAACGGCATCAGATTGACACTAAGATCTGCTTAACAATTCTTTAAAATCAGGCTCAAATTTTTACTCAAGCGAGAAATCTAGTAAAGAGAACTGATTTATATAATAATCATACTATTCTGCGTCTCTTATATAAGGAGCCACTGAGGGTAAAAATCAGGTTTACAAAGCTCCTTCCCGAGGAATTTTCTGTGTGAATCAACCTTAGATGAAAAATATGAAGCAAGATGTATTCAATGGCTAATTGATTCCCGAGCGACTTTTTTTGCTTTAAAGAAGGACAGATCTAACGATCTTAACGGACAGGTGGAATAACGACCCCCAGATAACAGAAATACTTAACGACCTTGATGCAACAGAGATTCATAGGCTTTACCAAAACTTTGCAGAGGCACAAGCTTGTGTAAGTGCTGGATTATCGCACCATCTTTTATTCCGTGCTCCTTGTGCAGGTTGGGTTTATAGTCAGTAAAAGAAAAAAATATGTTATTATTTATAATTAATAGAACATATTTAAATATTACAAATTTTAACATACATTAAATATTACATATTTAATATAGCATATTAAATATGGGATTTAGTATGTTATATTCTATGATCCATATGGTTTTGGCTGGAGATGTTTATTAGATCGTAGAATTAGACCTTCGAATTTTTGTCAAAATTAAGTGGAACTTTCAAAACTTTAAACTTTTGTGTAAACGATATATAATGGAAAATAGCGTAGTTTCAGGCCTTACATTAGAACAGTTCAGTGACGTGTCTACTCCTTGGCATCCATAATAATTATAAATTCAAACCAAATATTGGAAACTTGTAACAAGAGAATAGTTTCTATCAAAGCTGATTTTTAGTCCAAATTGGCTTGGACGCTTGGTTAGAGTTTAATATGAAGCTGAATATGACATGATGCGTATCACTATGATATATGGCATAATAACATTACAGTGATATCGGGTAAAAATGCATATTACTGGCTAGCAAAAAAAAAATTCAAGGAGGTTTAACCTTTTTGGCAAGTTGTATTAAAGAAACAATAAATAAATGGGATTAAAATTTGGATTTAATAATATCCTCACCTTTATTGTCTTGTGACACTTTTACCTGACTACTGATGCTCCCAAACTTTATGTTTGGAAACTCTATTCATTGATAGCTCAAAAATATATACATATGAATTTGTTTTCAACTTCAGCATTACGATGACACCATGAAAAAAAAAATGCATATTACTGGCTAGCAAAAATAGATCAAAGGAGGTTTAACCTTTTTGGTAAGTTGTATTAAAGAAACTATAAACAAACGGGATTAAAATTTCAAAATATCCTTACATTTCTTGTCTTATGACAGTTTTACCTGGCTACTGATGCTCCCAAACTTTATATTTGGAAAACCTATTCTCAATAAAATTAACCTATGCTCAATAAATATATACATATGAATTTGTTTCCCTCTTCAATGATGTCTATTAAATATGTATAAATAGTTTAATAAATTCATTGACTACCATAGCATCTGTGAGACATTTTGAATGGCATATTTTTAACCCTAATTCCTTGGATAATTTTTAAATATTAGAAGAGGGGGTTTCAATTTTCAAAGTACTTAGAGAGGAGTGGACCTGCTGAAACATTATTTTTTCTCTTCAGAAGCTTTCAGCATATTCGGGCCCAACTTAAGCCACTCCAAACCAAGGACAGCAATATTAAAATATGGCAATAGCCTTCTATATCATAATTAAATATCACATAGTAGTGTTTTGATATTTTATTTATATGTGTTCTCTAGTTCGTTTGAAAAAGCCACACTGGTTATGTGATTTTTTTTTGAATTTATTCCAAAGGCTGCTCTAGCCATGATGCTTTTTTGATAAAGGTTAAGAAATAACCTCTTGTAAAAACCAGTTCACTGGAAATTTTAACTGTAATTTTTTGGATAATTTTTGAATAGGAGGCATTCATTTTTGAAACTACTTAAAAGGGAGTGGATTCTAAAATCGGTACTTGTCTGTTAAACGAAACACACTCAAGAAGTGAAGTTAGGTTAATCTTAATGAAATATACGAAAACATGATGACAATATAATACTATAGAAACAAAATATGGAAACTACGACAAAGAATTATGGAAATCAGGCCGCGCAGAACGCATTATATTACATACGTAACTTGACCCCTACCCACCTCTATATTTTAAATATATAATTAAAATATACCTACATCGTAGTTTTTCTCACTCAAAATAAGCAAATCATAAGATATCCCAGAGAGGCAAACCGGTTTCTGTCAGATCTTACACAGTGTAATTCTTGAGTGTGTTTCGTTTAACAGACAAGTGCCCTAAAATCTAGTTTTTTCTCTTCAGAATTTCTCGTCATTCCCGACTCTGAGTTAATGTAACCCTATTTATCATGTTTCAGCCTTGGATCAGAAAAGCTTGAGGACTTGTTTCTTACTTTTGGGCTGTCGAAAGACAGTTTCATAGCGTCTGTTGGGACCTTTGGAGTGGCGTATGCTGCACATAAATCAATGGCAGCCCTAAGAATCGCAATATCTCTTTTCTTTGTGCCAATGATTGTGAGAGTTCTGAGGAATAAGGGAATGATGAAGTACGTTGATGGAAAGCTTGTTTTTACGAAGTCTAATTCAAGAAGAATGAGATGAAATTTTCACTGATAGCTGGGTAATCTTGATTCTGGGGATTGCAATTGCTGGGCTTTTTTATATAGAATGTTGGTTTTATTTTTAATAAAAAAAAATTGTGAGCTTATATTGTTCTTTTATATCGTCCTTGATCTCATACATCACCTGTCCGATATGAAAGGGCAGATACGTTTTTTTTTTTCGAAAAAGCTGAATTATGAAGAAGATATAATTTGGCTGATAAACTGGCAGCTCACAACAGAAGCGTTCCGAAGCAAAAATTATGTGCAACTTAAAAAGGATAGCAATAAACACAACAATTCTAATAATTATTTGCGGGCATCTGGGGAAACTCCCGCTTCGCTGGCTTCTTGTCGTCTATCTCAACTTGGTTTGCTCACAATGGTTGGCAGCTCGGATCTCCACCCTTCAAATATGGCCTTTGTTTGCTCGACTGGAACATTGGACGCGCATTTCAAAGCTCATCATTAATCTTCATATGAAATATCCTGCACTGTTAGTGCTTCTTCACTGTTGTTACAAGTGTTTTTTTTTTTTTTTTTTTTTCTTCTTATCGTCTAAGAAAGTATAGTGCTCCTTTGTTTTTTTTTATTATTTATTTTTTTCCTAGTTCTCCGTCGCTTTTTTGTATGAAGTTGGGTTTCCAATAAATAGTAACAATAATTATTGTTTATAATAGACGTTTGGCGTTATTTGCATTGCGCTATCTTTTCGGTGATTTCCCGTGCGATGTGTAACTGTATGTTAAGTGTGGTTTTGGGGGCACATTCCTAAACAATAGAGCTTATAAGTTAAAGATAATGTGCCCAGGGCCAGATAAAGGGTGATTGGAGCAATTGGGCCCAGTCGAGCCCCGCATTTGAAAGGGTCCCGTATTACCATCAAAATGAACAAAAAAGAGATTTTGAAATTTAAAGCAAATTGTTTTTGAGACGATAAGTTATAAATTATGAATTGTCCAAATAATTAAAAATATATTTATTTTAAGTTTGCATTGCTGGATGAAATTTATTGATGCATTTTTTGTTATGTAGAATATACTTCATATTATAGAATACTGACACCCGTAAAAGCTCATGTCAAATTTATTGAATTTAATCGGGATAGTCCTATATTAGAGAGATTTTGCACAGTGTACGTGCACTATTTTACGCAAATGAATAGTGATTTATAAATATATATTTAATAGAGAGGGCCCCACAAGAAAATCCAATGGGGCCCTGCACCTGTCCAATCTTGGCCTGAATGTGTCCCTTCTACACACCATATATTATGGAATTGTTAATTAGCAGTTCATTAATTCTTGCATGAATCCTACAGACAGATATATACAATGAACCTGAACCTGACTTCACATACTATACAGATATTGGTTTATAATTAATTTTTTTTTATTATTATTATTGCGAGTCACTTTTTTATGACCTTATTCTTATCCGTCGTCGCGCCCGAGATAAGACTTGTTCTGTTGTAAGATTACTTCTGTTGTATTACGACCCTTAATTTTTGAGTTTTTAAATACTTGGTACCTCTATGTGTAATTCAAGAAAAAAAAAACCGTCGAATTACACTGCTTTAGAATTTTTTTTCACATTATCGCATCATCGATCCTCTTCAGAAAAACTTCTATTTTCTTAATTTCTAGTATTTCACTAAATTCTTTGCTTTCAAACAATTTAGAAAGACATTCTTCTATTTTTTTCAGATCGAAATGTGTCAGAAAATTGTTTTTTTCACTGTCGAGTCTTTTTCTTCCAATAGTTATCAAAAGATCGCTAAAACCTTTTAAATTCATCCCATGATGGCACTTTAACACTAATTCGCATTGGTTTCTCCATTCTAGTTGGTCAAGGTTATTGGTGGGCCTGCAGTCATGCAATTCTTGGCAAACCATATCATGTGCTTCTAAAAGTTTGGTGAGCACGTGGTGTATGTTTGCACCATTAAACCAGTTGTGGTTTATTGAGATGGTATCCTCCTATAAACAAAATTAAATAAATATTTCTTGAATATTTGTTTTACATAAATAAATTGAATCATATTACAATAAACATTACCATATTCTTAAGTAAATAAATTTTATCTATTTACAGAAAAATAAATATGTAATGATTAATATAAATAAAAAAAAGTTAAAGAAAATTAAGAAAAATAAAAGAAGCATAAATAAATATTACAAAAATAAATAAAATTTTCTTAGTAATTTACTAAAGTAAGCCATAAACTTAACATCTAGAACATTATAGATTTACCTCCAAGTGCACTAAAACAGTGTCCATTCGGGAAGAAAAATAAATACGTAAACCTTAGTACCAGTAAGTTTAGTTAGAAAGTATAAGTCTATATATTTACTTCTTGTTCTCCAATTGATAACCAAATTAGAAGCGTGAATTAAGTAAAAAAAATACTGAAAGTTCATAAAGTTACTTGAGTGTATCCTATTTTCCTTTTAATTTGATCCCAATTTAATTTCCTTCGTGCATAGCATTTAATTGAAAAACAAAAATATTAAAAAACATATTTACCTTGTAATGTATTAAAATCGTGCCTCCCCCCCCCCCTTGTAGACAAAAATAAATAGGTATGTCTTAATAATATACTAAAATTAGCCAAAAAATTAAAATTTAAAACCCTATAGATTTACTTGTAATTCTTCAGATGGCAACCTAACTAGATGTGTGAATGAATTTAAACTTTGCCAAGTATCCCAGGTATATCCCAACTGTCTCTTAAATTTTGTCGCAACTTCATTTTATTTCTGCATACAGTAAACTGAAAACTAAAATATTAAAAAAAAAAAGATTTTTTTTATCCCAATCAACTAACATGATGTCCCCTCTGTTGAGAAATATAAATAAATATAGCTCTAAAATAAGTTCAGGTACTACATAAATCAACTTATTTGGTGAAGTCAACCTTATAATGTGTTACAATAATTCGTAAATTTAAGAAATAAAAATTTAAAGATTTTTAAATAAATTTCTAATTCTCCAAATGGTAGCCTAATTAACTGGAAAAAGAAAAGAATGTTAAAAAAAATTCCCGAGCATACCCAAGTTAATCTATCTTCTAATTTGGTCCAAACTAACTTTTCTGTATGTAAAAAATTAAGAGGAAAAATAAGAACATTTAATAAAAGCATTTTTATCTCCCAGTGAACTAAAATGATCTTCCTTTGTAAAGAAAGGTAAATATCTTAATAATGTACTAAGACCAGTTATAAACAGCACTTGCGTCTGATATTAAAGAAAAAGTGTCACCGAGTTTATTCCTAATTCAAAGAGATTACATGTCCGAATCGATCGATTCGATTCTTCACCAAAATTTCGTCAGAATCGATCAAACTTTTGGATTGAAATATCTAATAAGCAAAAAAACTTTTGAAAAGTAAAAACGCCGATAGAAATGGCAATAGCAATAAGAAGAAAAATAGCATCCTGATTTCTTGGCCTAGTAACTAGAAGATTAAATGTACCTTTTAGTTAACTTAAATAATCGCCAAAAGGGGATATTGAAGAAGCGGCCACTTTCTTGGTATAGATATTTTACAGTGATTTAACTGTTGAAGTGTTGATTAACTGTCTGAGCACTGGGTATCTTACATGACTTAGTTATATAATTATTATTAAAAACATAGTTTAACAATTAAACATTATAGATTATTAAACATAGTTTATAAAATATAATAGATTATTAAACACAAAAACTAGCTGAAATACGTTGTAACAAAATAAAAACAAATTCTAGTCTCAGTTTAGGTTGGAGCATTTTTATTGATGGATAGTTTTAAATATCCTTAGTAAGATATCACCAGACTTTTGTTCGTTTTAACTACTCGTTTTATATATTTGCGGTTGTTTCTTTATTACTGAAATAATATATATAAAATAATATTTTTTTCAAATATTGTTCAAATCATTTATTTACAGTCATTTAAATAAATGTCATGTAAATGCACCGTCATGTAAAATTTCTTGGCCCCGTCTACAGGTAACTTTAAAGCCGATCGGGAATTACCTATCTACGGTACTCCAAATCTGCAATAGCGAAAAACAAGTTTTTGGCCCTTTTTGGGCCCCTGTTGTCCTAAATCATTGCCTTTTACATTAGGCTCCTCTTTTCCCAGGGACTTACGACTATTTCGCCTTTTTTCGGTTGAGATGTGCAGAGGTAAGCCAAGTAGTTATGGTTACGGACCAAGCTCACAGGGGGCTCTTGCTCTATGCCAAGTGTTTCTTGCTCGTGTTCAGTGCCTGAGCTGAATTAGGAAAAACAGATAATTCACTTTTGTTTTTGGTTAAGATGTGCAGAGGTAACCCAAGTAGCTATAACCTATCCGTGATAAAAATTACTTTCTGACGTGCCAATTTTTTCTCTGCTTTGAAAAAATTGCAATGCTTGCTCGTTTGTATAATGCTACTACTACTACTAACAACTTACTGCAGCACCAAACCACCGGAGATCAAGACAGCCACTCACGCTCCTCCTCCGTCCCAATCCATTGAAAGCCTCCCTCTTTACACCCTCCCAAGAAGTTTCCATTTCCCTTAAATCTTTCCTTTTCGTGGCCCTAGATGGTTGGCCGACAAAGACTATCTTTGGCAATCTGTCATCCCTCATCAGCAGAACGTGACCTAGTCATCTCAACCTTTCTCTCATTAAAGCCCTAGAAAGCGGGATTGAACAATTTCCTACAACTTACTGTTTGAGATATGGTCAGTCAGTCGGGTACCAATACCAATCCTTAGATAATTTATCTGGAAAACATCTATCTTCCTATTTTTCCAAACTTTTTTCAACTATGGAAAAAAATTCCCATAGTTTTTTATCTTCCTATTCTTCCTAACTTTTTTCAACTATAGAATTTTTTTTCTGTGGGAAAAGTCTTAACATCTTCACTGCACTCGTCTTTAAATCACCTCTTCACCTTCACTTGTTCCTACTTCTAGTGAATTAATCTTCCTAACATTAATTTTCAAACTTATCCTTGCACCCTGAATTCTCAAAACTTCTAAAAATGTATTCATTTTGCTAACATTTTCATGTAGAATACTTAAATCAACAGCATAATCTAAGTCTAGGAGAGTTTTGCTTCCTCACTTAGTTCCGTCCTCTCCCATTGCCTTTGATGTGGTCCTTAGGAAAAAGTCCGTCAAAACTATTCATATAAATGGGATAGAACACAACCCTGCTAAACTCCCGATTTAATACGAATCCAGCTACTAACCTCATTTCCTACCTTAACTGCAGCAATGTTATTCTCGTATATAACAGTAATTATTTTAATGTATATTTATCTGGTATACCATACAATGAAAACTTTTTCCACAAAAAAAGTTTTTCAAAGAAAAGTAAAGAGCTCTATTAAACTAAATAGGAGCAGAAATTATGTCAAATAATCTCCCAAGCGTGAAACTACCGCCACCTGAAGATTGGTGGTCAAACTGCCACCAATCACCACAATAAATTACTGAAACCCAAAACGAACATAAATTGCAATAAAACCTAATCAAACTCAAAACGAGCAAAAATTAACTTGAGTAGGGTTGACAACCCCATACCTTCTCCAGACCAGAACATTATTTGCATTTTACTGAAAAAAAATGATCGTGGAATGTCAGTTTAATATACATATAGAAGAATATTTAGTATAAAATGTTTAGAATTATTTAGAATTTAATGATTTATTTAGATTTAATTATTTAGAATTCTAACAATTAAGAATATATTTTGAAGACTATTAATATAAGAAAGAAAAATATTTATTCCTGAAAGTCTTAATAATTTTAATTTATTAAACTCAAAAAAGTGAAAATATTTTTTATGTATTTTTTTTCAGTAAAGTGCAAATTATGGTCTGGTCTGGATAAGGCATGGGGGCTGTTAACCCTACTCATGTTAATTTTTGCTCGTTTTGTGTTTGACACGGTTATCTACTGTAATTTCTGATCGGTGTAGGTTTTATTTATTTATTGATGGTGATTTGTGATAACTTTACGCTTGGAAG
Organism: Artemia sp. Qi Xiang Cuo; assembly: GCF_049724085.1. NCBI lineage: Eukaryota > Metazoa > Arthropoda > Branchiopoda > Anostraca > Artemiidae > Artemia > Artemia sp. Qi Xiang Cuo. The sequence continues at coordinate 64,374,498 of NC_142804.1, forward strand.
ATTATTTGACTTTATTTCTGTTCATTTTTGGTTTAAAAGTGTTGACCTCAGGCTGTTGTGTGCTGAGATGAGATGTTAGTAGTAGTAGTAGTATGGAAAACAATCATTATTGTTTGTATGTAAAAAAGGGTAAAGGTTGGAGACTCCATCCTTGTTGCAATCAAAACAATATGTTTTGACTAAAAATAAAGTTTGTGCAGTTAAGTATAGTAAATAAGTTCATATAGTGAAGGTAAGTTCTAATAGTCTAGCTTCCTGCAATGAAGAGTGTCCATAAAAAAATAGCTATGCTGATGTCTGCGTGTCTTTGAGTACTTGTCTGGTAAGTTATATTTATTTTTACATCAAAACCTATTGGAAGGTCCAGCAAAGGTAAACAAGCTTACTTATATCCCAATACAATGAATAAAACATGTCAATAATAACTTATTTTGAACTTCATCTTTAAACTTTATTTAGTTATTCCTAATTGTTAAAGAGAAATTCCACCATAGTCTATTCCGTAAATTTTATTATAGCCAGCGTTTCCACTTAAGTGTCTTGCGATCTCTTGTTACTTAAAAAGACCACTAGAACTCAAAATTCCGATTCGAATGGTTTTTCCTTTGATATTTTATGACTGGATCTATACGATCAAACTCCCACAAAAGAAAAACTCTTAACAAACATATTTTGCATATAGGGGCTTGGACCATCTACTATGAGGCTCTCAGACATGATAAATTTGAGTTCTATCTCTGTCAAATTTACGTATATTTCTTTTTCAGCAGACCGCAAAGTTGATCGGACTACCGTTAATTATACAAGCTGGTGCTAAAATCGGTCACTTGTTTTAATTTTACCAAAATAAATAAAAAAAATTCCTTCATTTTTTCTATCATTTACCTGTCCTTTAAGTTTTTTTTCCTTCAAATTTAAGCACTCCCCTCCTGCCAATAAATTCCTTTATACAAGCCTGGGTTTTATCATTAAGGATAAGATCCTATTTCGGCTTATATACAAAATTGAAACCCCAATCTCATAAACGTCTTCGTGTTTTACGAACGAGAAACAAAAAGTTTTTCCCACCCCATCACACTTTAATTCTTATAACATCCTTAATAAGTAATAAAATAAGACGTACCAAGTTAATTACTTGATGGTACCAGCCAGAGGGGACGAAGATAACTTCCCCTTCTTCTTGAATAACTTCGATCCAAACCTTTGCCAGATTGCTGCTGCAGTTACGGAGGTCATAAGGGAGTTGACGTCTTGGATCACGCAGCTGTTCTTCATCTCCACGAGGTACTAAAAACCAAAGTTTACGACCACATATATTGGCAGACCAACTGTACGATCCGAAGACATCTGCATGAAAAGGTGTCCTGAATAAAAATGACTCATTTAATTTCTGTTCAAACGTCTCTTCATTTAGTAGCCTGGGATTTTAAGCATATTTGTTGTTTTTTTAGTTGCAGGAGTTTGACAAAAAAGATATTACCGAAGCCTCGTTTTCTTCTCTAGCCAAAAATAAAATCTGAGAGCACAAATAATTACGCGACAAGAACTCATAAGTATCAATATGATTCTTTAAAAAGTTTTTTCTATGGTAGATGGTAGAATGCAACCGAATTCAATTCTACCACTATAAAAACATTTCAAAATTTCACGTGAGGAGGCTTATGCTCTTTTCTAGACAAATCAAGCAAATTAAATGTGTTTTGTCGCAATAAATTCTTTTTCTATTAAGGTATACTTTAAATTATTAAGCAACTTTCTCATGAAAAAGAGACGCAAAAAAACAGCCAAATTACGTAAAAAAAAACAAGGATATGCTGAAGTCAGAGGATATTAGCTTGAATGCAAAGACAATCTGGAAAAGATCCGGGTTGCAGCTGTAGCTAGCAACCTAGTAAGAGACATCATCCGGGTTGCAGAGGTAGCTAGCAACCTAGTAAGAGACGATCCCGAGCCATCATTTAATTTAATATTACAGCCCTAGAATGAAAAAAAACTGAGTTGCTTCTGAGTTAATACTAAGCTGTTTGTTTATAAGCCAATGTGACTAAATATATACGGAAATCTAAGCTTAATTGTTTTCTTAAACTTTAACCTTGTTCGGTTATAGATGAAATTTCCAAAAATATGGATTAGTGGTTTTTTTTGTTCATTTATGGAGTGAGTTAATTTGGCAACTGAGCCGTATAAAGGGCTTCTCTTCAAAGATGCGTAGCTTTCCAGTCTCTTTGTGCCCTTTTTAATAGTCAAAGTGATTGGAGAACAACCCCCACGCCCATCATTTCCCCAATCACATCCAATCAAAACTTTGAGATAGCCATTTTTTTCAAAGTGGTTAAAAGATCCGGAAATTATGTCTTCGGGGGAGAGCCCCCCCCCCCCCGCAAAAGCCTCAGGACAAGGATTGTAAGTTATACCCTGTGGAAATATAAGGTTCTTTATATAAAAGGTGGTCGTACATACTTCGGAGGGGGCTCAATAGATTGGTAATCAGAAGCTCTAGTGTCATTTTTAAGAGTCAAAGTGATCGAAGGGCAACTAGACCCCTCCCCTCACGTCCTGTTTTCACGAATCACATCTGATAGAAATTTGAAATAGCCATCGGTTCAAAAATAGTCCAAATATCACACAATAAGGTCTTTGGGGTTGACACAGCCCCTCAAAGTCTGGGGGCAAGGGTTGTTAGTTATGTCCCGAGGGCATATAAAGTTTTTATGGAAGGAGTGGTCGTGTGAATTTTAGATGAGGTTCATTTAATTTGAAATGTATAGTTCTAGTTCTTTTTTAAGAGTCAAAAGTGATGGAGGGCAGCTAACTCCCCCCCCCTTCCCTGACATCCCCTTTTTTCCCAAACGCATCCGATCGAAATTTTGAGATAGTCATTTTGTTCACAATTGTCCAGAAAGTATATAATGATGTTTTCAGGTTGGACACAGCCCCCCATAGCCCAGGGTTTAAGTTTTGTAAGTTATGCTCCGCGGCATAAGTTCTTATGGTACGGGTGATCGTATCAACTTCAGATGGGTTGGGACTTATTTGATTGGAAGTCGGAAGTTCTGGTGCCCTTTATAAGAGTCAAAGAGTCTGTATACAAATATATGTGTATACAGATTTTCAAAAGGGTGTAATTCTGGATTGACCGAGTATGTCAATTTAGAACTTTCAGGAAATGATAAGGGATATGATCAAAAAGGCAATATTTGCATTAAACCACTAATACTACCACTATCTCCACTGCTACCGCTACCACTACTACCACAGCACTTCTTAATTCACAACTGTCAGAGAAACTTTAAAGACGCTTTTAAAACTAAATCTAAAGACGCTACGTGCATATACATTATCAAAAGAGCGTATCTGAAGAATTGACTTGGGTATTAAGTTCGAACTTTCAGAGAATATTTAAAACGGAAGATCATTTAACTAAAAGGCAATGTGTGCACGCTATTACTAATACCACTTCAACTACTACTTCTATTGCAACTACTAGTTAAAACTTCGAAGTTAAAACAAAGTCAAATCTTCGAGAAGATGGATGATGAGAGGGATGTTCAGCTGACCAAAAGATAATATTACACTATTAAAACTATGCCTAAGGGTATGAAGGTGAAATTTTCAAGTTTTTTTTTTGGGAGGGGGGGGGTAAACTTAATCATGACACACCGTCTGTATGGAGATTGTCAAAAGGGCATAACATCGATATCTTAGTAACAGTTTTGAATTGTCGTCACTTCTAAGGGGCCCAACCTAGGCACCAAAGAAAGCATTTTAGTTTTACCGAGAAGCTTGCTTCTTTCAGGTATCTGACATCTGACACTCTTATGAGTCTCGCTGTTTTTACTAACCATTATTTGTATAAGTCGCAACATTTGGGTTATTTATACATTTATTAGACACACTCTAACAAAAATAAAAAACAGAAAATTTAATTGAAATGAATTCATCCGACAAAATTTTGCTCTGGAGATTTGCTCCTGTCATCAACGTCATCACTTGTTTTGTGAAAGCTTTGAAAATACTCTTTTTTAAAACCTTTGGTTCCATCTGGCCCGTTTGGCTGCCTAATTACAATAACTCTGGGACCAGAACATGGCTCTTCTTTTTTGTAGTTTGCACCTCTTCTGCACGGTGGCACATACATACTGGTAAGAGCGACTTCGTATCGGTTGTCGACGCTTAATTTTTCCATTAAACTGTCTTTTTCTGTGATAGCATCTATTTTTACATGGTTCTCTGCATCTGAAGTGTTGGCCCCGGTACCTTTTATACCACTGGAAGGAGGATTTTCTTCAGAGCTAGGCTTTGAACCACGTCTCAATCAGCTATCTGATGATTAGCCTTGAAAAGAATTTTGCCACGTCTTTACTGAAATATTTCTTCTGCGTTTTTCTTCAAATTTGAGGTGCTGCCACTTTCATCCAGTGTACCACTAGAAGCAGGCTCTCTCCTTGGCTTAATTTTTTCTGGCTTAAAGGTAAACCTTCCTCTTGAGCCTCATTTTTGTTGGAATTCCCGTATGAATTGTGACTTTTGGTACAGGTCAATTTCTTTTTATTCAAATTTGAGTTTCCACCGTTTTTTTTGCTTGGCTTCATCAGAATTCTCTTTTTCTGGGGCTTCATTTTGTTTTTCCTTGCTCATATCGTTCTTGAGACGTTCTATGTCCGAAATCTACTTGTTCACTTCTAATGCTTGCGAATCACGAAGCGTTGATAAGGTCCTCTGCATGCAAAATGTGTTTGGTACAATTATTCTGCATATTAGATAGATAGATATATAAGTGTATTTGAAGTATTTTATGATGATCGCTGATCAAAGTTTATGTTATTTGTGCCTTTCATTTATGTTATTTTACTGTTTTCATGACCCTATATTTGGCTTTTAAATACACTTATTTATCTATCCATGTAATATACAGAATAATTGTACCAAACATATTTTGCATGCAGACCAGCTATACTTTACCCCCCTCCCCTAATGTGCAACTATATAGTCCAAATTTATTTCTAAAATAACGAAGAAACTAACAAAAAAACCGGCGTGTTCTCGAATTTTACAAAGCAAGTAAACTTGAGTGAGTGGCGCATAATACACAAGTACCAAAATTCCTTCGCCCTACGGAAATAAAAAAAAATAAAACTCAAATAAAATTCTCAATTAGGAAAGCCTTATTTTCCACGAGGGGGTATTTTCCGCGGGGGGGGGGGGATTTTCCACGGGAGGGGGGGTATTTTCCGCGGGGGGGGGGATATTTCCCGGGGGTAAACGCCTAGAGCCCTAAAATGTATGCATGCTTCCCAATGACAAATACTATGCGTAAACAACGGGAAATATTTATAACTTAGACTTTTCCCCTGGGACTGTGGGGGGGGGGTCATGATATATTCAAAAGCATGGTTATTGGGCCTTTCAACTATGATGAAAAAAATAGCTACCTTAAAATATTAATCAGACGATTTTTGGGGAAAAAGTGGGGGAGGGGATCAATATGCCCTCCAATCTTTTTGGTCACTTAAAAACGAAAACAGTACTAGAACCTTTTATTACCGTTCGAATGAGCCCTCTCACGATATTCTAGGACCACTGGGTCAAAACGATCACCCCGGAAAAAAAACATGCATCCCTGATCTTTCTTCTGGCAAAAAAAAATACAAAATTGAGAATTTTTGCAGATAGAAGCTTGAAACCTCTACAACAGGGTTCTCTGACATGCTGAATCTGACGGTTTGATTTTCATTAAGATTCTATGACTTTTAAGGGTGTTCTCCCTTTTTTCGAAAATTGATTTTAAAAAAAATTTGCACAAAATAAGGTTTTTCAAAAAAAAGTAAAGAACTTCATTAAACCAAAAATGAACAAAATAGAATCAAATAATTTACCAATCATACAACTACCACAAATCAGTATCAATAAATAAATGAAACCTAGAGCAAACAGAAATTAAAATAAATAACAGAGTCAAACTCAAAACAAGCAAAAATTAATATAAGTAGGGTTCCCAAACCCTATGCTTTCTAAAACCCAGAATACATTGCACTTTACTAAAAAATTTCAAATGCATTTACTAAAAAAAATGTGCATTTTCAGTTTAACATATACATTCGCTGATATTTATTCCTTAAAATCTTAATTAATTTTTGATTTCTTAAAGTTATAAAAATGAAAGATTTAAAAGAATTTAAGGAATAAATCACTACCCTGAGGGTTGTGGGGGGAGGTTGTAATCCTCGAAGATCTAATTTCCAGAACTTTAAACTACGTTGAACAAAATGGCTATCTCAAAATTTTAGATTTGATGTGTTTGGGGAGATCGTGGGCGTCAGAGGGGGGTTAGTTGCTAAACCTTACTATAAAGAATCTATTTACGAACTTTCATCACACACACAAACTTACACAAACACACAAAAAACTTATATCCACACGCAATAGCTTAGACACACAAAAACTTACACACACACACAAAAACTTACACACACGCACAAAAACTTACACACACACACAAAAACTTATTGGGTTAATGGGTATCAGTTCTGTCCGTTCATGGAGCCGGGATGGCCTTTGGGGGTCTGGTAGGCCTTTGGGGGCGCCGGTGGCCCTTTGGGAGCTTGGGGGGGCCTTTGAGGGTCCGGGGGGACAGTTGGGGGCCTGGGGGCATTTGGGGGCGCCGGTGGATAAATTCTCCGAGCCTGTTTTTAAGCTATTACTGAAAAAGCCTTTTGACAACCTGCACGCACATTACGATTTGATGTACTTCAACATCCCCAAAAGTAGATGTTTCAGCGCCAAGTTATCTGTGGAAATGGAAAAAAAGATGCCATTTAGGCATAATACTGTGGTAGCTGCCAGTTTTCTTTATTTTCAAGACAATATATTTCCCTTACCGTTCAAGCCAAGAGAATTTTTCTAGTCAATTTCCAATCGAATGAGCCCTTTTTCAAGATTCTACGACAAACCTATCTATAAAAACCTTATATGCCCCCAGGGCATAACTTACAACCCTTAGAGCTGTGGGGGAGAGGTTCATCCTCAAAGACCTAATTTTCAAAAGTTTCAGCTACGTTGAACAAAATGGCTATCTCAAAATTGTGATTGGATACGTTTGCGGAAAAGGTGGACGTGAGAGGGGGGTTAGGTGCCCTCCAATCACTTTCTACTATTAAAAATGCACTAGCCCTTTCAATTTCCAATCGAATGAGCCCTTTTTGAAGATTCTACGACAACCCTTTCTATAAGAACCTTATATGCCCCCGGGGCATAATTTACAAGCCTTAGAGCTGTGTGGGGGTGTCATCCTCAAAGACTTAATTTCCAGAAGTTTCAACTACGTTGAACAAAATTGCTATCCCAAAACTTTGATTAAATGTGTTTGGGGAAATGGTGGGCGTGACCTCTCGCGCCCACCGGTTAGTTGCCCTCCAATTACTTTCCAATGTTAATAAGGGCACTAGCCCTTTCAATTTTCAATTGAATGAGCCTTTTTGAAGTTTCTACCAACGCTACCTATCAAAAACCTTAAGTATCCCCAGGACATAACTTACAACCTTTGCCCTGAGTGGTGGAGGGGGGGGGGTGTTTTCATCGTCAAAGACATAATTTCCAGAACTTTCAACTACTTTGAGCAAAATTGCTGTCTCAAAATTTCGATTGGGTGTGTTTGGGAAAATGGTGGGCGTGAGAGGGGGGTTAGTTGCTCTCCAATCACTTTCAACTATTAAAAACGGCACTAGTCTTTTCAATTTCCAATCAAATGAGCCCTTTTTTTTGTTTTTTTCGACAACGCTTTGTATAAAAACCTTGTTTGCCCCCAGGGCATAACTTACAATCCTTGCCCTGAAGGCTGTGGTGGGAGTGTCCTCCTCAAAAACCTAATTTCCAGAACTTTCAACTACGTTGAACAAAATGGCTATCTTAAAATTTTGATTGGATGTGTTTTGGGAAATGGTGAGCGTGAGAGGGGGTTAGTTGCCCTCCAATCACTTTCGAATATTAAAAAGGGCACTAGCCCTATGAATTTCCAATTGAATGAGCCCTCTTTGAAGTTTTTACGACAACGGTGTCTGTAAAAAAAACCTTAGATGCTCCCACGGCATAACTTACAATCCTTGCCCTGAGAGCTGTGCCGGGAATGTCCTCCTTAAAGACTTAATTTCCAGATCTTTCAACTACGTTGAACAAAATGGCTATCTCAAAATTTCGATTGGATGTGTTTGGGGAAATGGTGGGTGTGGAGGGGGTGATAGTTGCCATGCAATCACTATCAGATATTAAAAAGGCTATAATCCCTTCCAATTCCAATCGAATGAGCCTTTTTCTAAGTTTTTACGACAACTTCTTCGATACAAAGTGCCCTGGTGTCATGAATTGCCTATGTAAATTATTCTTACAGCTAAGTTCTTTCATCAGTCTTTCAATGCGATAGTGTACTTGCAAGGATTCAGCAGTTGGTTAATTTTGTCTTAGAGCTGTTGGTGCTACCTCCCACTGTTCTTTGAGGATATCCAGTGATCCTCTTGATCGCCTACCATACAGGAGTTCAAAGTGGCTGAAACCCAGTGAAGACTGAGCTGTTTCGCGATACGCGAACAAAATGTAGGGGATGTACCGGTCCCATTCTTGTCCATAACATATTTCTTAAGCAAGTGGATGAAGGTTCCATTGAGTCTTTCTACCAGCCAATCGGTCTGAGGATGATACAGAGAAGTCTTTATTGCCTTTATACCAAGCATTTTGTAAACTTCCCTCAAACTTTTGGACAGAAAGTTTGATCCTTGGTCAGTCAAAATCTCAAAAGGAACTCTACCTCAGCATATGAGTTGTTCGAGGACCTCCGCAATCTTTCTCTCATTGGTCGTCCGTAAAGGAAAGGCTTCCGGATATCTTTTGGCATAATCCGAAATTACCAGCAGAAACCGATGACCATTCTGTGGTATTGTTAACGGTCCAACAACGTCCATAGCCATGCGATAGAAGGATTCTTCCACTATGGGTAAGGAAATCAGTGGTACCTTCTCCTTCGCTTTCAGCCTAGCGGTGAGCTGACACGGCTTACACGTTTTAATGTATTTTCGGACATCTCATCTTACTCCTGACCAGAAGAAGCGATGCAAAATCTGATCGCAAGTCCGTTGGTTACCATTATGTCCACTTAACGGTGAGTCAAGGGCTAAATTAATGATGAAGGATCTGCAAGACTGTGGCACAACAAGTTGCAATACCTCCTCGCCCACTGACGAAGTCCTCTTTCTATACAGCACCCCATCAAGGATCTCATATTTTTCACGCAGCGGGGCTTGCTTGTAACAACTTACTAAGCTTTTGAAATTCTCAGCTGATCCGGACGTATCTCCTGAGCTGTACCCAACGACTTTGACTTTGACTTTATTCAATATAAACACACAAATAAAACACAACTCCAGGGACTGATCAATGATCCCTAGGGCCAAAATGTAGTCCCTGGAGAACTCGAATATTCATACAAATACTATCACTAATTATTAACAAGCAACAAATAAAAAAAAAAAAAAATAAAAAAAAAAAAGCACTGTACACTAAATAAAAAAGAGAGAATCATCCTAAAAACTATTTATTTGCACTAGTAGAAAGAAGATGTTTCTTATTATTATATTTAAATGATGGAACTGAAACAGAATCTTTTATCTCCAGCGGAATACTGTTCCATAATTTCACTCCAACGTATTTGATAGAAAAAGCTGCTCTTTGCGTGTGACACATATCCAAGAAAAGAGAAAAATTTATAGATAATGACTCTGGATAAGCATGACAATATGGCGATAAATAAAAAAGGACAAGTATTGTTAGTCCTGGGGGTGCTAGACTTTGCGGGTGAGGGACTCTTTAAATATTTATGTTTGAAACCAGCAATTTGGAGCTGACAAATTGGTCTCACTGTTAGCGATTGAGATTTTAAGGAACACTTTTTTAGTATCAAGTCTATTAAAACAAATCGACTTTACAGCTCTATTTTATAAGATTTGAATTCTCTTTAAATTATAACAAAAGGAATTAGCCCAAACGTAACAACTATAATGCATATAAGGATAAACAAGTTTAAAATAAAGGGTTCGCAAAACTTTTTGCGGAAGGAAATTTGTAAGTCTATACAAAATCCCAGCTCCTCTTGCAAATTTTATAGATTTATAGAATTTTATAGATTTATTAGATTTTATAGATTTTATAGATTTATAGATTTTATAGAATTGACATGTTCTTTCCATGGCAATAATTAATCAATGGTTATACCTAAATATTTAAATTTCGAAACCCTATATATTAAATGTCCATCAGCTGTTGGAGATAGTTCAGTGTTTACCTTTTTAATAGTAGAAAAAATCATATAATTTGTTTTTTTAATATTAATCAATAAACGGTTACTCCTCGCGTATTTTATTAGATCATTCAACGCGCTATCCATGGTCTTAAAAATTCAACACTTAAAGCTCGGAATAATAAAACTGTATCATCTGCGAATGATATTGTCAAACAATCTTTCATAAAATTTCCTATATCCGCGGTATAAATGAGGTAAAGGAGTGGCCCTAAAATCGACACCTGTGGAATTTCGTAAGTTATTAGGTGGCTCTGGTGATCTTTTTGGTCCAACTATAACCACCTGTGACCTATCTGATAGATATGACTCAATCCAACTAACAGTCCACGGCGGAAATTTATAATTCTTTAACTTTATAACTAAAAGATTATGGTTTACTGTATCAAATGCTTTCGACAGGTCAATAAATAAAGCTGAGATATAAGTAGAGATGACCCTATTGATACGAACGGGAGTCCAAATATGGGCATAGAGTCACTAGGAAGAATGATTGCGTAATCGGTCAATGGCCTCTTTATCCAGGGGTGTTGTTGTTTTTGGCCAAGGGCACGCTAGGGGAGAATGTTATGATCCAGAAATAGGAAACAATATTAGTTGTTGTTGTTTTTGGCCAAGTGCCCGCCAGGGACGAATATTATGATCCAGGAATAGGAAATAGTATTTGTTGTTGTAAGTGTATGCTCGAGGCAAATGTTATGATCCAGAAATAGGAAACAGTATTTGTTGTTGTTGTTGTTGTAAGTGTATGCTCGAGGTGAATGTTATGAGTTTCTAGGAATAGGAAACAGTTAGATCAAGTCTTTCATTCTCAGCCAATCAGCGGGTTTGCTTACATATTAGCGGCAGAGGGAATATGAGGAAAGGATTTTTGCTATAGTTTTTATTAGTCTGTGAATAGAATTACTAAGTTTTTAGTTAGCGGTGTGATAACATGAGTGAACAAGTTGAGTTAGAAATATCCTTTTATTGTGACTGTTCTATTTGTAAAGGTCATTTTCATGATTTTGAGTATTCACATGAACCTACTGCATGTTTAGACAGCATAGAGGCAGTGATAAAAGTGAAGAATCTGGAGGAAATGAGAAGAAAAATTATATGTGATACGGAGAGAAATTTATACCGATTCCAAGTAAGGTCACATAAAAGAAGGGTTGATATGACAGAAAAGGAAGATCGAAAGAAGAAGAGACTGGGAAAAGAGGGCTTTCTCTATAGTGTAAAAGACAGCAGTGAAAACCCAATGAAAAATGTATATAGTGCAAGATATAACACTTAATATTATGATGAATATGCTCTAAGAGAAAAGAAAACGCGACCCTTCAAGAGACAGCATAAGAGGCCATTCTACGAAATAGATTTTAAACAACGAAAACCGTGGTGGAAGAGTTCTCATATATGATTTAACGATAAATCTAATTATTGATATGCATAAAGAGTTTTATATTATAATCATACAATAAATTTGATTGTACTATTTTTATTTTCTCATACTAGATATGTATAGAATAAGGATACCAGCAGAGACTTCTTTACATGAATAGTTCAGTTTTATTAGGAGAGTATTATCAGTACACAACCAAGTTTTCTATCAATGATAAAAAAATAAATGATTCTTCTAAATATTTTTATTCATTTGTCAAATCAATGTATATAACGCTTTTTAAATATAAAATATCATTATCATCATCATCAACCTCCTCCCCAATAGTAATTTCCTCAATTTGAGGATGAGGTATTGTAATTATTTGTATGCTGTCATCTTCGTCACTGACTATTTCAATATTTCTCAAGGGGGGCATATCTACATATAGACGATCATCGTCCTCGATACACATTCTTCCAGAAGGCCCCCTCCTCACTAGATCATCTGACGTGTACGATAATCCTTCAGACGTATAGTGGACTTCCATTATATCATCAGCATCATCAATGCATATATCACACAAAAGAATTTCCTCCTCATGAGAGAGGTCACACTCGCTCCAAACATCCTAAAAGATTGAGAACACTATGATCAAATACTAAAGTTTACGGTCAAAAACCTGTATTAGTTCAGATTTTACGGGAATAGTTTATTTTCGAACCAAAAAAATGTATTTACCATAATTTTCTTACAAAAAACTAGAGTTCTGGTGCAGCGGTGTGTTGTAGTAGTAGTATTAGTAGTAGTAGTTTAACTAAAAATAACGACACTATTAAAATTTTAGATGAATTTATCTCTCTTTGGGCAACTAAATACAGTAATAAGATATGATAGCGTCAACAAAGTGAAAATCTGCATAAGAACTCCAAACAGTTTCGAGTCATATTTTTCTAACAGTAAATGCTTTTAGAAATGAACTAAAATTAACATTTTACCACACATAAACTTTTTTAGTAAAAATCTTTTAGGAATGATTGGGTGGAAATTTGAGCTATGTCAGAACATAGCAACAATAATTAGCAGCAGAAAACAATAATTATTTATTATTTTTCCAAGTACATAGAGATCCAGAATTTCTTAAGTGATTCTTTGATGCAAGGTGTTTTAGATTTAATTGAAAAAAACTTTTTCGCGTGCTGACCAATGGTATGCGTTGTGCAGATGCCGATCTCCTAGTTCGATGCCTTCGGTCGGGAGTGCAATGCGTAGTTGGGGGACAAATTATCTGACGCTTCCCGTGTTTTCCCCCAGATATCTCCAGGTACCCATTTAGAGCAGGGTTGACTTTGGCTGAGCTTACAGGGTCACGAAATTTACCCCCATTCCAAACCAAACAAACAGCGAAACCAGGACTCAAACTCCTGACCACATATAAACTCATATGATTTCAAGTCTGTAGCGCTAACCACTCGGCTTGGAATTGGAATGGGAAATCCCCCCCCCCTAAAAATGGAGCCCATGAAATCATGAAGAAGGTAAATACACTTATTTTTATAAGTATATGCTTTTGATGTTAATGAATTTATAATCAATTTAAGAAATTAATTAATTGAATTAGTTTATTTGTATAAATGATTTTTAAATATTTTTTTATTTTTAACTCTTTCCACAGAACACATATTTTTCATAGTTAGGAGGGGATGGAGACTGCCAGACATGTCACACTGAGATTCATAGCTATAATGTTCTCATGAAAATAAGGTCCCAATTGACGGTTTTATATCTAATTTGGAATGGAAAGAGACTGATCTACAGAATTGGTATTTTTATAGCCATAAAATAGCTAGACACAAACATTCATATTTTTCCACAGTTACGGTGAGAGAAGTAAAGGTCAACTGTGAAGATATTTAGCCTAAGAAATTAGCATATGACGTTACAACCCTTCGGTAATGACAAGTGAAAACCAAAGAACTCAAACGCAATTGGACTACGGTTCGCTATTTACTACATTGCAGCTACTGCTGTAACCATGATAACTTGATGATAATTTCTATTTTTCGAAATACCTTGCATACATCATTCAAACATAATAAACTCAGCCTTGAAGAGATTTGGGATTGAACACCAAATTAAACAAATGAGAGACAAACAAGGTTAAAATAATTGATCCCGAGTGACCTTAGAAGATATAGCCTTCTTTGAAGATGCAATCCTCTTTAAGAATCGACAGATTGTTAATATTTAAACTTTTACGTTTCTTATAAATGTAATAAACAGGATTACTTAATATTTTACAATATAACCATAATTTTCATGTCCAAAATTCATCAATTAGCCGTAAACTTTTTTTTTTACATACGGGGCGAGATTTAATGTCCTTGGTAGAAGTCTATACAAGATTTAATGTCCTTGGTAAAAGCATATATGAGATTTAGAATTGATATTTTTATAGCCATGGAATAACTAGACACAAACATTCATATTTTCCCACAGTTAAGGGGAGAGAAGTAAAGGTCAACTGTGAAGATATTTAGCCTAAGAAACTAGAATATGACGTTACAACCCTTCGCTAATAACTAGTGAAAACCAAGAACTCAAACGCAGATGGACTACTGTTCTCTATTTACTACATTGCAGCTACTGATGCAACCATGATAACTTGATGATCATTTCTAAATTTAAAAATTCCTTGCATACATCTTTCGAACATAATAAACTCAGCCTTGGAGAGATTTGGGATTGAACATCAAATTAAACAAATGAGAGACAAACAAGGTTAAAATAATTTATCCCGAGTGACCTTAGAAGATATAGCCTCCTTTGAAGTTGCAATCAAACAGTTCGTGGTAACGAACTGTAAGTAAGGAGCGACCCGGCTCAATGGTAACCGAAACTCTAGAAAACGGGTTTTTTATACCAATATATATATATATCAAAATAATCAAATTTCAATGCTGATTTCATATACATAACTTTCATCAAGTTTAGTGCTACCCATCAAAAGTTAGGCGCCTGAGAAAATTTGGCTGGTTTTCAAAAAAAGGGGGGAAAACCCCCTAAAAATTATAGAACCTTAATGAAAATCACACCATCATATTCAGCGTATCAGAGAACCCTACTGTAGATGTTTCAAGCTCTTATCTGCATAAATGTGGAATTTTACATTTTTTACCATAAGAAAGATCACGCATGCGTGTTTATTTGTTTGTTTGTTTTTTTTGTTTTTTTTCCCAGGGGTGATTGTATCGACTCAGTGATCCTAGAATATCGGGAGAGGGCTCATTCGAACGGAAATTAAAAGTTCTAGTGCCCTTTTTAAGTGACCAAAAAAAATGGAGGGCAACTAGGCCCCCTCCACGCTTATTTTTTTCCCAAAGTCACCCGATCGAAATTTTGAGATAGTCATTTTGTTCAGCATGGTCGAAAATATGATAAATATGTCTTTTAGGATGACTTAATCCTCCGAAGTTCCCAGAGGGAGGGCTAAAAGTTATGAACTTTACCCAATGTTAACATATAGTATTGGTTATTGGGAAGTATACAGAAGTTTCCAGGTGGGTTTTTTTTCTGGTTGTGGGAGGGACGGGTGGGTCAGTGGTTATGTTGGAGGATCTGTTCATGAAGGAAGTTTTCATGGGGGAAGGGAAATTGCCATGAAGGGGGCGCCGGACTCGCCAGCATTATTTATTGGATATTGGGAAGTATACAACCATTTTCAGAAAGGATTTTTTCTGGAGGGGGTGGGGGGGCTAGAGGAGGGGGTTACTCTGGAGAATATTTCCGTGGAGGATGTTTCTTTGGGGTAAGGGACACTTCTATGAAGGGGGCGCCGGATATCCAAGCATTATTTAAAAAACGATCAGAAATTAAATAAAAAAAAACAAGTTTTTTCAACTGAAATGTAAGAAGGAATATTAGAACTTAAAACGAACAGAAATTATAACGTATGTGAGGGGGTTCTCCCCCAAGTCAATACCTCGCTCTTTACGCTACAGTTTTGTTTAGTGCTTTCACAAGAGCTATCTATTCTAATTAAACGGCCTTTGTGATTCAGGGGTTTGTGAATCAAAATTTTTTTTAACTTTTAACATAAAGAGCGTGTTATTGACTAAGGGAGAACTCCCTCATATACGTAATAACATATACGTAATAAAAAACAATAAAAAAACAAGCGATACGGCTCAATAGTAATCGAAACTTTTAAAAACAGAATTTTGATGTCAATAAATGTATCAAAAGGATGTGTTTATAATGCTGATTCTAAAATATAAATTTTATTAAGTTTAGTATTACTCATCAAATGCTACGAGCCTGAGAAAATTTACTCTATTTTTTAAAGAGGGGGGAAACTTCCCCTACAAGTGAAATAATTTTAATGAAAATCACACCGTCAGATTCAGCGTATCAGAAAACCCTTTTACATAGGTTTCAAGCTCATATCTGCAAAAATCTGCAACTTTGTATTTTTTGCCAGAAGAAAAATATACGAATATAGAAGTTAGTTACGTAAGTTAATTTGTAAAGACATCCATTTAGCAAAAGAAAAGTAAAATTTTTATGCAAATAAAAGCTGCATTAACTAAAAAACGATCAGAAATTAAATAAAAAAAACAAGTTTTTTAAACTGAAAGTAAGGAGCGACATTAAAACTTAAAACGAAAAGAAATTATTCCGTATATGAAAGGGCTGTCCCCTCCTCAACGCCTTGCTCTTTACGCTAAAGTTTGACTCTGTCTAACAACTTTATTTTTTAAAACAATAAAAAACTTTAGCGTAAAGAGCGAGGCGTTGAGGAGGGGACAGCCTCTTTCATATACGGAATAATTACATTTCAACTGATATGTAAGAAGGAATATTAATACTTAAGACGAACAGAAATTATAACATATGTGTGGGGGTTCTCCCCCAAGTCCATATTTCACTCTTTATGCTACTGTTTTTTTAGTGCTTTCAAAAGATCTATCTATTCTAATTAAACGGCCTGTGTGATTTAGGGTTTTGGGGCTGTCCCCTCCTCAACGCCTCGCTCTTTACGCTAAAGTTTGACTCTGTCTCAAAACTTTATTTTTTAAAACAATAAAAAACTTTAGCGTAAAGAGCGAGGCGTTGAGGAGGGGACAGCCCCTTTCATATACGGAATAATTACATTTCAACTGAAATGTAAGAAGGAATATTAGAACTTCAAACGAACAGAAATTATAACGTACGTGAGGGGGTTCTCCCCCAAGTCAATACCTCGCTCTTTACGCTACAGTTTTTTTTTAGTGCTTTCAAAAGAGCTATCTATTCTAATTAAACGGCCTTTGTGATTCAGGGGTTTGTGAATCAAAATTTTTTTAACTTTTATAACGTAAAGAGCGTGGTATTGACTAAGGGGAGAACCCCCTCATATACGTAATAACATATAGGTAATAAAATAAAAAACAATAAAAAAACAAGCGATACGGCTCAATAGTAATCCAAACTTTTAAAAACAGAATTTTGATGTCAATAAATGTATCAAAAGAATGTGTTTATAATACTGATTCTAAATACATAAATTTTATTAAGTTTAGTATAACTCATCAAAGGCTAAGAGCCTGAGAAAATTTACCCGATTTTTTAAGAGGGGGGAAACATCCCATACAACTGAAAGAATTTTAATGAAAATCACACCGTTAGATTAAGCGCATCAGAAAACCCTATTACATAGGTTTCAAGCTCATATCTGCAAATATCTGCAACTTTGTATTTTTTGCCAGAAGAAAAATATACGAATATAGAAGTTAGTTACGTAAGTTAATTTATAAAGACATCCATTTAGCAAAAGAAAAGTAAAATTTGTATGCAAATAAAAGCTGCATTAACTAAAAAACGATCAGAAATTAAAATAAAAAAAAAAAAGTTTTTTAAACTGAAAGTAAGGAGCGACATTAAAACTTAAAACGAACAGAAATTATTCCGTATATGAAAGGGGCTGTCCCCTCCTCAACGCCTCGCTCTTTACGCTAAAGTTTGACTCTGTCTCACAACTTTATTTTTTAAAACAATAAAAAACTTTAGCGTAAAGAGCGAGGCGTTGAGGAGGGGACAGCCCCTTTCATATACGGAATAATTTCTGTTCGTTTTAAGTTTTAATGTCGCTCCTTACTTTCAGTTTAAAAAACTTGTTTTTTTTAATTTAATCCTCTTTAAGAATCGACAGATTGTTAATGCTTAAACTTTTACGTTTCTTATAAAGTAATAAACAGGATTACTTAATATTTTTCAATATAACCATAATTTTCTTGTATAAAATTCATCAATTAGCCGGATATGGTTTTTTTTACATACGGGGAGAGATTTAATGTCCATGGTAGAAGTCTATACAAGATTTAATGTCCTTGGTAAAAGCATATATGAGATTTAGAATTGATATTTTTATAGCCATAAAATAACTAGACACAAACATTCAGATTTTCCCACAGTTAAGGGGAGAGAAGTAAAGGTCAACTGCGAAGATATTTAGCCTAAGAAACTAGAATATGACGTTACAACCCTTCGCTAATAACTAGTGAAAACCAAGAACTCAAACGCAGATGGACTACTGTTCGCTATTTACTACATTGCAGCTACTACTGCAACCATGATAACTTGATGATCGTTTCTAATTTAACAATTCCTTGCATACATCTTTCAAACATAATAAACTCAGCCTTGGAGAGATTTGGGATTGAACATCAAATTAAACAAATGAGAGACAAACAAGGTTAAAATAATTTATCCCGAGTGACCTTAGAAGATATAGCCTCCTTTGAAGTTGCAATCAAACAGTTCGTGGTAACGAACTGTAAGTAAGGAGCGACCCGGCTCAATGGTAACCAAAACTCTAGAAAACGGGTTTTTGATACAAATAGATACATCAAAAGAATCAGATTTTAATGCTGATTTCAAATATGTAACTTTTATCAAGTTTAGCGCTACCCATCAAAAGTTACGCGCCTGAGAAAATTTGACTGATTTTCAAAAAAAGGGGGAAAGACACCCTAAAAGTTATAGAACCTTAATGAAAATCACACCATCATATTCAGCGGATCAGAGAACCCTACTGTAGGGGTTTCAAGCTCCTATCTACAAAAATGTGGAATTTTGCATTTTTTCCAAGAAGAAAGATCACGGATGCGTGTTTATTTGTTTGTTTTTTTGTTTTTTTTTACCAGGGGGGATCGTATCGACCCAGTGGTCCTAGAATATCGTGGGAGGGCTCATTGGAACGGGAATTAAAAGTTCTAGTGCCCTTTTTAAGTGACCAAAAAAAATGGAGGGCAACTAGGCCCCCTCCCACGCTTATTTTTTTCCCAAAGTCACCCGATCAAAATTTTGAGATAGCCATTTTGTTCAGCATGGTCGAAAATATGATAAATGTGTCTGTTATGATGACTTAGTCCCCCGAAGTCCCCAGGGGGAGGGCTAAAAGTTATGAACTTTACCCTATGTTAACATATAGTATTGGTTATTGGGAAGTATACAGAAGTTTTCAGGAGGGTTTTTTTTCTGGTAGTGGGAGAGAAGGGTGGGTTGGGGGTTATGTTGATGGATCTGTCCATGCAGGAAGTTGTCATGGGGGAAGGGAAAGTGCCATGAAGGGGGCGCCGGACTTGCCAGCGTTATTTATTGGTTATTGGGAATTATACATACATTTTCAGGAAGGATTTTTTTCTGGTGGGTGGAAGGGGCTCGAGGAGGGGAGTACTCTGGATAATCTTTCCGTGGAGGAAGTATTTTTAGGGTAAAGGACATTTCTTTGAAGGGGGTGCCGGATTTCCAAGCATTATTTAAAAAACGATCAGAAATTAAATAAAAAAAAAGTTTTTTCAACTGAAAGTAAGAAGCAACATTAGAACTTAAAACGAACAGAAATTATAACGTATGTGAGGGGGTTCTCCCCCAAGTCAATACCTCGCTCTTTACGCTACAGTTTTTTACTTAAGTGCTTTCAAAAGAGCTATCTATTCTAATTACACAGCCTTTGTGATTCAGGGGTTTGTGAATCAAATTTTTTTTTAACTTTTAACGTAAAGAGCGTGGTATTGACTAAGGGGAGAACACCCTCATATACGTAATAACATATACGTAATAAAAAAAACAATAAAAAAACAAGCGATACGGCTCAATAGTAATCGAAACTTTTAAAAACTTTTAAAATTTTTGATGTCAATAAATGTATCAAAAGAATGTGTTTATAATGCTGATTCTAAATATATAAATTTTATTAAGTTTAGTATTACTCATCAAAGGCTACGAGCCTGAGAAAATTTACCCGATTTTTTAAAGAGGGGGAGGAAATCCCCTACAAGTGAAAGAATTTTAATGAAAACCACACCGTCAGATTCAGTGTATCAGAAAACCCTATTACATAGGTTTCAAGCTCATATCTGCAAAAATCTAAAAACTTTGTATTTTTTGCCAGAAGAAAAATATACGAATATAGAAGTTAGTTATGTAAGTTAATCTGTAAAGACATCCATTTAGCAAAAGAAAAGTAAAATTTTTATGAAGATTTTGTTTACTTATTCAATGACGGTAAGCCAAAATAAAAGCTGTATTAACTAAAAAACGATCAGAAATTAAATAAAAAAAAAGGTTTTTAAACTGTAGGCAAGGAGCGATATTTAAACTTCAAACGAACAGAAATTATTCCGTATATGAAAGGGGCTTTCCCCTAATCAACGCCTAGCTCTTTATGCTAAAGTTTGACTCTGTCTCAAAACTTTATTTTTTAAAAAAAAAAAAAACTTTAGCGTAAAGAGCGAGGTGTTGAGGAGGGGACAGCCCCTTTCATATACGGAATAATTTCAGTTCGTTTTAAGTTTTAATGTCGCTCCTTACTTTCAGTTTAAAAAACTTGTTTTTTTTTATGTAATCCTCTTTAAGAATCGACAGATTGTTAGTGTTTAAACTTTTACGTTTCTTATAAATGTAATAAACAGGATTACTTAATATTTTTCAATATAACCATAATTTTCTTGTCTAAAATTCATCAATTAGTCTGAAACTTGTTTTTTTTACATACGGGGCGAGATTTAATGTCCCTGGTAGAAGTCTATACAAGATTTAATGTCCTTGGTAAAAGAATACATGAGATTTAATGTTCTTGGTAAAAGCCTGTACGTAATTTAATGACCAGTTTTTATAAAGGGGGGAGGAATTAAGTGAGATTAATGAAAATGACGGAACTTCAACCGAGAACTCTCAACGAGAATTCCGATTAATTATCACCAAAGTGTCACAATGCCATCAGTGTACCAACATCACTCGGAAAATAGGGAGAGGGAATGAGTTACCCAAAATCTAGAAGGCCATATTTTTTCACTGAAAATAACAAAATTGATATTTTTCAACGACAAATCCCGAAAGAATTGTTATTAAAATCATGAGGGAGAGGGATCTCGGAGAATCAGTGCTTTATTCATTATTTAGCTTCCCACCGAGAGAGTTTCCGAGCAGAAATAGACATATTTCATCTAGAAGTTCAATCATTTTTGCATGTTTTCAAAGTTAATTTTTTTATATTTTTCTAATAAAGTTTAGTGTTTATTAATTTTTATGGTTACATGCGCGGGGGATGGAGGGTATGAAACATTACTTTGAGATTTCATATTGAATTCTATGACCTTTCTAATATTCTCAATACTCAAAGGTTCAAATGCAAGAACTTATTGATTTTATTTAATTTATACAAAAATATCTCATCTATCGTGATGATCCCCCGCGCATGTAACCATAAAAATGAATAAAAACTCAACTTTATTAGAAAAATATAAAAAAATTAACCTTAAAAACATGCAAAAATGATTGAACTTCTAGATGAAATATGTCTATTTCTGCTCGGAAACTCTCTCGGTGGGAGGCTAAAGGATGAATAAAGCACTGATTCTCCGAGATCCCTCTCCCTCATGATTTTAATAACAATTCTTTTGGGATTTGTCGTTGAAAAATATCAATTTTGTTATTTTCAGTGAAAAATATGGCCTTCTAGATTCTGAGTAACTCATTCCCTCCCCCTATTTTCAGACTGGTGTTGGTACACTGATGGCATTGTGACACTTTGGTGATGATTAATCGGAGTTCTCGTTGAGGGTTCTCGGTTGAAGTTCCGTCATTTTCATTAATACCACTTCATTCCTCCCCCCCCCCTTTATAAAAACTGGTCATTAAATTACGTACAGGCTATTACCAAGAACATTAAATCTCATTTATGCTTTTACCAAGGACATTAAATCTTGTATAGACTTCTACCAGGGACATTAAATCTCGCTCCGTATGTAAAAAAACAAGTATCCGGCTAATTGATGAATTTTATACATGAAAAGTATGGTTATATTGTAAAATATTAAGTAATCCTGTTTATTACATTTATAAGAAACGTAAAAGTTTAAACACTAACAATCTGTCGATTCTTAAAGAGGATTGCAACTTCAAAGGAGGCTATATATTCTAACGTCACTCGGGATCAATTATTTTAACCTTGTTTGTCTCTCATTTGTTTAATTTGATGTTCAATCCCAAATCTCTCCAAGGCTGAGATTAGTATGTTTGAAAGATTTATGCAAGGAATTGTTAAATTAGAAACGATCATCAAGTTATCATGGTTGCAGTAGTAGCTGCAATGTAGTAAATAGCGAACAGTAGTCCATCTGCGTTTGAGTTCTTGGTTTTCACTAGTTATTAGCGAAGGGTTGTAACGTCATATTCTAGTTTCTTAGGCTAAATATCTTCGCAGTTGACCTTTACTTCTCCCCCCTTAACTGTGGGAAAATCTGAATGTTTGTGTCTAGTTATTTTATGGCTATAAAAATATCAATTCTAAATCTCATATATGCTTTTACCAAGGACATTAAATCTTGTATAGACTTCTACCATGGACATTAAATCTCTCCCCGTATGTAAAAAAAACCAGTTTCCGGCTAATTGATGAGTTTTAGACTTGAAAATTATTGTTATATTGTAAAATATTAAGTAATCATGTTTATTACATTTATAAGAAACGTAAAAGTTTAAACATTAACAATCTGTCGATTCTTAAAGACGATTGCAAGTTCAAAGGAGGCTATATCTTCTAAGGTCACTCGGGATCAATTATTTTAATCTTGTTTGTCTCTCGTTTGTTTAATTTGGTGTTCAATCCCAAATCTCTCCAAGGCTGAGTTTATTATGTTTGAAAGATATATGCAAAGAATTGTTAAAATTAGAAATGATTATCAAGTTATCATGGTTGCATCAGTAGCTGCAATGTAGTAAATAGTGAACAGTAGTCCATCTACGTTTGAGTTCTTGGTTTTCACTAGTTATTAACGAAGGGTTGTAACGTCACATTCGAGTTTCTTAGACTAAATATCTTTGCAGTTGTCCTATACTTCTCCCCCCTTAACTGTGGCAAAATGTGGATCTTTGTGTCTAGTTATTCTATGGATATAAAAGTACCAATTCTAAATCTCCGACATGCTTTTACAAAGGACATTCAATCTTGTATATACTTCTACCATAGACATTAAATCTCACCCCGTATGTAAAAAAAACAAGTTTCAGACTAATTGATGAATTTTAGACATGAAAATTATGGTTATATTGAAAAATATTAAGTAATCCTGTTTATTACATTTATAAGAAACGTAAAAGTTTGAATATTAACAATCTGTCGATTCTTAAAGAGGATTGCAACTTCAAAGGAGGCTATATCTTCTAAGGTCAC
Source organism: Artemia sp. Qi Xiang Cuo (assembly GCF_049724085.1). NCBI lineage: Eukaryota > Metazoa > Arthropoda > Branchiopoda > Anostraca > Artemiidae > Artemia > Artemia sp. Qi Xiang Cuo. Next base: position 64,397,919 of record NC_142804.1, read on the forward strand.
TCGGAATCAATTATTTTAACCTTGTTTGTCTCTCATTTGTTTAATTTGGTCTTCAATCCCAAATCTCTTCAAGGCTGAGTTTATTATGTTTGAAAGATGTATGCAAAGTATTGTTAAAATTAGAAATGATCATCAAGTTATCATGGTTGCAGCAGTAGCTGCATTGTAGTAAATATCGAACAGTAGTCCAATTGCATTTGAGTTCTTTGGTTTTCACTAGTTATTAGCGAAGGGTTGTAAAGTCATATGCTAATTTCTTAGGCTAAATATCTTCACAGTAGACCTTTACTTCTCTCCCCCTTAACTGTGGAAAAATATGAATTTTTGTGTCTAGCTATTTTATGGCTATAAGAATATAAATTCTGTAGATGAGTCCCTTCCCATTCCAAATTAGATATACAACCGTCAAGTGGGGCCTTATTTTTATAAGGACATTATAGTTATGAATCTCAGTTTGCCATATCTAACAGTATCCCTCCCCTCTTAACTACGAAAAATATGTGCTATGTGGAAAGAGTTCAAAATAAAAAAATGTTTAAAAATCATTTATACAAATAAACTAATCCAATTAATTAATTTCTAAAATTGATTATAAATTTATTAACATCAAAAGCATATACTTATAAAAATAAGTGTATTTACCTTCTTCATGATTTCATGGGCTCCATTTTTAGGGGGGGGGGGATTTCCCAGTCCAATTCCCAGCCGAGTGGTTAGCGCTTAAGACTTGAAATCATATGAGTTTATATGTGGTCAGGAGTTTGAGTCCTGGTTTCGCTGTTTGTTTGGTTTGGAATGGGGGGAAATTTCGTGACCTTGTAAGCTCAGCCAAAGTCAACCCTGCTCCAAATGGGTACCTAGAGAAATCTGGGGGGGAAAACACGGGAAGCGTCAGATGATTTGTCCCCCAACCACGCATTGCACTCCCGACCGAAGGCATTGAATTAGGATATTGGTATCTGCGCAACGCAGACCTTTGGTCAGCAAGCGAAAAAGTTTTTTTCAATTAAATCTGAAACACCTTGCATTAAAGAATCAATTAAGGAATTCTGGATCTCTATGTACTTGGAAAAATAATAAATAATTATTGTTTTCTGCTGCTAATTATTGTTGCTATGTGATGACATAGCTCAAATTTCCACCCAATCATTCCTAAAAGATTCTTACTAAAAAGTTTATGTGAGGTAGAATGTTAATTTTAGTTCGTTTCTAAAAGCATTTACTGTTAGAAAAATATGACTCGAAACTGTTTGGAATTCTTATGCGAATTTTCACTTTGTTGACGCTATCATATCTTATTACTGTATTTAGTTGTCCAAAGAGCGATAAATTCATCTAAAATTTTAATAGTGTCGTTATTTTTATTTAAAAAACAACAGAAACAAATACTACTACAACTCAACGCTGCACCCCAACAAAATTTTTTCTTAATAAAATTATTGTAAATAAAATTCTTTAGTTCGAAAAAAAACTATTCCCGTAAAATCTGAACTAATACAGGTTTTTGACTGTAAACTCTAGTGTTTGATCATAGTGTTCGCAATCTTTTAGGATGTATGGACCGAGTGGGATCTCACTCAAAGTGAGGAGGAAATTCTTTTGTGTAATATATGCATTGATGATGCTGATGATATAATGGAAGTCCACTATACGTCTGAAGGATTATCTTACACGTCAGATGATCTAGTGAGGAGGGAGCCTTCTGGAAGAATGTGTATCGAGGACGATGATCGTCTATATGTAGATATGCCCCCCTTGAGAAATATTGAAATAGTCAGTGACGAAGATGACAGCATACAAATAATTACAATACCTCATCCTCAAATTGAGGAAATTACTATTGAGGAGGAGGTTGATGATGATGGTAATGATGTTTTATATTTAAAAAGCGTTATAAACATCGATTTGACAAATGAATAAAAATATTTAGAAGAATCATTTATTATTTTATCATTGATAGAAAACTTGGTTGTGGACTGATAACACCCTATGGAGTGATCTAATAAAACTGAACTATTCATGTACAGAAGTCTCTGCTGGTATCCTTATTCTATACATATCTAGTATGAGAAAATAAAAATAGTACAATCAAATTTATTGTATGATTATAATATAAAACTCATTATGCATATCAATAATTAGATTTATCGTTAAATCATATATGAGAACTCTTCCACCACGGTTTTAGTTGTTTAAAATCCATTTTGTAGAATGACCTCTTATGTTGTCTCTTAAAGGGCCACTTTTTCTCTTCTCTTAGAACATATTCATCGTAATATTCAGTGTTATATCTTGCACTATATACATTTTTCATTGGGTTTTCACTGCTGTCTTTTACATTATAGAGAAAGCCCTCTTTTCACAGTCTCTTCTTCTTTCGATCTTCCTTTTCTGTCATATCAACCCTTTTTTTATGTGAGCTTACTTGCAATCGGTATAAATTTCTCTCCATATCACATATAATTTTTCATCTCATTTCCTCCAGATTCTTCACTTTTATCACTGTCTCTATGCTGTCTAAACATTCAGTAGGTTCATGTGAATACTCAAAATCATGAAAATGACCTTAACAAATAAAACAGTCACAAAAAAAGGATATTTCTAACTCAACTTGTTCACTCATGTTATCACACCGCTAACTAAAAACTTAGTAATTCTATTCACAGACTAATAAAACTATAGCAAAAATCCTTTCCTCATATTCACTCCGCCGCTAATATGTAAGCAGCCCTCTGATTGGCTGAGAAGGAAACACGTGATCTAACTGTCTCCCATTTCTGGAAACTCATAACATTTGCCTCGAGCATACACTTACAACAACAACAACAACAAACACTGTTTCCTATTTCTGGATCATAACATTTGCCTCGAACATGCACATGCAACAACAAATACTCTTTCCTATTTCTGGATCATAAAATTCTCCTCTAGTGGACAATTGGCTAAAAAAAACAACAACAAATATTCTTTCCTAGTTCTTGATCATAACATTCACCCCTCGCGGGCCCTTGGCGAAAAACAACAACACCCTTGAATAAAGAGGCCATTGACCGATTACGCAATTATTCTTCCTAGTGACTCTATGCCCATATTTGGACTCCCGTTCATATCAATAGGGTCATCTCTACTGATATAAAAACCCGTATCTAGAAAATCTTTCACTTTACAAATAAAACGGGTAATCGCGTGATCCGTCGAATGCCCTTACCGAAATCCATATTGGCTAGGTGATATTATTTCATTTTCTTACGCAAATTTATTTATTTTATCATGCATTATTTTTTCAAAAATCTTCGAAATAACTGGTAAAATTGAAATAGAGCGGTAATTATTTATATCTTCCTTATTTCCATACTTGTATAAAGGTATAATACGGCTTTTCTTTAGACCTTTTGGAACGGTTCCCTTTTGAAAAGACAAATTGATTAAAAAAAATTCAAAATATGGGATATCACCGGTAAAATATGCTTCAGAACCCGTTTTGGCATGTGATCAATTCCAGGAGCCTCTGATGGTCCCAAAGAATTCACTATCTTCTCCAAATCATTTGTGGAAACCGGTTCAAAAACAAAAATGCTTTCATCATTATCAAAATTTGAAGAAATTTCAGTTCCATCTTCTGTGTCAGTATCATTATCAAATAGTGATGAAATATTCTGACCAATTTAAGTTACAAAATTGCAGAAACTATCAGCAAAAGATTGATAATTTCCTATTATTTCGCCATTCGTGTTAACTATCTCCTGAGAAGTCTCTATACTCTTCTGTTCATTTGGCCTCAAAATTCGATTAATAATTTTCCATGTCGAAGATACATCATTCTTCGCAAGTTCAAAGGCATTAAGAAAATAATTCTTCTCAGCATCTCCTCTTTTGTTATTAACAACATTTCGATAATTAACAAGAATATCTGGATTTCTATTCGACGGTTTTTTCGTCATTCTACTGTAAAGCTTGTTTCTTAATTTTATCATATTTTGTAATTTCTTTGTTAACCACGGAGGTTTAAAATTATTTTTCTTTCTCGATCTATTCTCATGTGGTTCTTCAATCTCACAACACTTGTGCATTGCTTCACGAATCTTATCAGAAAACAAAACATAACCTACTTCAGGGTCATTCTGACTCAAAACATTGCTCCATTCTAGTTTTCTTAAATGATCTTTTAATTTATTTAAATTAATTGAAAACAAATATTTTCTCTTGAATTTTATGCTGGTCATTTGGATATGATGATAAATCGCTAAGCGAAAGTGTTACAAATGCAAGGAGATGATCCGAACCTGGCGCAACTAGCACATTTGATGATTTCAGCCGGTCACAAATATCTTCACTAATGAATATGTTATCAATAAGTGTGGCTGTGCGTTCTGTAATTCGTGTGGGGATGTTAATCGACGGGGAAAAAACTAAATGATAGCATAGTTGTTAAAAATTCCGCATTCATATTATTTCCTAGCTCCAATAAATTATGGTTGAAATCATCCATTAGCATACACGGCTTGTTACACGACCCTAAATTCTGACAAAGATTCTCAAAATGCTGAGACGTTTCCGTGGGGTTAGAACTAGGTATCCTGTATATAATAGCAATCAAAATTTCAACATCATACTTTTTTACATTAACAACAAAAGACTCAAACCGACCTTCAACCCAGACACCTAAAGTATCTTCTACAGTTACAGAAATATCATTCCGCACGTAAATTCCTAATCGACCTTTCTGCACCTGCGTTATATTTTTATAATAAAAAGAATAACCTCCTAGTGAATACAAACTTAAAGGCGAAATTTCACCTAAGAAAGTCTCAGTTAGTGATATTACATCAAAACAAAGATTACTTTCATTAGCTGTGGTAAGTAGTGTATCAAACGCAGTTTCAAGCCCCTGACAATTATACGTGGCTATGATACAACCACTCGATGATTCAATTTGTTTCAGATCACAAGAATCAATATACTTAGAAACCGGAATACTCAGATCTGAACTCACTTTTTCACTCCCATCATCATGTTCACAGAGGCCTCGGTCACATACATTAGCTAAATTAAAGTAATTTTCTGAAAGATTAGATAGTCTACTAGACAGCAGAGACATTATGAAACATAAAGTGCACCTTACTGTCACCAAAGCAATTTAGGCACTCTCTCGTCTGTTAGCCAGAACCCTGGCTTCTTTGAGACGGCTCAGCGATACAACTTCTGATAGGTCCTTAATTCTAACTACTTGATCGCCAGACTTTGCTAGGATACGGCCCTGCACTGACCAAGCATTTCTCATACCCACTACATCCCTAGCAGCATTTAGAACTTCCTGTCTACGACGAGTAAGGCTTTCACTTATAAAACAATTCGATCCTTTCAGCTTGCTCCAATTTTTCAATACTTCTCTTGGAACTGTTGGGCTTTTAAATCCGACTTTAACCGGGGGGGGTTGCTACTACTGGGCTTTCCCAAAATATTAACATCCACAATGTCATACTCGGAGACCGATCGTAGACCTAGTTTGTTTGTTATTAAGTCTAGCATATTATTTATGGGATGCCTTGTTGTTTCATTCAGACCAGGTAGATGGTAAATAACTACGTAGGAAGACTTACTAGCTTGTTGCATTTCCTCGAAGTCATACTGCAGATTTGACAATGCTTGTGCTAAGAAATTGACTTTTCGTGGCTACTTTTAAGTTCCAGAATAACGGATGAATAAATAGTTTGTGTTGTTTTCTCAAGGTCATCTTTCGACAGTTTGACCTTACCGAGATCCTTTGCTATATTTTTCCTCATAACATCACTAATTGAGCCATTAACCTGCGAAATCTTCGCTCTCAGTTCAGAAATCTCAAGCCGCACTTCCTTCTCAATTCCAAGGCTAGCAGTAGTTTCCATGTAAGAGTTTGGATTTTTATCCAGGTCAGCCATTGCTTTTTTGATGGATGCATGTTTACTAGCACCGCATGCCTGTTTGTTAGTTTCAAATTTCATCATATTTTCACTTGTAACAGTTGCTGTTTTACAATCCCCGTACTTGATCACTAGAAATTTATTCTCGGGACTAAGAACACAAAGTATCCTTATTTGCCACTATGGAAATCCAGGTAACCGAGCGAAAGCCAGATCTCCCGACTTCATTTTTTTTGCTTTTTCCCCCATCTTTATTCTTTTTTTCTCTTTCTCTTCCCTTCTTCCCTTTCTTCTCTTTTCTTACACTATAATCCTTATTATTGCCAAACTGGCATACCGCACTTGGATATCGTATGAAATTATCTCAATTTAAGAAAGCCAAAAGTTCAATCAATGCATTGGACAGAAACTCCAGTCAATTCAATTTATCCAGTGACGTCACACATTCCACTAGGTTACGGATACTGAATAAATATTTTAATAGTTTATAAGACGTAAAAGTGCTCTCACTATTTCGTAACTACTGAAAGAATTCAGTGTCTAATTAAATCAGAATAAAAATCCCTTACCAACAGCTGGTTCAAAACTGGGATGAATCCCTTTTAAAAGAATGGATAGATCTTAACTGTTTAAAGACTGAATCAATAATCAAGGCTTGTGCAAATCACGCTCTATGCGCTTCTGTTTTCGACTCTTTTTCCGTCTGTCCGGCCTCCCAGTGTTTCCAGGATCCATCTTTATTGTCCAAATATCATTTTCTGGAAGATCCACTCCCCCATTCTTCGGAGAAGGTGGATTAGGAATGCTCGGCATTGGAGGCCAGTAAATCATCCTTGGTACGGATTTCTTCTGTTTAAACTGTTCAGGTGAGTAATTTTTTTTTCTTGTGATGACAAGAACTCTAATATTAGGCTTTTTCTTTCCAAAGTGCTGACTGCAAAGTTCATTGAACGAGGGAATGATGTCCCTAGAATCACGTCCACCGGTAATTCGCTTGAGACAGCAACGGGTACAAAGTCACTGAAACCTTCCTTTTCCTTCCTACCTGGATGTGAGTGTCTTTAACAAGATACGATTTGCAGTCCCCAAGTACGCAGCAAACCTCTGGCTTCTTTGAAGGGAAACTGTCGTCCGCCATATACTTCTTATGCCTGATACATACGTGGTTCCACTGTCAACCAAGAAAGTTGCTGGTCAGCCTTCAATTTTGCCCTCGAAATAGAAACGTTCCCTTGCATCTTCCAATGGACCAGGACTTCGAGCTAGAAGAGTTCGTTTCCTTGGTCGTCGGCAGTCCTTGGCCCTATGCCCTTTATTCCCACAGTTATAACAGCTTTGATAATTCTTCTGTGACGGGGAGGTGCCAGTGGCTGTATTTTGTGCATCTTTCTTCTGTGTCTTAGGCTTCTCTTCGAGATTTTGAGCTTCTCGAGATGTTTTTTTCTGTGGAAAATTCTTTGAATCTAGTTTTTCGTCTCTTCTGGCGAGAAAAAAGGCATCCGCTATTCTGCATACTTCCTCCAAAGGTGGTTGGTCGAGTTCTTTGAGACGTATGCGTAGTTGATCATTTTTTATAGAACCTATAAATCGTTCAACCACAAACAGTCGCAGAAAGTCGTCTATTTTCTGTCTAAGGATCTCAGGATCTGCTTCTGTTTTATAGTCCTGGCACTCAAACCATTTGACAGATAGTCGCTCCAACCTCCTCCAATAGTCGATGAAAGACTGATCGGCCTCTTTCTGTTCGGAGCGGAAACGAACTCAGAAGGCTTCCGATGTGACCCCCTAAACTACAAAGAAATGCCCGTTTGATCTCATCATAGTCACTAATTTGGTTTGGTGGGAGCATCGAAGTAGCTTCGGCGGCTTTTCCCGTCAACAAATCACGCAGTCTCACTGCCCACGTCGATTTTTCCCATTGCTTTTGGAGAGCTGCAAACTCAAAGGTGTTGAGGTATGTATCTATGTCCCCCTCATTGCTGAACTTTTTTATTGAAATAGGCGACATTCCCGCTGTTTCGGTTGCATTCTGAATTGCAGCTTGGCCTGCGGGAATGGCAGGACTAAAGTGCGTGGCAAAAGTAGCGAAACGGTTATTCAACGCTTCCATGCTCATCTTGACCGTCTGTTGTAGCAGGGCTGCAATTGTATTGTATCGTTATCATACCCTGTCCCAGGGTATGATAACGCGATCGAGTGGTCAAATGGCCATTTTCTAAAGCCAAATGTATCCGCCTTGGGTTACGGCTAGAAAATCTCTTAACTCTCTCCTTGGAGGTAACAAACCTCCCTGTCAATATAATAATGACGGTACCTCGTAGCTCTATTCCTACCCTGCCTGGGTTACGGAAACTAGTACCCAGTTTGTAGAAAATACCTTACTTGTATTCTTCCAAATGGGTCACAATAATCCCAAATAAATAAATCTCCCCGAACGGGGTCTAACGCAGACTAAAACAAAATAATATTGTTTCACACAACTGTTCATAGGGGTGGACCTTCGCTTGGCCCAACCAATCAGCTACATCCCCATTCAAACCCAATTCTACCTTTTAGCTTTATCTTTCAATGACTCCCAAACCAGGAAGTACAATAATCGAACTTGGTTCAAAGCTTACTTATTGCGACACCTCTGACTTAGCAACGATAATTTAACCTGTCTTTTGAAATTATACTATAAGCAAATGTAATTAAAAAAACAAAAACAGGTCATTTATCTGAAAGGAAAGAAACAGGGGTGGAGCCCCAACAAATTGCCTCTTGGTCCATAATGACACGTTGATCAATGCCAACAACACTTGCAAGCTCCCGTGGCTTTAGCATCCAGCTGTCAACCAGTACGAGAGTCATCTAAAATGACCGTAAAATTTGGTACAGAACCAATGCGAGAGTAATATAAAATTATTGCAAAATATGGTATAGAACCAATGCGAGAGTAATATAAAATTACTGCAAAATTTTGGCATAGAACCAATGCGAGAGTAATAAAAAATTACTGCAAAATTTGGTATAGAACAATGCGAGAGTAATATAAAATTACTGCAAAATGTGGTCTAGAACAAATGCAAGAGTAATATAAAATTACTGCAAAATTTGGTATAGAACCAATGCGAAAGTAATATAAAATTACTGCAAAATTTGGTATAGAACAAAGGCGAGAGTAGTATAAAATTACTGCAAAATTTGGTATAGAACCAATACGAGTATAATATAATATTACTGAGAAATTTTGGTAGAGAGCCAATACGACAGTAATGTAAAATTACTGCAAAATTTGGCGTTAACCGGAACCCTCACTACAGAGCAATATAAAATTACTGCAAATTTAGTATAGAACCAATGCGAGAGCAATACAAAATTACTGCAAAATTTTGGTAGAGAGCCAATATGAGAGTAATACAAAATTACTGCAGAATTTTGTATAGAACCAATACGAGAGTAATATAAAATAACTGCAAGGTTTGGCGCTAACCAGAGCCCTCACTACACTAAATGGTATCCTGTAGAGCCGGGACTTGAAACCTCGGCCACTCTGACAAACTAGCGCTTATCCACTTAAATATAGAACAAAGGATAAGGCCACTAAGTCCGACCAGTCCACACAAATTCCTCTTCACCGCTGCACCACCGATAAACTGCCTTAGAACAGACTGATTATTCTTTCAAAACTGAGTTGCGTTTACTACTTGAATGTACTCAACAAAACTGGACAAAAGCAGCGAGCCAACAAAAGAATCTATACAACCGTCGTACAAAGTCTCGTGAACTTCAGGTGGGAGATGAAGTTCTAGTGCTCCTGCCAGCAGGTGACCCCAAGCTGGAAATGTGTTGGCACGCCCCTTTAAAGTCTTGCAGAAAATTGGCAGAGTCAATTACGAAATAGAGATGCCAGAAGCGAGGAAGAAATACAGAGTACTTCACATCAACCTTCTGAGGCGATTCGAGAGGAGACTGCCATAAATTTACAGCTGTTGATAGCAATCTGAACGTATGTGAACGTATGAACGGTGGTGACAGAGAAGTTTGTTCTGACCTATGTGAATCAGTAAATCACCTGGCCGGAAAGGGAAAGGAAGAGCTGCTAAGTCTACTCCAAAATCTTGGAGAAACTTTCTCGGAGACACCAGGACAAACAAGGATCGTGAAACATTTGATTGGTAGTGGTGAGTCACGACCTCTGAGGCAGCGGCCATATCACATCCCTCAAAGCCGACAGGTCACCCTTGAGCAGAAGTCACCCGCTTGCTCGACTTGTGCATAATTCAACGTTCTTCTAGTCCATGGTGCTCTCCAGTCGCCATAGTCAAAAAATCAGACGGATCCCTACGTTTCTGTCTTGATTTTCGTCGGCTTAACAATACATCTCGTTTTGATGCGTATAATTTACCTCGTATAGACGAGCTCCTGGAGACGGTTGGCAGCAATAAAAAATTTAGTGTTCTAGACTTAGTTAGAGGGTAGTGGCAAATCGAACTTGAAAAAGGTAGCCGGGAAAAGACAGCATTCTAGAAGTCTTCCGGGCTCTATCAGTTTCTAGACGTTCTGATAATTTTTTTCTCACACATTCACAACTCTTAATGGAGCCTCTATATTGAAAATTGGGGGGTATCCTCAAAAAAAGCTGGAGGAAGGGGCCCCTAGGAGATTGGGGAGAGGGTACCTTTGGAGATTAAGGTTCTTGGTGCTTGCGGTCTTTTTTGGTTCAAACTCATAATAGTCTCACTAGTTGATTTCTAAGGATTTTTAAGGATTTTTCTGAATTTCTTTATTAGTATTAACTTTTTAGTATACTATAATGTTAAAGCATATTTTATATTGATAACGCAGTTTAAATGGTACTTGTGTATTATACAGAATACAGTCGAGAAGTAAAGTTATACCTTCCACATCCCATATTGTGTACTCTCAGTCTCCAAGCATGATCAATATATACAAAGCCCCACATGCCATAGCAAATAAAACGGTATTTTGATTTCGACATAGAAATTATGTAAATTCAAATAAACACCTCAAGAGGATGTGGTCTTGTGCCGGTTTTATTCAACGAGCGTGTTGCGTCACCCCCGTCAGTATTCAATGCCCATATATGGAGCCCCGTTAGAATCTCCTTATGCATCCCTACCACCAATACATACATCAAAAGAATCAGATTGTAATAAGTATTTCGAATATGTAAGTTTCATCAATTTTAGTCCTACCCATCAAAAGTTACTCGCCGGAGAAATTTGGCTGATTTTCGAAAAAAAAGGAAAAGACCCCCTAAAAGCTATAGAACCTTAATGAAAATCACACCATCAGATTTAGTGCATCAGAGAACCCTACTGTAAAGGTTTCAAGCTCCTATCTGCAAAAATGTAGAATTTTGTATTTTTTGCCAGAATAAAAGATCGCGGATGCGTGTTTATTTGTTATTTGTTTTTTGTTGTTGTTTTTTTCCATGGGTGATCGTATCGACCCAGTGGTCCTAAAATATCGTAAGAGGGCTCATTCGACGGATATTAAAAGTTCTAGTGCCCTTTTTAAGTAACCAAAAAAATGGAAGGCAACTAGGCCCCCTCCCACGCTCATTTTTTCCCAAAGTCATCCGATCAGAATTTTGAGATAGCCACTTTGTTCAACATGGTCGAAAATACAATAAATATGTCTTATAGGATGTCTTAATCCCCCAAAGTCCCCGGGGACAGGGCTGAAAGCTATGAACTTTACCCAATGTTTACATGTAGCATTGGTTATTGGGAAGTATACAGACGTTTTCAAGGGGGATTTTTTTCTGGTATTGGGGGGGGGTTATTTGGGAGGATCTTTCCATGGAAGAAGTTTTCATGGGGAAAGGGACATTACTATGAAGGGGGTTCCGGATTTCCCAGGATTATTTAAAAGAAACGATCAGAAATCAAATAAAAAATAAACAAGTTTTTCAACTGAAAGTAAGGGGCAACATCAGAACTTAAAAGGAACAGAAATTATTAAGTATATGATTGGGTTCGCCCCCTAGTCAATACCTCGCTCTTTAAGCCAAACATTTTTTAGTACTTAATCAAACGCTATTTATTCTAATTAGTAGCCTTTGTCATTAAGGGGTCGTTCTTAAAGAAATGGGAAGAATTTTGGACGTTAGCGTAAAGAGCGAAACATTAACTAGGGGGCGAACCCCCTAATATACGTATTAAAAACTATAGATATAGAAGTTCGTTACGTAAGTTAATTCGTAAGTTACGTATATTTATTATTGATAAAAACGTTCGTAAATAAAATTAAACAACTTTCGAGAAAGCCATTTAACCAAATAAAAGTAAAATTAATATAATTTTTTTTTTTTTAATTATTCACGTACGGTGAGCCAAAATCAAAACCTCCATTAGCTCAAAAACATTCAAAAATTAAATTAAAAAAACAAATTTTTTTAACTTTGTGTAAGGAACAACATTAAAACTTAAACCGACCAGAAATTATTCCGCATATGAAAGGGGCTGTCCCCTCCTCAACGCCTCGCTCTTTACGCTAAAGTTAGACTCTTTCTCACAACTCTATTTCTTAAAATAATTGAAACTTTAGCGTAAAGAGTGAGGCGTTGAGGAGGGGACAGCCCCTTTCATATATGGAATAATTTCCGTTCGTTTTAAGTTCTAGTGTTGCTCCTTACTTTCAGTTAAAAAAACTTTTTTTTCCTCTGGAAGGATTAGCTTTTTCATTTAGCTTGATGCACATATACAATCTTTTTTATTTAACACGCGTACACACATTTTAAACGTTTGGACAAGGAGAGCAAAAAACTTTGCGGCCACGGTAGGACAACTTTTGAAAAAGGCATTTAGGCGTGAACATCCAGGTTTTTGCGCATTTTAAGTTTTCTCTCAAAATCCTCCGATAGGATTAGCTTTCTCATTTAGCTCAATAAACATATGCACATTGAAAACAAATTAATGTTCCTTTCAACCTATTGCTTTAACCAATTTTTTATTACACATTTTTTGTCCGGTTTTACGTAGGTGCGCACATTTGAAACTTTTAGGGGAGTGACGTAAAATATTTTTAGGGCATGAACGGAGCATACATAAAAAAAATGGTTAGGCGTACACTTATGTGCAGGTGTTTGCACATAATACGTTTTTTTCAGAAAACCTTTGAAAGATTTTAGCTTTCTCATTTTACTCAACTGAAATATTTTAGCTGTTTATTCTAGTTTTTCTTCAAAGCGTTTTTAAGCTAGTTTTTAAGCGTTTTAAGCTAGTTTTTCTTCAAATAAAAGCGTTTAGGCGTATACTTTCAGGTTTAATCAAAAGTAGATCGTTTTTAATTTTGCTTTACACAGGTGCATAAAATACGAACTGTCACCAAAAAGCACAATAATACATTTGAGTACGTTTTGTATATTATAAGTCTTTTTCTAAAAATCTTCTAAGGATATAAGCTGTCTCATTTTAAACAAACACAACTATTTGTGTCTCATTTTACTTAACCGAAATCTATTAGTATTTTATTCTAGTTTTTCTTCAAAGCATTTTAAGCTAGTTTTTAAGCGTTTTTTGCGTTTTAAGGTAGTTTTTCTTAAAAAACGTTTTTTTTTGTTTTTTTTAAGCGTTTAGCATAGAATTTTAGGTTTTTGCACATTATAAGGTTTTTTCTGAAAATATAAAGATATTAGCTTTTTCATTCTACTTAACCAAATATTTCAGCTGTTTGATCTAGTTTATCTTTTCTCTTTTTTTTTTTTTTTTGTTGTTGAGAAAAAAGTATCCAGATGTGAAGCCAAAATATTAGTGTTTTTGTTTAGTTTGTTTTCTTCACTATCTTGACAAACAACAAAAGTACGAAGAACAATAGGGAAATATTTTTGCAAAACAGTGGAGATAACTTGAATGAATATTTCGGCCCTATGTCCAAGGGCCGTCCTCAGCAAAACAAAAATATATGAAAGAAAAAAAGACTCACAACAACATGCAACCAATAAAACCAAAAATTAAAAATTTTTCAAAGCAGTCCTAGCATCCTTACTTCAGCGAAGTTCAACCAGGACTGATAAAAAGTATGGTAAAACAAGGCGAGTCAATGAGAAGAGAGAAAAATAAATTAAAAACACGTTCTTATTCATAATCCAGATTTTTTGGTAGCTAGTCTCAAAGCTCTTTTTGTGACGAGTTCTGTGTTAATGTCTATTGGTTTTTTAAAATATTTTGTAAGATCATTTTCAATTAAATTTGTGTATAGAGCATTTAGTGTATATTCCCCCAACTCCCTGTTTAAGGAAATATTATTATTAATCTTAAGTCCGATTTCAATTGATTCTTGGACTACCTGCTTTATGCCTAGGTCATTGTGAATGAGGGCGGATTCATCAAAAAGTATATTACGGCTAGGTTTTTTAAAAATATGGCTGCCTAATGCAGAATAAGATGAAACAACGGAAAATTAGAATTTAGAGCTTTGACTATATCATCTTTATGCTGTTGTATGCGCTTTTCTAAATTACGGTGTGTTTTACCTACATAGTATGTGCCACAATCGCAAGGTATTTGATTGACCCCTCTTTGGTGAGTAACTGGGGTTTTATCTTTACCAGAATTTAGAAAATGTATAATTTTTAAATTATTTGTGAATACTACATACAGATTATTTTTTGTGCAACCTTTTTTGAGATTTGTAGTGATTTTTGGGATGTAGGGGAGGTAAATTATGTTTGAGGGCTTCTCAAAAATATCACATGGTAAACTGTCATTAATTTTACGGGAATGTCTCTTCAGTCTACAATTAATTACATTATTAATAAATAAAATAGGATACCCATTTCCAAAAAGTATGTCCTTGATAAAATTTAATTCTGCTGTTATGTGGGAATCAGAACAAATGTTTAGGGCCCGATCGACGAGGGATATTACAACTGCTCTTTTAACTTGTGGGAGGTGGTTTGATTTAAAATGCAAATATCTATTGTTTTGTGTTGGTTTTCTATAAATAGTAAAATTGGGTTTATCGAAGCTACGAATAACTAACACATCTAGGAATGGGATTTTATTTGCGATTTCAAATTCTAAAGTAAACTGTAAATTTCTATCGTATGTATTAAGGTGATCTAAAAAACCCTTAAGCTCATTTTCCCCATAGTTCCAGAGTGAAATTACATCATCCATGTAACGTCCCCAAAAGATATGTTTCAAAAAATACGAAACTAATGCCAAATTTTCAATATTTTCCACGTAATTATTCGCCAGTAACCGGGAGAGCGGCGCACCCATCGCTAAACCATTAATTTGCTAGTAGAAAGAATTACGGAATTGGAAATACATTGAGTACTTGTTACAGAGTTTAACTAAGGTCATTAAGAAATCACAATCTATTCCTGCTGCTGAAGCTTCTATTAAGTGATAATTTTCTTTGATTTTATTTTCTAATAACTGTTCAGATACTGTGACATTAATATTTGTATACATTGAAACAATGTCAAAGCTACTTATAATTGTATTTTCTGAGATATTTACGTTTTTGAGTTTTTCAACCAAATCTACCGAATTATATATATATATGAATTTTGAGAGAAAAGTAAATGTTTAAAGGCTGTACATAACCATTTCCCAATATTGGAGGTGGGGGCTTTCGTACAAGCTACTATGGGCCTTAAAGGAATGCCTTGCTTGTGTAATTTTGTTAGACCATAAAACTTTGGGCAAAAGCTACCGGGGGGGAAAAATTTATTGTATAGCTGTGGAGTAATTTTACCATTTTGTTTTAAACTTTTTAGTTCATTTATAATTTTGTTTGCAAATTGATCAGTATGATCGTGGGTTGTAGTCCTATACGTTGTCTCGTCATTTAGATGGGAATAAATTTTTGTATCATAATCTGTCCTATCCATGACAACCAGAGAATTGCTTTTATCTGCTTTAGTTATAATAATGGATGAATCTTTACGGAGATTAGATAGTATTTTTAGGTCATACAAATTATCTGGTTTTTTATTGGCGGGAGAATTAATCTTTTTTTGATTGTTGTAAAGGGTATCTATAAGACTAGCCCTAACTTCATCCGGGTTGGATATTGATGCATAAAATTTGTGCACAGAGGATTCTAGAGAAGAAATTAAATCTGCTACAGGGATATGTCTTGAAAGAAAAGAGAATTTTGGACCTTTTTCGAGAATTTGAATTTCCTTTGGTTCAAGCGTTCTAGAGGATAGATTAACAACAGCCGGTCCAGGAGTGAATCTTGGAGTGTAAGTAGGGCTATTCCTCGAAAATTCATATCTTAGGTTTCCAATTTCTTAATAAGTCGTTCCCTTGATAAGCGGAAATCATGACTAAACAAATTTCTTTCCAATCTAGCAACCTGGCTAAAATCAACAGAGGACAAATTTTCAAATAAAAATTTTCTAAGGATTTTCTTTCAGAGGAAATAATGTATCTTTTTTGTTTTTTGTCTTTAATGATATTTGTTAATGATTTTAATTGTAGTGTGTGAGCAAATTGCTCTTCTTTCCGGGTATTTAAGTGTAATCTGAATCTTAAAGACTTGGGAATAAGATTTTCAATTTTGCAAGATTCCAAGAATTTTTGCTGGTTCGTCACTGCTGGTCGGGAAAATCTTTTCGTCACTATTTTCACTATCTTGATTAAAGGTTTTCACTGTTAATTGTATATTTTAACAGTTTCATTGTATTTATTCATAAAAAATGGAGTGGGGTCTAAGAAATCATTCATCCTAATGTTTATTCTTCTATTTCATGTTTTATACAACACCTACGCATTCTAATATAGTTTAAATACTTACCATGAACCTTTCGGGCCCACATAGGTGAATCTGTAGTCATCCATATTTTTCTCATCTAAAAACTCATTTAGCCAATCAGACCGGAAATAATGAGGCACTTCATAAAAAGAATCACGTGACTCACGTTGTAAATGCCAGTCCTGTCAAAGACGGAAATTAGGGAGATGGCAACACCGTATAAACAGTCTAGACGTTTTTATGCCTATACCCGAGTTTTGATTCTAATACCTGAAAGATGTGTCTTTGTTGGAAAAGTCAATAAAATGAGCCATACAAAAACGAGCTTTGAATTCTACGACACTAATCGAGTCAAAAAAAAGTAAAAGGAAACAATTTATTTGACCCTTCTTTTCCATAAAAATAAATCTGAAAATCAAAATATCTAAAAAGGACAAAATTTTTAATAAAAATACAATGAAATTTTTTTTATTTTCTTTAATTAAGGTTTAAACCGTTTGTGCTGTTTTTGGAAGAACCTGGCAAGACTTTCAAGGTCAAATTGGACATTGTTTCATAACTTTCTAAAATCCCTAATCCCTTGCTTTGTCTTCAGGTTTTGTCTGTTGTTTAGGATAGATATAATGACTTCTAAGCAAATTAACTACCTTTTATATTCTAGGGTTGTCTAATTCATATAAACATTCTCTTTGTGTTTTTTTCATAATTCGCCACTGCGCTTAGCCTTTAAATTCGATAAAAATCGTTTTTACTTTTGCTTTACATAGGTGCACTTGCAAATATCACTTTTGCTTTGCAAATGCTTTGCTTTTGCTGTGCAAATACATAGGTGCATAAAATACGAACTGTCACCAAAAGAGCACAATATTACATTTGAGTGCGTTTTTGTTCGACAAGCCTTAGTTCTGTGTCTTGAACTAACCCTAACTATTGTTTAATCAGTAAAAAAATCGTTAAAAAATAGCACTACCTATTGTATAACCAATAAAAACAATACAACCTGCCTTATTTCAGAAAAATTCAGGTTGGACTTAAATAAACTTACGCTTTCGAAATATTTAAGTCCAAAGAAATGTAAACCCAAAGAATTCTCTGAAAACTTAAACCCTTTTTTTATTCATTTCTTCGCTATCAGTTCTAAATTTGATCAACATGCCAGCAATCAATCGGCAATGATCATTTTGATCAGCAATGTTTCGCCAGGATAGATCGCTGATCAACATCGTCACCACAAAAGCCTGTACCAAAATTCTTTGTATACATATAGTTGAAGTTTTTTGATTCGTTACAAACTCCCATTAGAATATTTTCTGTGAGGTTACTAGTTGTTCATTTTTGAATTAAAATCAACTTGATGGAAGTGATGAAAGAATTGAGAGCCATAGCTAATTGGAGTAAAGCCAAGATGAATATTCGCAGTGAGAATCAAAGCTGGCATAACCCTTTTTAAGAATTGTAGAAGATTATGTCATTTCACTTTTTGATAGATAGTCTACCTCCATTCTAGGGCAGAACTAAGGTAGACAGGCATGGAATAAGGGTAATTCAAATGAACTTTGCATTACTGGGAAAGCCCACTGGAATTGCAATGGGGATGACTCATGACGGATAATGTTCACTGGACTTGTGTGCAAACTTTATCTATTATGATATCGTGTTTTATGAACTAGGTTTAAATGTATGCATCTTTGTACGTTGGAATTGTTGGAGTGAATTATTCATATTTGATTTGTTGGAGTGAAGCTATCATATTTTATTGGTGAACGTAGAATGGTGCTACATAGAATGGTGGTTCTAGAATGGTGCTACACAAACGCAGCACCGAGTGGTATCTTACTTTCATAATGCCCTCGCTGAAATAGGGGAAAATTCACCTATATCAGGTGAACTTTCAACTTACCTTGAGATACAGGCAATCATTCTCTTGTTCACTGCAACTTTTTTCTTTCTTCTTATTCCAATAAGCTAAGTATTCATCAAATTTCATTTCTACTCTAGCTTGACCGTCATACTCTCTTTGTTGGCAGTTGACTACTGGGACGGTATAATCCCCTAAAATGAACCAATCTTAAGTACTACTAAGGTGACTTAAAAGGCGCAATTGTTGCACAATCTTAACCTTGAAGGTGAAAGGAAAACTTTTTTTTGCACTCTCATTAAGAACCAGTACAAAGGTTTTTGCAGGCATTCAAGAGACAGCAAGAAGAACTTAGATAAACCTCTATTTTTCAAATATTTCTATGAGTGGGCAAGGAAAATAAAAAGCATATGAACGAGAATTTTGAAGAAAATGATTCCTTTTGGAAAAAAGTAACAGAAACATCTAACTTGTTTCGTTTTTCTTATTTTTTTTTTACTTTAAGTAAGGGTCGTTTGTCGGCATGGTATTGTTTTTGTAGCCATTCAAGATGCAGCAAGTGAACTGAAATATAAAAACTCTCTTTCTAATTATTTCTAGGTGGGGAAGGAGTATATGAAGGGTATAAGCAGGCTATGAAGGATGATTTTGGGGGCGTTACATGGATGAAGTATCGCAGTTTTTATGTACCCCAACCAAAAGAAAAATCGCAGTTTTTGTGTATGAATAGACATAAGAAAGGTTCAGAGGGCGTTTTTTTTATTGTACTATGATATTTTGTACTTTAAGTACTTCTTAGCGATTAAGCTGACGAAAAAATAGCCTGAAACAATATCGGTTGATTTTTCAGACTCTAAAGTTTAAACACTGCTTTCATACAAATTGACAATATATAGGCCATATTGAATTCTTCTTAAATGAAAATTTAAATCGGTATTAAATTCTCGGTAACTCGGCTGTTTCAGAAACATCTCTGTTAAAAGGGGAAATAGTGCAAAATTCACGGCTTTTCTTCCCCAAAACAGCTTGGTATTATCTTTTTTTGTTATAAAACTTACTTGAACTTGATTTTCTCGGAACTTGAAATTTTCAAAATATTAAAAAACTCTTCAAAGTACTAAAAAATGTCTGGTATTTGTAAAAAATGTAGACAATTAGCAAATAGCCTTGCCCTTAAAAAATATGTTGGGTTTTCTAAAAAAAAAAATAATCCTATAACATTAAAATGAGAGTCAATTGCAAAGGTCAAGCATATCGACCCTTTTTCAACAACAAGGAAAAGGCAAAATTAAAGAAAAGAAAATTTTTAAATGCAAGTAGTACTGTGACCACTGAAAAAAAAAATACAAATAGCTCTAGTGGCGGTAAGAAGTCTTCCTCATTCAGTTTTATTTTGGCTACTTAAACTGCCTTATTGCTGATGAGTTGGGAAAACTGTGGTTCTGAAAAATCACAGACAAAATACTTGAATTAGTTGTATTTACATATAGAAACTTTCGTTTAAATTAAATATAGGATTTCTGTGAACTTCAAAAATTGTCATTGCGACATATCTTTAAGATGACAACCCAGAGAAAAATTACAAAGCTAATAAGATTTTTACGGTTCATTGAATCAACATTCTTACACAAAGTTACCATTATTTCCTTCCAGTTTTAGTTCTGGGTTAAACTTGAAGCAGGAGCAGCTATAGAGGAGGGACAGAGGTGGCACTTGTCCCGGGTGCAGAAACTTTAGGGGTGCAAAATGTCAAATAAACATTCCAACGGTTATAATCATATTGTAACTTTGAAATTTTATTCATAAAATAGAGGGCGCAGTTAATAACTGCAAATATTCAATAAATTATTAATTAATTAATTATTAATTGATCAGTAAAATAAAAATTAATTAGAAAATACAAAATAATTAAACAGAAAATTTTAAAATAGTAAACTAAAAAATAATTAAAACATAGATTATTAATATATTAATAAATTACAATTCTGTAAATAAATGAGAACTCTGTTGAATTTGGCCTGAAACTTTTGGGGCGGACAAGGGGAGTGCTAATCAAGATTTTGTTTCGGGCGCAAGAGAAGCCTGAACCGCAACTGACTTGAGGCAAAAAATAAGTTGGAAAAAAAAGTTTAAATTTACCTACAGAGGCCATAACTTAACTCAGGATCTATAGCTAAAAACTCTTGCAACGACAAAAGTAATGTATTTTACTTACGTGAGCCGTCCTATTTGGGAGAATAGATCACAATAATTGACTAATTGGGTTATTAATACTGAATAATTCTAGCGATCCACATGTACCAAGAACCATATCTAACGATAGAACGAATTTTGTTCTTAACACAGACACGACGAAGTTGACTTGAGCTCTACGTAGAATTTTGCGCAACGTTATTAAAAAGTCAGTATAGTAGCAATAAAACGTAATTTATGTATGAGTAATTATTAAGTTTGAAAAATGGATTAATAAACTTTTCCGGAAAAACCTTTCAAGCTTAATCAGAGCTTGAAGCTTTATCTCCATTCCAAAATTCTAACTCTAACCAGTTTGTTTGTGGTGAATCTGATGATTCTAGACGACAATTACGATGGTTTCATGGATTTTTATGCTAGCCTAGTATAGAGAATGCCGGATGAACCCTGGTTTTTCGTCCCATTCACATCGGCATGGAAAACCAACTTAAAATTATACTTTTACTTCGCTCACGTAACTTAGGCTACTTAGGAAGTTGAACGTTTTTCAACTTAGTGCACTTGAGAAATTTATTATAGCCAATATTTGAAAAATGGCATCAATTGAAAATATGATCATTGATTTGATTAGAATCAATGTTAGAATACTTGAATAGAATATTTGACGCAACGTAACTTAACCACTTAGGATAGAAAATTACATATGTGGTGTGATAGCTGCTTAAAAAGAACAACTGTCTTCTAATTTGTCTTCTAATGCATTTCTAATTTCACCATGGTATATTGTACCTATTTTCGACACTGCAATCTATTCTTTGCTATCACCACTACTAATAAT
Source organism: Artemia sp. Qi Xiang Cuo (assembly GCF_049724085.1). Lineage (NCBI taxonomy): Eukaryota > Metazoa > Arthropoda > Branchiopoda > Anostraca > Artemiidae > Artemia > Artemia sp. Qi Xiang Cuo. The sequence continues at coordinate 64,419,427 of NC_142804.1, forward strand.
TTCTAGCTAATTCTATAAAATAAAAGTTCAAAATAGGGATAAAATCCTTTTTAATAGACAGTGTATAGAAATTCACAAAAATACCAGATATTTCGGTCACATATACAGTGACCGTCATCAGTAGTAAAACTGTAAAACACTGTAAAAACACTAAAACACTGTTTAAACAGTAAAACACTGTTTAAAAAAGATTTTATCCCTATTTTGAACTTTTATTTTATCGTCATGGAAAGGCAGTGTGGTCTCCGAAATTATCTAGCTAATTCTAAAAATTTAAACCAAAATGTGTAGCACTGTGAATTAGTATCTCTGTTGATACGAATTTTACTATTCTATTTTTATCATTTTATTCTACATTCTACATTGTTGTCATTTGTGTAGCAAAATTTTGATATCATGTAAACCTCGTGTTGTTTTTTGGCGATAGGAAAAAGATGGTTTATTTTCTTGTCGACTTGAAAATTATAAATTTAAGCAGCAAATTGAAAATGAAAGATGAGTTGATGACATTTTTTTTTCTTTTAATGATGGTTCCTTTGTGTTCAAGAATGGTAAGCAGCATTAGAATATATTAATTAACTGAACAAAAGAAGTTATTTGTTCAGTATTAAACTATGTTAAGGTATTAAATTCAAAACTTCCGCCAAAAAATTCGTTTTAAGTTACTGTTCTCAGTTGTCATAAACAGACGCAAATTAAACGCTAAAGACCGAAATGGCTCAAATCAGCTAGGTTTACACTGTTTTTTACGTAGGGTCCGCGAAAATATGAACTTATTTCGTATTGGTGAATAGTTTTTATCTGACTAATCATGCACCGTTTATGGAATTGCGATGTTAAATCATTATTTTTCCAGAGACTAACAATAATGTGTCCAACAAGCCAAAATATAAATTACTATCTTCAGACAAAATTAATCAAACACTTAAATGGAAGAAGATACAACTGATGTTTGCAACTGATGCAACTGAAGATGCAACTGAAATTCGTTTTAAGTTACTATTCTCAGTTGCCATAAACAGACGCAAATTAAACGCTAAAGACCGAAATGGCTCAAATCAGCTAGGTTTACACTGTTTTTTATGTAGGGTCTGCGAAAATATGAACTTATTTCGTATTGGTGAATAGTTTTTATCTGAATAATCATGCACCGTTTATGGAATTGCGATGTTAAATCATTATTTTTCCAGAAACTAAGAATAATGTGTCCAACAAGCCAAATTATAAATTACTATCTTCAGACAAAATTAATCAAACACTCAAATGGAAGAAGATGCAACTTATGTTTGTAAACTAGAAAATTTAATGAGAAAGATAGCAATACTTCTCCCACAAACATTCAGGGCTATGTTTATGATTTGTAATTTGGCTCACTGGTTTTGCCTATCAGTTTGAAATAGATGGCATGCTACATTACCGTATTTTTGTTTCAGATATTCCGTATTGATTTTGTGATCTTCGACCCAAATCTTTCTTGCTTTCCAATTTCTTGTAAGACCTTCATTTATAATGCACGGTGTATTCTTAATTAGATACCTTTCATAGAAAGATTGAAAGTCGATGTTATTATTAATGCGTTCAACCATAGTGAAAATATAGGTGGCACTGTTGCATAAATGTACGAGAAAAGTCCAGGAAAAACTTGGAAAACGAGAAAAAATCAAAATTTGGGATGTCTGCCAGAGGTCAGTTATCACTGATGCTTAATAGTTATTCTCGAATATCTCTGGCCTAAAATGGAAGATAACAAATGAAAAGGAAAATCTTGGAATAAAAATAATAACAAATAATTATTTATCTTCAATCAAACAGTTTGTGGTAACGAGCTGTAAGTAAGGAGCGACCCGGCTCAATAGTAACTGAAACTCTAAAATGAAATTTTTATACTAATAGGTACATCAAAAGAGTCAGATTTTAATGCTGATTTCAAATATATAAGTTTCATCAAGTTTAGTTTTACCCATCAAAAGTTACACGCCTGAGAAAAGTTGCCTAATTTTCGAAAAAAGGGGAAAACACCCCCTAAAAGATATAGAACCTTAATGAAAATCCCACCATCAGATTCAGCGTATCAGAGAACCCTACTGCAGAGGTTTCAAGCTCCTATCTGCAAAAATGTGAAATTTTGTATTTTTTTTGCTAGAAGAAAGATCACGGATGCGTGTTTATTTGTTTTTCCGGGGTGATTGTATCAACCCAGTGGTCCTAAAATATCGTCGGAGGGCTGATTTAAACGGAAATTAAAAGTTCTAGTGCCCTTTTTAAGTTACCAAAAAAAAGGGGGGGCAACTAGGCCCCCTCCCGCGCTCATTTTTTCCCGAAGTCACCCGATCAAAATTTTGCGAGAGCCATTTTGTTTCAGCATGGTCGAAAATATAATCAATATGTCTTTTAAGATGACTTAATCACCCGAAGCCCCCAGGGGGAGGGCTGAAAGTTGTGAACTTTACCCAATGTTTACATATAGTATTGGTTATTGGGAAGTATACAGACGTTTTCAGGGGGATTTTTTCTGTTAGTGGGGAGGAGGTCGGGGGTTATGTGGGAGACTCTTTCCATGGAGGAAGTTTTACTGGGGGAAGGAACATTGCTATGAAGGGGGCGTCGGATCTTCCAGCATTATTTAAAAAACGATCAGAATTTAAGTAAAAATAAAAAACTTTTATCATCTACAAGTAAAGAGCAACATCAAAGTTTAACACGAACAGAAATCATTATATATATGATTGGGTTCGCCCCCTAGTCATTACCTCGTTCTTTACACTAAAGTTTTTTTAGTACTTTCATAAAAGCTATTTATTCTAATTAACGGCCTTTGTGATGAAGGGGTCATTTTCAAAGAATTGGAACAAAATTCGAACTTTAACGTAAAGAGCGAGGTAATGACTAGGGGGCTAACCCCATAATATATGTATTAAAAATATATGAATATAGAAGTTCGTTACGTAAGTTAATTCGTAAGTTATGTATATTTATTACTAAAAAAAACGTTCGTAAATAAAATTTAACAACTTTCGAGAAAGCCATTTAACCAAATAAAAGTAAAATTAATATGCAAATTTTCTTTTTATTATTCATCTGCGGCGAGTCAAAATCAAAACCTGCATTAATTCAAAAACGTTCAAAAATTAAACACAATAAACAAGTTTTTTTTTAACTGAAAGTAAGGAGCAACATTAAAACTTATGGTTAAGATCCTTAAAAGACTTAAAAACTTCGACAAAACATGAACCGGATGAATATTAGTGATTGCCATATAAATATGAAGAGCCGCTTTCAGACCTCAATTGTTATTAATTAAAAAAAAACAAGTTTTTTTTTTAACTGAAAGTAAGGAGCAACATTAAAACTTAATACGAACAGATATTGTTACGTATATGAAAGGGGCTGTCCCCTCCTCAACGCCTCGCTCTTTACGCTAAAGTTATACTCTTTCTCACAACATTATTTTTTAAAACAATAAAAACTTTAGCGTAAAGAGCGAGGCGTTGAGGAGGGAACAGCCCCTTTCATATACGGAATAATTTTTGTTCGTTTTAAGTTTTAATGTTGCTCCTTAATTTCAGTTAAAAAAAACTTGTTTTTTTATTTAATAACAATTGAGGTCTGAAAGCGGCTCTTCATATTTATATGGCAATCACGAATTTTCATCAGGTTCATGTTTTGTCGAAGTTTGTAAGTCTTTTAAGGATCTTAACCATTGTTTCCATGCTGTTAATTTGTATTTGAGGCCAATGATACTAGCAAAATTGGCAACGAAAAATTTGCAGAATAGTGCTATTTTGGCGGGACGTTTTAAAATGGCATAATCAAATGTTAATAGAACAACATTTTATCAAAAGAAAGGACTTAGGAAGGTAGGTAGGTAGTAGGGAAAGAGAGGAAGGCCTGCTGATCTAAAATCACTTTTAGCCCTTGTAAAGGACATTAAAAGTGTCAATTTATAATCTGATAAGTCCCCTGCTAAGTTTCCTCGACCACCCTGTCATGTGAACCGGCTGGAGAAAAAAGTGTTTCGGCCCTTGTCGGTAAACCCCGACGCCTCGCTGGTATCTGGGGGCACGCCATTGATAAAAAAACGCGCCGGCGTAGAAAATTTCAGCGGTGCGCCGCCAGTACCATCGGCGTGGTGATGCGCCCCCGATCTGTCTGTTTGGCCTTATGTTTTTGTCATATAAATGTTGTTTATTTCGTTGTTGTTGTTGAGTTGTTGATTTCGGTTCGGTTTTTCTGTTGGAGCTGGAGAGCTAATTCCGTGGTTTTTGTTTCGACGGCATCAGCTCAGTTTATTCAGCTTTGACGAAGAAGAAGAGAAACAAAACAAGGATTTGATAGCAAACAAACAAAAAACTTTGACTGAAGAAGACTTTGAGGTTTGAAAATTGAATTTGACAGTAATTAAAATGCAGTTTTACTCCTAAATAGAGACGAAAACCACACTGCCTTTCCATCATAAACATTAACAACAAGAAGAACAATATGGAATTCCTTTCGCAAGACAGTAAAATTCAATATTTTAATGAATATTCCAACCCCTATGTCCAAGGGCCGTCCTCAGCCAAAAATGAATATATAAAAGAAAATAAACTTGCATTAAAATACGACCGTTAAAACTAAAAAGGAAAATTTTATAACAGTCCCAGCACCATTACTTCAATGAAGTTCAATCAGAACTAGTTTGAATGATCGTGTTTCAATACTTTTTGTTTATATATATTTATGTTTTGCAGAGAACGGCCCTTGGACATAGGGTCGAAATATTCATTCAAATATAGAATTCCACTATCTTGCGAAAGAATTCCTCATTATTCCTCATGTTTTTGATAAATAAGAGTTTTACTCCTTCTTATTAATTATTCAACAATCTCCTCTCCTAGGCTAGGAGCTTCAGATTTTCAGGCATGCCATATGCCAACATGTAACGGGCTATATATACAATGAAGCTGTTAGAAAACAGGCTGGCTTGTACATAACTTTAGCAAGTGAAGCATCAAGAGTTAATAGGTTAAAGCCATCTTCAAATAAATACCCATACATTGCGTTCTGGAAGGATCAAAGAGATCGCATACCTGCGGTGACAGCCCTTGCACGACTGGTTCTTGATCTGACGGCCACAATCGCGACAGCCGAGCGTCACTTCTCAATGACGGGTCTGGTTGTGACTGCTAAAAGATCCTCAATTGCTCATATGAGAATCAACCAGTTGCAGTTCGTCCATGACAACTACAAGCTGGTGCAGTTTCTAGTCCGGCCAGAAAAATGGTCAGCATTCTTTTCGTTATTTTTTCTATTTAATACAAATTGAATTGCATACATATTATATATCCATGTCCATTTCAGTGAAAAAAACGTTTTCGGCAGCACGCCATTCCGGAGATATGTCCATGTTCCATTGAAACACGTTTTTATCGGCCAGCTATGCTTCGTCTTGATATGGATCAATAGGAGATTCAGCGTTCTAGGACTAGGACCAAGTAGGAGGCGCATCAATATGCGGTATTCCTCTTTGCTTTTGGTGCGAAATTTAAACTTTGTCAGAAAAAAATAATACGAAATATCGGCTTTAAAAGAGCTTCTAGTAAATCAAGGCAGAAATCCTGAAGATGTCAATTTCCAAACTTTTAAGTCTCCCCCTCAAAAGTACATCCCTAACACAAAAAATTAATAAGGCCCATTGCGTGTCAAACATGGGGTACTGAAAATGGGTTGCATTGAGTATAATGATAAACATCATGGAAACACGGACACAGAGGGAAGCAAACGCTACCGTTAATTGAAAAAGCAAGAGATTAAAAAATCTGAAAAAAAGAACATTGATCCTACAGATTATTGAGAGAGAGAGAGAGAGAGAGAGAGAGAGAGAGAGAGAGAGAGAGAGAGAGAGAGAGAGAGAGAGAGAGAGAGAGAGAGAGAGAGAGAGAGAGAGAGAGAGAGAGAGAGAGAGAGAGAGAGAGAGAGAGAGAGAAAGAGAGAGAGAGAGAGAGATAGATTTATTCTAAACAAACAAAAAATTTAACATCAGTTTAGCAGCCACCCCAAGAAGTAAAAACTTGTCCAAGGGGGTGGCAAAAATACACTAACACAACAAAACAATAAAAAAAAACAAAAAAAGAAGATAGCCTATCTATATCACAGTCCTCAAATAGCACCACAAACCTTACACCTTAACATTTTCATTAAATTTACTATCATATTCATAATCATCACCCCCAGGAGCCATAAATCAATATCTTTATTAAAAAAAAAAAAAAAAAAAAAAAAAAAAAAAAAACACTAAAATTCATACTTACTAAAAAGCATCCCTTTAATTACTATCTTAAACGAAGAAATATCACCCATATTTTTTATTTTTTGATCAAGATGGTTCCAACTTCTGATCCCCTTTTGAAGCAAAGAAAACATAGATCGGGCCGAAACAACCAGCGGAATATTAATCTCTACAAATGACCTAGTATCGTAATCATGGACGGAAGATTTCAGGGATGCTAAGCTATCGAAACACGGGAATCCTAAAAATGAATAGATGTGTATACAACTCCCGTAATCCGGAAGCTGGCAGTATCTTTACACGCTCATACGCGTTTTGTACCGAATCCCGGGGTTGTAGGCCATCTAACAGCCAGCCAGCGTTCTTTTGTAGAACTCGTATTGGCCGAACAATAGAAGGAAATGTTCCAAGCCAAACGCTACTACAATACAATATATATGGATGGATAAGGGAATAATAAAGAAGGCGCATAACAAAAAGAGGAAAAAAATGCTTAAGTTTTCTCATTATATCCAGGTTACGAGACACAAGTTCAAGTTCAATATGGGTTTAATTCAAAAAAAAATTATAAAAATACACTTAACTCAGTTCCTTGTGCATTGATGCACGTTTGGGCCCGTAATAATTGCACACTCTAAATACAGCGTGGCCTCCTGTCCTCTCCAATTTCCACCCCGAACCGCCATCAAATAACAATAAATTTAACACAACTTCTCCTCCGCTCACACCCCTTGGAGTATCAAACTAAAATATGATGAATAATAATAATATCAAAAAATTCTAAACATAATAACAATAAAACAAAACTAGTAAAGAAATATCTAATCTTTCTTATATTTTTTCATATTCTTTTGAAGAAAGTCTAGAGATCTAAATGATTTTACTTTCTGCGGAGTGGCACTCCCATCCCTAGAACATACAATTCCAGGAGGAAATTCCAACCTAGGTGCCGGCATTGAGGGTATGTAAGTGTCTAATGGAAGACTTTTTTTTTAAACTATGGATTTGTGATGCTAGTGTGAATAAGCCTTTAAATGGTGATGGGAGTGTTCCTGAAAAATATTTAAAACAAAAAATGGTGCAAGATAGTCTTTAAAGTGATGCCATTGATAGTATGTTAGGTACTGGGCCCAAAATTTGAAGTGCTTTAGTGTGAATTGAGTCTAGTCTCTCTAAATGTGTCTTTAAATTAGATCGCCAAACTGTAGAACAATATTGAATGTGAGGTTTGATAACTGCATTGTAAATCAGGATCAGTATTTTTTTAGGGAAATGGTGACTGAGTTTTCTCAAGATTCCAAGGTTCCTTGAAAGCTTCGTCTCGACACTTGCTATGTGGTGTCTGAACGATAGGTTTTCGTTGATTAAAACCCCTAGGTAATGAACGTGTCCTTTTTCTGGTCTCTTGATAAGTCCACGAGAGGTTTCAATACCAATCACATCAGGAGCCAGCGAATCTATACGTGAAAAAAATAAAACCCTTGATTTGTCAATGTTGATGACTATACGATTTGCGTCCATCCACAGGTACGTTTCTTCAAGAATGTCTTGTAGCTTCGTTTTGAGAGAACTAATGTTCCGTTCTGAGCTTGCCATAAGTGAATCATCCGCAAATACCGTTAGTTCATCCTCGGCTTCTACTATAGACCCCGGTGTCGTTTGTGGGTGACATAGTTTGCAGCAATAAGGGCTACGACTTGCAGGAATCAGTACTTGCTGAAGATTATTTACGTGAACAAGAAACAATGCTGGTCCCAATTTAGAGCCCTGTGGCCCCCCACAGTTAACTACGACCTAATTCATATGGTCATTTCCTGTGTACATTCGACGATTTTCCAGGTAAGACTTAAAACAGTCTAGGACTTTGCCACTAACTCCAATATGATCCAGCTTTCCTAGTAATATTTCGTGGTGCATGCTATTAAACGCTTTCTTAATATCTAGATGCACTGCTGCCGGTAAAGCACCCGAATCTAGGATTCTGTTTACGAATAAACTTAGTGAAGTATGGGCGTCTTCGGTTGAATGGCCAGCTCTAAACCCGAATTGGCGGCTGTTAAAAAACCCTTTGGCCTCTAAATATCGGTAAAGCTGGTTTTTCATTGACGTTTCAAAGACTTTCGAGAAAACTGATAAGATTGAGATTGGTCTGTAATTTTCTGTGTCTGTATGACTTCCACCTTTGTGAAGAGGTATTATCTTTGCCTTTTTTAACATTTCAGGAAAGACTCCTTTATCTGATGAAAGATTTACAAGGTAAGCTAGCGGCTTAGCAATGGTCGTCACTACTGCTTTCAGTGCCTTTGTGTAGACCAGGTCGAAACCTGAAGCAGAAGAGCCCTTCAAATTTTTTACGAGTAATTCGAACTCACCTGGTGTTACAGGACTCACTGCCATTGATTTCATACACTTCGGGCCAAGGTATTCTTTGTATGATTTAGATGGTATCCCGACGGAATTTGCTGTGGTCTGGCCGATATTTGCAAAAAATGTACTCAGCGATGCGGCAACCTGTGTAGGTTTGATAATTTCTTCATCATTCACGACCAATGTCGCTGGTAATTTTGAGGACTTAGTGGTTTGCCGTAGTACCGATTTGATAATTTGCCAAACTTTTCGACCATCCTTCCCGCTTTCCGTCAGCTTTTGCTGCAGGTAGCCACGCTGTGCTCTTCGTAACACAGTCCGAAGAACTTTCCTGTATTGCTCATACTCCTCTAGCCGTGCTAAGCTCGGGAAGCGTCTATACTCTCCCCAAAGGTGGCTTTTCTTATTCACACAGGCCAGAAGACTATCCGTCATCCAGGGGCTAATTGGCTGGTCTTTTTTTCGTTTATTAGTTCTCGGGTTTCTCACGCAACATCTACTGTATACATCCAAGGACGTCGAGTGAAATGACCCAAATGCATCGTTTACATCTTGAATGTCCATTACGTTATCCCAGTTTAATTGCTCTAGTTCCTGTTTTAAATTCTTCAAGTTTTCCTCTGTTAAACATATAATCGGTAACATAGGGTTGATTCGTGACCTTATCTTGGCTGGTTCTGAAAGGGCGAGTGTTGCATGATTGGGGAAGTGGTCCGATGTGTCGCTGACGAGGACTGCGACCGACTCTGGGAGCAAGGAGCTGAATATGTTGTCGATAAGTGAATGCGTACTCTCAGAAACCCGTGTCGAAATCGTAACAGCAGGACATAGGCCTGAACCTGCCATATTGTTTAGCAAAACTGCTGCTTCGGCCGTTAGCGGAATACTGAGGTTAATATTAAAATCTCCCATGAGAATAACCTCATTTTTTGACACTGTGCTAGCTCCAGAACTTGAGCCATATGTTCCATAAACTGAGACGTTGACCCTGAAGAAGAACGTTAAATTTCACCCACAATAACTTTTTTATTTGGGGACAGCCATACTTCTAGGACCAACGACTTGAAAGTTCCTTCAATATTTCGTATAAGGTCTTGCCTAGTTTGAACCGTGTGTGAGTCGTGGATATAAATTACTATACCACCCCTTTTCATCTGTTTTCTGTGGAGAAAATGGCTAGTGTAACCTGGAATATCCAAAAGGCTTTCGGTTTGTTGTGTAATAAATGTTTCACATAGACCTATACAATCTGGTCTAAGCTCCCGACATGTCGACTCCAGATCAGAAAATGAGGAATACAGTCCTTGGCAATTCAAACGAAATACCGAAAGCCGAGAATCGGAAGACCTCCCAGTAATTAAATTCGAAATTACATATTTACTTCTAGGAAAATTTTTATCATCAAACTAATGGAAATCATTTTCTTGACCAATTTCTTGATCAAAAATAAGCTTCAGATTTAAATAAGACTCTTCTAAATTCTTTAATCTATCTATATCAAAATCTCTGATACCTCTCGGGGATGAAGCTGAAGAAAGAGTCATCACTTACCAACTGCAATCAGCGGTCCGTCGTGAAAATTCCAGAAGAGTGAGGAGCCAAAAACAATGAACATACCCGATTGAACTTCCTTATGGAACACTGAAAGGAAACAAAAACAAACTAGATACCTTGAATTTTGGGAACATGAAAAAAGAGAAAAGAAAATTGAACAAAGATGAAACAAAAAAAGAGGAAAACAAAATTTTCGCTTTACATCCTTCCTCCCATACAATTTAAAACAGAATTACTGTGTGGCTTCAACAATAATTCAAAAAACTTCTCACGATATCACATACATAAAAATTAAATATCAGAGAAAAAAAATGATAAAACTACTGGTCGGAAACAACCTCCTCTGGGTCATTTTTGGCAAACAGTTTTAGTGGATCGAAACAGTCATCATCGTATTTAACCCACTGCTGTGAGATTTTTGACTTTTTTGTCTCCAGCCAGAGTTTTACGTTACGCTGGATCACACGAGTCTCACTGACCTTCTCTGTTCCCTTTGAATTTTTTAGCTTGTAACTGAGAGCCAATAATTCCTTTCTTCGCTTTCCTAATTCAGCAGGTAAGTCAGTTGACACGCTGTAGCCCGTTTTCTTTAGTTTACCGCATTCTTTAAGAATCAATGAGCGATCATAATTCTTGAGGTGCACGAAAATAGGCTCAACTGTTTTTTCCTACCGCTCCGCAGACTCATCAGACAACATCATCAACACCATCATCAGACGCGGTGAATTTTTTGACCCTATACGCGACACAGATACCTATTTGATCAGGATCTGCAATCCCGAGTTTTTTTCCGAAGGAATGTTTTACTGTATCACGAAGATTTTCACATTCATTTGGCGTATCGATCCCGTAAAGGAGAATATTGTTTCTCCGTGTATGTAAATCCACTCGAAGTGCAGACGATTTCACCTTAATCAGTTCCAATTTTAACAGCTTATTTTCTGTCTTCAACACCTTATTTTCTTGTTGTAGCATCGAAATCGTAGCAGTTAATTCATCCACTCGCCGGTCAACATGCTGTTTTGCTAGTGATGTAGCCATGTCTTATTTTTTCAAATGCCACATAATTCTGAAAATCCTTAAAAAGTCATGAAAGGAAACTTACTCGCAAGGGCCCGTAATTTGTAATATCCAGATATTACTTTGGGCCCACTTTCAGCAATCGCAATCAGTCAAAACTTATTATCCAAATTGTTTATCCAAGCAGCGTCCTTTGGGCAAGTGACGTAGCTAATCCAAATTCATTTCGCACCCGGAGACCTTCACTGTCTGAATGCTAACAGGTTTTACAAACATAATGTACATGGCACTTGAATGATAAAACGTCATCAATAATACACCCTCAGGTACTTATAAGAACACACCCACTTTAAAGCTCCATACTGTGCTACAATATCTTGAATCCATGGATAGAAATCTGGTGAACGGGAAAAAATAACCCAGGTTAATCTTTAACCTATTTATTCTCAACCAAGAATTTAACCTTTCAACAGCATCTTTCATCGATGTCTGAAGTAATTCTTCTGTCTTCGCGGTACTAATAGCAACTGTGTCATCAGCAAATAATGATACCGTCTCATTCCGGGGACTTTTAGCCATATCACTAACATTAAAACAACAACTTGGGATGCAATTAGGCATATCATTAATGTGCAATAAAAAAAGAATAGGACCAAGAACTGACCCTCGCGGGAAACCACAATCCACTGGGCGGGGTCATGATTGTATACAAGTCATCTCTACAAACTGGTACCGGTTACTAAGGAAAATCCGTATAAGTTCAAGAGTTTTACCTCGGATCCCATAGACCTCGCATTTTTCCAGGAGTAGGCCATGGTCAACTCTATCAAAAGCCTTCTGTAGGTCTAGAAACACTGCACCAACCTTAAATCCTTCATCTAAAGCTATGTTAGTTATACTAGTCAAAAATATCAATGCATCCTCTGTCTTCCTATCTTTTCTGAAACCGAACTGATTATTATTCAACAAATCAAACTTCTCTAAAAAATGGGTTAACCGATTACTAAAACATCAAGGAGGCACACCTGTGCCTCTATAAAGAGGCGACCCACCACAATGTTAAGCGATATCCGGTCCTAGCGGTCGCAGAGAGACAGCGGTGATCGCATTTTGTAGCCCAAGCTCCAACAAAGAAACGTGCAAAATTTCACCCCCTTCCAACTTTATCTTCATGGGTAAAAGCGGGCCGGAAGTTTCGACCCTCCGACCACAGCCCCCCTTTAACGTTGTCCGATCGGGCTGAAATTTAGAGGTTAAGCTTTTCTAGGGCCCGGGAGCTTATCCTTGAAATTTCAGCTCAATCCGATCACTCCTTCCCTGTTTTCCAAAAAACAAATATAGCCACTTAAAGTTCATTTCTCTTTTTTTATCAGCCACGCCTACAGGCCACAGGTGGCAACAGATTCGGGTGAATGAGGACTCATTCGAAGCGAAATTCGACCTGTTAGGGCCTTTTGATATTTTCAGACCGAAAAAATTATCTCCCGAATTTACATTTACGAAAAACCTCGTTTTCCTATAAGAGCCCATGTTAATTTTTCCCACCACAGCCCCCCTTTAACGTTGTCCGATCGGACTGAGATTTAGAGGATAAGCTTTCCTGGGGCCTGGGAGCTTATCCTCAAAATTTCAGCTCAATCTAATCCTTCCTTCCTTTCCAAAAACCTATTTTCCAAAAACCAAATCTCAAGTTTTGTGGGGATTTGCTTGCGTCAAAAATAGATACGGGAGACTAAAGTAATATACCAGGTGTCTCTGTGGTACACTGGTCGCTGTACCTGACTGTCAGGCGGAAGATCCTGATTCGATTACCTGTCAGAGAAACTTTTTATATACTGAATTTACAGTTTAAAATATAAACTCAGTTTCTTTTTTAAATACACTTAACCTCGAAATTTCAGCTCAATCCGATCACTCCGTCCCTGTTTTCCAAAAAAACAAATATAGCAACTTAATATTCATTTCTCCTTTTTTTTTATCAGCCACGCCTACATGCCACAGTTGGCAACGGATCCGGGTGAATGAGGACTCATTCGACCGAAAAAATTATCCCCCGAATTTACATTTCCCAATTTCGGCAAAAGGCTTCTTGAAAACACCCTGTCGAGAAAGAAAAGAATGTTACACAATCATCTAACAGTTAGTCAAGCAATAATAAGTAATAAACTGTACAAAAACGTGCAGAAATTATTTGAAAAAAACTACGTTTTCTAAAGAGTTAAAGAGGCTGAGTTACAAGGTCGAACCTTAAAACGTACAGGGATTAGCAGGCACAGTTGGGGGGCTGCCGCCCCCAAACCCCCCGCTTTTGCAGCCTCTTTTCTTAAGGCATTTTAAGTCCTGTACCCTGCAATCAATTGGTCGTACCATTACGAATGAAACTGTTTCAATGGCATTTTTTTAATATCTTCTGAGGATTTGGCAATGACTACTCAGTCTGTTACAGTTATAACTACAAACTTGTCTCTGTGTCAGGTAGTGTTATGTACTCAGTGTGATCATGTATGATGGTAAAATAAATGAACCTGGACTGCTAGTTTATTCTGAGCCCTTCTTCTGCTCCCTGTTTTTCTGTTCAAAATTGTTAAAGTTCATCACAGTATAGCTTGTTATTGGTTAGGGAAAAATCTCCTGAGGAAACGGAAAATAATAATTCTCAGTAGGGTTTTTAATCAAATAAATGCAATAGGGTGTTCTTATGGTAAAGAATTCAAGCAGACTTTGTTTTTGTTGTTAAACAGTTCTTTGCAAGGGCAAAACCGGGGGGCGGTAGCCCTCATCGATAAAAATTGCAATAGTTGTTTTTATGGTAAAAAACTACAGCAGACTTCGTTTGTGTTGCAAACTAGTTCTCCGCAAGAGCAAAAGCGGGGGATGCCCTTAAAAAAAACTTAACAAAAGAGGCTACAAAAGCGGGGGGTTTGGGGGGCGGCAGCCCCCCAACTGTGCTTCCTAATCCCTGTACGTTTTAAGGTTCGACCTTGTAACTCAGCCACTTTAACTCTTTAGAAAACTTAGTTTTTTCAAATAATTTTTCAATAAGACGAGAAATAACTGGCAAGACTGATATTGGGCAATAATTACCCAAATCATTTCTATCACCACCTTTCTAAACCGGTGTCAATCATGCTTTTTTTAAACAATCTGGAAACCTTATTTGATGGAAGCAATGATTAATCTGTTACGTCCAAACACCAGATATAGAAGGGAAAATTCATTTCAGAATCTTTAGGCTCACCAGGTCACTACCGGACGAACTATTTTTCATACTATAAATAATATCCCTTAACTCATCTACTGTAATATCTTTAGATGTAGTGATATATATGCAGGACATGGTAGAGTGGATCCAAAGGGTGTGTCTTCTGGAGATAAGGAAAATCATCTCAGCTGTTTTTAGACCTATTGAAGAAAAATGATTTAGAAACTTATTACATATCCCAGTACCATCTGCAATTATAACCTCATTAACAGTCACTTCAGTTGGTAGAATATTAGACCGCTGACCTATAACATTACGGATTATTTTCCAGGTTTTCAACGGGTTACTTTCAACATCCTTAAACTTCATACTAAAATATTTTTTTTAGCCTCACGGAGGAAATTATTCAAACCATTACGAAAAGCACATTATCGCTCTTTATTCTCATCCGTAGGTTTTAAAGCTTGTCACTTAAACAGTCTATCTCTTATATTTATTTTTTGAAGAAGATCATGCGTTATCCATGGCTTCCTCCCAAAATGTTTTCGACCTATCGAGTTCTTCACAGCTCCCACTTCCTTAACCATTTCTAAAAGCTTACCATAAAAGAGTGAAAATTTAGGATTTACATCACTCTCATTTCCAAACAGAGATACCCAATCAATATGATCCATATTATTTTTTAGTTTCAATAGGGCACTACGATCAAACACTACAACCCTTTTACTCTGTTCAGGAGTTTTCCTCTTAGGGATAGATACCTCAAATTCTGCAAAAACACCAAAGTGTTCAGATTCCACATTTACAAGAACTCCTGGCGATCTAAAAGGTGCATTGGAAAAATAATATCCAAAAGCTTTGCAGACGTCCTAGAAACTTTAGTTGGGATGTTAATCGTTGGGAACAGACCATAAGACATACACAAATTTAATAACTGAGAAGTCACTAAAGACTCCATATCCAGCATGTTAATATTGAAGTCTCCTAGAACGAAACAAGGGTTATTACTAATTTGTACTTTTGCCAGCTGTTCATGAAAATTCTCAAAAAATTCTTGAATAGAACCAGATTCAATTTAGCTTGTAACACTAGTGTTTCACACACCATTTCCTTATATTCTCTTAGATCGTCTCGGACTCTCGCATGGAGATCTTCACGAACAAAAGCCGCAAGACCCCCGTGTTGACGTAACTTCCGGTTCCGAGTAAACAAAGTATATCCAGGTATATCTAGAAGAGCAGAATTGTGATCCCTCAACCAGGTCTCCATCAAAGCAAGTACATGGAAAAGATTAAATTTAGCTATATTCGCTAAAAAATCAAATGTCGTATTTTGGCCCTGGCAATTCAAATGAAAAATCCCAAAATCTTCCGATCCACCATGCCGACACTTAACATCCTGAAAATCATGACTAAAAAAAAATTTAGAATTATCAGGGGGTTCAGAAGCTGGAACCACAAAGTCCAAATTTCTATTATACATTCATTAAAATAATTATAACAATTTACTTTCTTATTTTCCAAATCAATTATACTACTTAATTAATTCCCCAGAGGTAGAACAAGATCTCTAACCACTATCTATTAAAAATCCAAATGGCCTGTGGTGACGAATAGGGCATGTACAAATCACTATTAGAAATAATCTCTCAATTCTCACAACAAAAAATAAAACAAAAATAATCAAAAGAAACAATGAAAAAAACACAAAAAGAAATAAGGCATAAATTCTAAACAAAGGCAAACGAAGAAAACAATCATTATTAATCATCAAAGAGCCAATACAATCACACACGAGGGTATCCAATCTAAACTCTAACAGTCAATTAAAATTACTTAACTTTACTTCACAAAATATAAAAACAAATATAATTCTTTCTCAATTAACTACATACAAGCAAAACATTCAGTTCTGCTTTCCAAGTCGTCCTCTTTGACTACGCTCTCCGTAGTCATGGCTAATAACCGGTCTAGGAAGTTCAGTAATTACATCATTCTGAAAATGCTTAGCGATCGATCCGTCAACCGTCAGGGCGTTTGAATTGAGCACAAGGAGGGAAAGATTTAGAAACCCATGCATCAAAACCTGCATCTCCTAACTGGGCTCGCTTATTAAATAAAACTTTTCTAGCCCGACGTAACTCAGGGGTAGCATCATCACTAAGAAACAATTCCTTGAATGGGCCAATATTCTTATTCTTTAGTTTTTTTTTGCACTGTGTAATAGACCAATTTTAGTTTCCTTGTCACTCAGTTCAACTTTGAAAAATTTGGCATCCTTCTTGCACTGAATAACTTAGAATGGTGGTACTGTAGACTGTCTTAAACCCAATTTTACAATATCCTGGAACAAAGCAACAGCAACAATTTCACTTTCGCAACCTGCATTCCAAACAATTATTTTCTCACCCCTCTGTTCAATTTCCAGTTTAATAAGCCTATCAGACATTTCCAAAACTGCATTACCCTGGGCCTTAGCTTCATCAACAAGAACTGAAAATTGTGATTTCAAGGATGTGTTCTCATTTGTTAGAACTTCGATTCTACTATCGGGAATAGCAGCTTGAGAACACTGGTCTGACTGGGTTGCCTCTAATTTGGAAACACGATCGTCTAGTGTTTTTAACTTATCGTTCACCATGTCAAGTTTTCTGCTATTTTCTTGGACAGCTTCAAGTACTTTGTTAAAATTCTGTGATAAAGTTTCCACGGTAATTTGGGTGATAGAACTTCCGGTACTAGTAGCTGTAGAATTCAACAGGTTTTCTGAGTCCTCAGCGGGACGATTACGTTTGCGATTACGACCCATACCAATTAAAGTAAACAGACTTCGCCTACTTCAAATAAGATCAATTGTTTATTTACCCTTCTGATCTTAACGCGCTGTTCGCTTTGGCCGTTAATTACTGGCACGGCTAAAAATGTAACCAGGACAGGCAGGCCTCAATAATGGCTAAATATCAAAACGGCAACAGGGGAATATGGGCTTAAAATCTGTGAACTAATTCGACTCAGCCACTGACCACTGATAACAAGTACTCTTGCGTGAATTATGCTGTTACTCAGGGAAGAACATATGATAATTCTAAACATTAAACGAGACTTACTCGCAAGGGGGTGTTTTAACTACCCCCCGAAAATCCAAAAAACGTGCTATTTTATAATCCTTTATATTCCATTGAGTTTTGTTCTTATTTGAACGATACGTTGGTTGTGGTATTCCAAATAGGTTTGAAACTGCTTTCTAATAAGAAAAATCGGCGTCCACCGGTGGTGCGCCACTGGGAAAAAATCAGCGGCGTGCAAAAATTTTCGGTGGCGCGCTGCCACGTGCCGCCATTTTGCTTCTTTGGTCCAGCTATTCGCCGCCGAAAAGAAAACTGGTGCGGCTTGGGGGACTACTTGTCGGGCTTGTTTTGGGAGAACCAACGTTTTTTTCTGGTTTTACTTTTGTATGAGGGTCTAGCTTAAAGACTTAAGATAAAAGTGTCAAACTCATCAGGAAAAATTGTTCTTATTCTTTTTCGAGCCCCATTTTCAGGGGGCCGTGCTCCACAGTCTTTTTTGTGCATCAGCATTCTCTTGGCCCAGGGAATTCCTGAAACAGGTTTCAAACTGACCAGGGACAAAAGCTTTGGTCCAATTCCTGCCCCCTGCCCCCTCCGCATTATAGTATTTGATCCTTATCACCCAGAGAATGATCTCAGAAACTCTCATCCAATCGAACACCCAAAATAAAATAGAACCTCCATTTCTCCATTATAAGACCTATGTTCGAACAATTGAAAATTTATATTTTTATGGTCCTTGCTCCAGGGCCATGGGGTCTTGGCATCCCTAGAAGCATGTTAATTGAACCTTTCGACGATTTTGAACAAAATGGTTGTCTTAAAAATTTTTATTAGATGGCTTGGGAGTTATTGAGGGAGCTAATAATCAAAAAGAATATGGGGGGATGGGGGATGGTTAACCTCAAATTACTTTTGAGTCTAAAATGGCACTAAAACGATTGATTTCCAATCGAAGGAGCACCCAGTGAAGTTTCTGTGACCATCTCTTCCATATAAAATGGCCGAGTAAAAAAAACAATGCACTGTAGACATAAGGCTCTTTACTTCAGGCTTTTATAAGTGCCATTTATAATTGATCGCATTCACCAGTGCACCATTGTGACATTAAAGTTGCTGAAATCCACCAGTGGCAGGTGACATAATGTAATATTAATAACTTAAAAAAAATATAGTTCAAAGCTCTATGCATCAGCAGCGTCAATTCATAATAAATTTTTTTGTGGAGGGGGGGGGAGAAATGTATTTTTAAGAATTTAGGAGGAAGGAAAATGTTAAAGGGATTATTGTAATAGGTTCAAGGCCGTATCCAGGATTTTCCTTCTGGGGGAAATTTACCATTTTTTTATTATAACGCATCAAAAACTTGTTGATATGCATTTTGCTACATTTTTACGAAGCGGACAAACATTTTGGGTGTTAAACCCCGACCCTCCTCCTGGCTACGACCTTGACTGGATTGCCTCTTAGAGTGCTTCCCTTTCCTTTTTTTATTTGGGTTCTTTCTACTGATTGTTCTTAAAAATTTAATCGAGAAAATTCCAGATCTTATCCCCCTTAAGATTTTATTTTATAACACATTTATGAATATGCCTCTTAAACTTTTGACAAATCGAAATTAACATTGTAGTTTAGCTTCTGGACGATTTGTCTCTCAAGTTCTCTCCATTCTTGCCAATCCAAGAGGGACTATATTTACCAGTATAATATGACAATATTATAGGCAAGCCTTTCTTAAGTCCACAAAAAATCCAACCTCTGGGAGAGAAGCGGGAGGAAGCCAAGAAATGCCAATTGGGGAAGAACAAATTTCACTCAAAATGTTTAGCAAATTATGTTTTTTTTATACAATCGCTAGAAAATCAGAAAAAAAACAAAATCCTACCCCTTAATTAAAAAAACACACTATTTTTGTAGCTTTATTTTAAAAGAAATCCTTGGCCCGTCCCCCAAATTTTCATGAACTGGCACCACTGAGGGAGCACCCAAATTCTTGTCATTACTACATGATCATCAAAATACTTCAAAACATTTTTCTATTGGAATAGGGGATACATATTTGTGCTGAAAGTACTTTATATATTTAATCCTTGAACTTTGGTTTTGTTGTCTGCGTGAAATTTTATTAATTAGTGAATTTGTAAGTAAAATAACCAGATTTTTTAAAGTGTGAACTGTATGAGGTATATGAGGAAAAGTTCATGGCGAGAGTTATAATGGCCAAGTTCAGCCTTAAGACCTGACTACACTCTAATTAAGCCTCGAGTGAAAGAGTTAAATTAAGTGTGAGGGATTAATATAGGAAAAACCTTGAAAAATCCTAACCTCGTAAGAAATTATACAAGAGAACACACATATAGGAAAACTAAGAGTTTATTAAAAAAGAAAAGAATTGTACTTAATTTATTTTAAGATGTGTTATTAGAGTTGAAAGTTTGACATCTATAATTCACAATTTCCGAAATCTTGATCAAGTTCTTGTTCAAGTTATAGCTTGACTAATATAAAACTTATAAACTATTATAATGAGGCTAACACGTTCCTTCTTAAAAGAAGCTAATAATATTGTTACAGAATTGGTGGTTTAACCCCTTTGCTAGGATTTAACATAGTAAAAATTAAGAGATAGGAAAGAACCTATCAGACCTCCCTCAATACTGAACTAAACCAAAACAAACTATTTGCATGCAGGTTGTCAAAAGAACGTATCAGCAATATCCCAAGAACTGCTTAGGGTATTAAGCTGAAACTTTCAGGTTAGGTTGAGGGTGATCTTGAAAAAAAAGACGCTAGGTGCATACTACTACTGATGCTACTGCTACTACTACGACTATTACTACTACTGAGGCTAAGGGGTACAGCTTTTAGTGAATGCGAGCAGCCTTCATGCACAGAGTGTGTTTTGATTTAATTCAAACTGCCCCTCGACATTCCCTATCATCTTCACCTTCATACCATTAGCCTTAGTAGAAGTAGTCGTTGTCGTAGTAGTAATAGTAGTAGTAGCAGTAGTAGAAGTAGCAGTAGTAGAAGCAGTAGTAGTATTATTCACGTATTACTTTTTGGTCAGTTGAACATCCCCCACCATCAGGCCCTGAAAGTTTCAACTTAATACTCTTAGCCTTAGTAACAATTACAATGGAAATGGTATTTGTAGTAGCAGCAACAGCAGCAGTACAAGTAGTAGTATTAGTAGTAGTAGTAGTGGTGATAGTAGTAGTAGCAGCAGTAGCAGTAGTAGTAGTAGTAGTAGTACTAGTAGTAGTAGTAGTGAACCAAAAACACATACTGTGTTTTAATTTAGTTCAACTTTTCCTCAAAACTCTATGAAATTTTCAGCTTAATACTCTTACCCTTAGTAACAATCGCGATAGAAATGGTATATGTAGCAGCAGTAGTAGTAGCAGTAGTAGTGGTGGTGGTACTAGTAGTAGTAGTAGTAGTAGTAGTAGTAGTAGTAGTAACTGTAATAGTAGTAGTAGTAGTAGCAATAGTTGAGGTAGTGGTAGTAGTAATTGTAGTAGTAGCGTGCATTTATTGTATTTTAGTTAATTGATTATCCCCCTCATGATTCCCTGAAAGTTTCAACTTAATACCCTAAGCCATTCCTGAGATAAGCTCTCTTGACAACCACCGTGGGCATAGTGTGTTTTGATTTAGTTCAACACTCCCTCAACATTCCCTGAAAGCTTTACCTGAATCTCCATGGCTTTTCAGACACAAAAAGTCAAACATGTCCCCCCTTTCCCGGTAGTAAATAGTATATGTAAAAAACGGACAAATTGCATAACCTATTGCCCTTGCCCTGAGGGCCACTTGCGGGTGGGTGATAGCCCCCACCCCCTATGCCCTAGAGCAGCGGTCGGGGAACCGGGGTAAATTACCCAAAAGGGGGTAAAAATAAAGTTTTTTTTTTTGGGGGGGGGGGGTAAAAATGAAACTTCTGTGAGTAAAAGATATATATTTTTGATTTGCTATTTTAAACCTGTTGGTATTTTTTTCAACTTAGGCAATTTAGTGACATATGCAGGCCACGCCCTCTCACTCCCTACCATTAGAGTGTTCTCGAGTTAAATTTTTGCGCAGTAAAGCACAGCCTTGGCTACCGACTCAGTCCGTGCCATGCCGTCAAGATACAAATACATTGAGGAGTCAGAGAGCCAGTTTTTCTAGTTAGTTGCTGACAAAACCACCATTTTAACATTAATCATCAATACATCAAGAAAGGTTAGCCGAAATTTGAAAACTTAATTGAAGTATTTTATTTATTATTTTCAGTCTCCCTTCATATGGCAGCAAATAGAAAAAGAACATACCAAGACGAATTCCGTAATTACGGTTTTACACCAATAGAAGACAATGGCACAATGAAACCCCAGCCTGTTGTATATATGAAGATACTGACTTCAGAATCTTTCAAAAAAAGTTAGTTGAAGAAATATTTAGATATTTTGCATTCACACCTGTCTTCAAAACCGCAAGAAAACTTTGCAAATTTGGAAATATCAAACAGTTCGTGGTAACGAACTGTAAGTAAGGAGCGACCCGGCTCAATGGTAACCGAAACTCTAAAAAACGGAATTTTGGTACCAATAGATACATCAAAAGAATCAAATTTTAATTCTGATTTGAAATATATAAGTTTCATCAAGTTTAATCTTACCCATCAAAAGTTACGCGCCTCAGAAAATTTGACTGATTTTCGAAAAAAGGGGGAAAGACCCCCTAAAAATTATAGAAGCTTAAAGAAAATCACACCATCATATTCAGCGAATCCGACAACCCGACTGTAGAGGTTTCAAGCTCCTATCTACAAGAATGTGGAATTTTGCATTTTTTGCCAGAAGAAAGATCATGGGTGCGTGTTTATTTGTTTGTTTGTTTTGTTTTTTTTTTTCTTTTCCCCAGGGGTAATCGTATTGACCCAATGCTCCTAGAATATCGTAGGAGGGCTCATTGGAACGGAAATTAAAAGTTCTAGTGCCCTTTTTAAGGGAAAAAAAAATGAAAGGCAACTGGGCCCCCTCCCACGCTAATATTTTTCTCAAAACCCTCGAGTAGAAATGTCGAGAGTTCTTTTTCGCTCGGAATTTTCATAAATTTATGAAACAAGTCTATTGCAATGACCTATCTATAACCCTCCACAAAAGCCGGGCTGAACGATATGAAATAAGCCCATTGAATACATATTGTATTGGTTATTGGGAAGTATACAGACATTTTCAGGAAGAATTTTTTTTCTGGTGGGGGGGGGTGGTGGAGGGGTTTACTCTGGAGAATCTTTCCGTGGAGGATGTTTCTTTGGGGTAAGGGATATTTCTATTAAGGGGGAGCCGGATTTCCCAGCATTATTTAAAAAACGATCAGAAATTAAATTAAAAAAAACAAGTTTTTTCAACTGAAAGTAAGAAGCAACATTAGAACTTAAAACGAACAGAAATTATTACGTATATGAGGGGGTTCTCCCCCAAGTCAATACCTCGGTCTTTACGCAAAAGTTTTTTTTTAGTGCTTTCAAAAGAGCTATCTATTCTAATTAAACGGCCTTTGTGATTCAGGGGTTTGTCAATTAAAATGTTTTTTAACTTTTAAAGTAAAGAGCATGGTATTGACTAAGGGGAGAACCCCATCATATACGTAATAACATATACGTAATAAAAAAAACAATAAAAAAAAACAAGCGATACGGCTCAATAGTAATCGAAACTTTGATGTCAATAAATGTACCAAAAGAATGGGCTTATAATGCTGATTCTAAATATATGAACTTTATTAAGTTTAGTATTACTCATCGAAGGCTGCGAGCCTGAGAAAATCCGCCTGATTTTTTAAGGAGGGGAGAAAAATCCCCTAAAAGTGAAAGAATTTTAATAAAAATTGCACGTCAGATTCAGCGTATCAAAAAAACTTATTACATAGGTTTCAAGCTCATATCTACAAAAATCTGTAACTTTATATTTTTTGCCAGAATAAAAATATACGAATATAGAAGTTCGTTACGTAAGTTAATTTGTAAATTACGTCAGAACCAAATTTAGAGACAGCCATATAGCAAAAGAAAAGTAAAATTTTTATGCAAATTTTGTTTACTTATTCAATGACGGCGAGCCAAAATAAAAGCTGCATTAACTAAAAAACGATCAGAAATTAAATAAAAAAAACAAGTTTTTTAAACTGAAAGTAAGGAGAGTAGTAACCGTCTATGGAATTCTGACCCTTGTATACACCTTTTCAATGAGATTCAGAGCTCCCTCATATTCCGGGCCAACCAGACATGTTTCTGGGCCAAGCAGACAAGTTTCTGGGTCAACTATAAGTTTCTGGGCCTTTACATTCCATGGCACCTTTCCAGAGCATGTACCTATGGATTTGGGGCCTTTACGTTCCTTCCTGTGCTATTTGGGGCCTTTTATGTTCCTTTCGGTGTTATTTGCTTGAAGCTATAGGAATATTTATGTTATTTGCGTACGCCTCTACACCTTTTCAAAGAGAGCGAGTATAACATGATTGGTGATTGAGATTTGAATAAAAGGAATGGTTTTCTTTACAGTTCATATTAGTAACATAATCAAATTCAAAGAGAATAGTTGATTTGCGAGGATATTAGTAGAGAAAAATGAGTAGTGCATTTACATTATTGGAGATTAATGATGGAGCCGACAACAGCAGCACTGATGCACGAGTACCCTATGTGGCTGTGGAAATAACTACTGGTTGTAGACTTTGTCTTGAATAGCATACTATGTATGCTAGATACGTGATATCATTGAGAAAATTTAAGCAGGAAGAGCAGCTACGTTTTGCTATAAAAGTGAATATTCTCTATATAAATAAACTTTGGTCAGCATTAGATGCCCTATCAAAATATATTGATTAGAACAAAATTCATCAGTCATTATTATTAATGTAATTATGTTCAATAAAATTGTTTCTAAATCAATGACATTTTTTTTCTTTCTATAGTAGACTAGTATATATTTTTTAGAGTCGAAAAAAATTCTGGTTAGTCTGAAGTTAGCTGTGAGAGAGTTAGGACTCTAAAAAAATGAAAATATTCAAGAACGAGCGAATCATGAGGAATCTGATTCTAACGGGAAAACGTTTAATTCTAGATGACAAATTTCTAGAGTTTTCTATTCAAAGGAAGATATTTTCTCGGGGAATGCTTATCGATATAATGAAAACTGATTCTCCATCATTAGACTATTGCATGACGCTTCTACATCGTGGTCCAAATGCATTTACACAATTTATTGATATATTGATCACGACACGACAAAATGATATTGTGGATATGCTTTTAAACATTAGTTTAGAAATTTGGGACTTTTTTTCATGAGAAAAATGGTGCTCAAGAATAATTTACTCCTCTCTCTCTCTCTCTCTCTATCTCGGACAATTTTTTATGTTGCTAGCTCAGTTTCATTGTGGCAGTGAGAGCGTCAACACATGACAAAGTGTTCTATACATGTCCACTATGTATGTACTCACTGGGCAGCTGGTCATCATGTGAGAATTGCACAATGATCGATGAGTATGATGAAAAGTGTAGATTATGCAACCCGTGTAAATTGCATAGAGGATATGCTGTACAAATTAAAGGTTGTACTTCCTGTCTTGAAGAGGTGTGTGACTCATCCTAGAGGTTACCTATGCTCCAATTGTCATTATGATACATGTAAGCAGTGGGAGAGTACATATCCCGGTATGATTGGAAAGAATCCTAACCGTGATTTTAGTTTATTGCTACGAGATTGGTATCGTCGTGGTTTTAGATTTTTCTGGGAGGATGAACCGGGTCAACGATTCAACTGTTGGAATAACAAAAGAATATGGTTTCTACGTCATCGTTGTGAAGAAAATGAGTTTTATGTTTATAAGTCCACTGATTTTTATTCTGCCTTGACAGAATATGACTCGACACTTGAGGACACTGTTTGTGAGATTACTTAAAATAAGCAAATTGAAACATGTGAATTCTATAGAATGAATGAGAATAGTATCATTGACTATACAAAGAGATATGGCAAGAGTGAAGTCACACTCTACTGTAGAAAATGTGACCCTGACATTGCAGTACATCAGGATCAGTACACTGTGAATTCGGATAATCTACCTGCACAAGTTGTCGTCAACAAATACCTAGTAGTGGATGAAATCTAAAAAGTAGAAAAGTCGTTTTATCATGTATATAATTTTTTTTGTATTAATAAACAATTTCACATACATCTTTGGAACATTATATTCTTAGGGCACTAAAATCGATATTAAATACACTTGTAAGTATACTCTCCACTAGAAAGTCGTTCAATCGAGGTAAGTCAACGTAGATGTTGAGAAACTGCTTGTAGGTATAGCCACGACATCTGGGCATGAAAAAGACTACTGCAAGAGAACCACATGTCTTGGGCTTTAATTCCTGTACTCCTTTTTGATTTTTAATACTGGTTTTCTCATTGCTTCCAATAAAGTTGCTGATGTGTGGCGTATAGAATGTATACAATAGTCAAAGATGATCAAAAAATTCAATATTCTTCGCTGTTTGAAAGATGTATATCCACTAACCGCTCTTCAAAGTCGATGGACTGCTATTAACAATGATTAAAGTATTGTTAGCACTTGGAATTTTTTCAATGAAGTCCGAAGGTATGCAATAAGACTTGTACTGGGACATGTATGGATCCATACTAAATACGTTGATTATTTGGTTTGTGTTCATGGTGCAAGGTCTAGTAGAACACTGCCGTCGGGTGTGATTTCCCAATAGGTTTCAAATTGACTCAGTGCCCACACAGAAACGATCTGAATGGTGTTTTAAATTGATACATGTTCCTTTCAACAGTTCACCTGGACAACTAACTGTAGACCCTAATTGTCTAATGACTAAATAATTTCCCTACTACTACTACTACTACTCTGTTCTTCAAGAAGAAGACGAATAAAGAATCATATTTTCTTTTATTATATACATAAAAAAGTAACAATACATTGAAAAAAAAGCACATTAAACATGAAAAAAAACCCTTTTTTTTAATTTATTTATAAAAAAATACAACATTTACATGGGTACACACAGAGAAAAAACACTTTTTTTTTATTTATAGAAAAAAAAATACAACATTAAATTAGAGAGCACTTGAAAAAAAAATCACTTTTTTTGAATGAAACATTTACAAAAAAAAAATCTGCTCTAAGTCAAAAAGATAACTTTCATATTGTGGCGGTGCGCCCCCCGCTGTCGGCGGCCGGCCCCCTCCCCCCCGGCCTCGAGGCCCCGAGCCGCGAGGCCCCCCGGGCCGCGAGCGACCCCCCAAAGGTTTTTAGGAAATAATTTACAGGACTTTATTTAAACCAAGACTTTCCCTATGGACAACACATTTGGCCCGTTCGGAAGTTAAATAGTGTCCACGGTGGAGGGTAGTCACACCATCTTGACAAACATAGACTTTGTAGGAAATGGCACTCATGGCTATTTTTTCTACATTTACAGTAAAGTTCCTGCATTTGAGAGAACGAATTACCAACAATTTGGCTCGTGGAATTGCATTTTCAGTAATACAATTCCTATTAATGTCCATGTTGAAATTGTTATCCACATAGCGCCTGGGCACTCTTTTGCTACATTTCTTGATCTCTACGTCACTTGTCTGTATAGATTGCAAAATTGAACCTAAAAGATTGCCAGTGAAAATCAAGTCGTTCACTCGTTCTGTATTTAAAAAAAAAATATTCTCGGATTCCTGATGTTTTAACGTCTATGGGTTAAGAACACTATCATTAGAGTAGTAACATCGTGAGCTGATAATTTAACTGTGCACCAACTCATCAATTAGATTTGGGGTTTTACTTTTAACAATAGAGAATCCGTGTCACCGTAGCAGACCTCTAATTGCCCCTTTTCAGGCCATTGTACCCTAGCCACATTGTAGTAGAATTCCAACATGAGCTTTTTTGAGATCTCCAAGATAGTACTTCCTGGAGCAATATTTTTATTCAAGACAATGCGTCTTTTTTTCCTATTCAAAAGTACCATGTCCGGGCCAATGATTGTGAAGGAAGTGTAATTTTGATCGACATTAATTCAAGCACATTGTTCGGGTTCAGTTACAACGTCAAAACGATTTTTATTGCGAACACTCTCACATATTTTGCCGAAATCTAAAATCAAAGCGAGTTTCTAAATTTCTTTTTCGGCCTTCGTCTGCGCTTCAGAACGTTTGTTGACAAAAGTGTCAACAAATGTTTTCAAATAGGGTTTTTGACTAAACTCGAGATCTTTGTGAACCTTTGTGAAGTTGAAACCGCTGTTGAACATCAATCTTAAGGCCACTGGATGTACAGCTGTTTTTTTTCGGCAAAAGGTCAGCAATAAGTTTTTGTTTTGAAGGCGCTCAATATAATCTTTCCTCCTTAACTAAACGCCTATTGCAAGGACTCAAAGAGTCCTTAGTCACAGGTCTATTGATGCATGGGAAAACAAAATAGGACCGTATTTTGGAAACTGATCCAACAGGAGAGAAGACGGGGACAAAATTAAATGCAGTTTTCCTTGATATGAATTCTCTCTACCCCTCGGCCATGTCCAAATATACACAACCTTGTGGCGACTAAAACTGGCTAAACGACCCTCAAGCTACCCATGTCCCCATCATTGACAGTGTTGAGGAGAATGATTCGGGTGGATTTTTTTTTTAAATTGATGGAGAGATACCAGTCGAGCTACACGATTCAGTAAAGGATTTTGTTTTCTCATGCATCAATAGACCTGTGACTAAGGACTCTTTGAGCCCTCGCAACAGGCGTTTAGTCGAGGTGGACGGATTGCATTGGACACCTTCAAAACAAAAACTTATTGCTGACCTTCTGCCGAAAAAAACATAGTTGTACACCATATGGAGTGATCTTTACCCTGAGCTATTAAAACGTCGGGCACCCAATCAGCTTTTATTTTTTAAATCAGAACCGGTAAGCGACTTGATTTCCCGTGGCATGTTTGTTGGTCCGAAGGTGTACTTTATACAGACACACGACGAGGAAATCAAGAAACGTTGCAAAAGAGTACCCACGCGCTATGTGGATAAGAATTTCAACATGGGCATTTATAGGAATTGTATTACTGACAATACAATTCCACGAGCCAAATTGTTGGTAATTTGCTCTATCAACTACAGGAACTTTACTGTTAATATAGAAAAAATTGCCATGAATACCATTTCCGACAAGGTCTATGTTTGTCAAGATGGTGTGACTACCTCCCCCTTGGACACTATTTAACTTCAGACCGGGCCGAATGTGTTGCCCATAGGGAAAGTCTCGGTTTAAATAAAGTCCTGTAAATTATTTCCTATAAACCTTTGGGGGGCCTCGCGGCCCGGGGGGGGGGCTCGCGGCCCGAGGGGGGGGGGGCTCGCGGCCAGGGGGGGGGGGGCTCGTGGCCGGGGGGGGGGGGGCTCGCGGCCGGGGGGGGGGGGGCTCGCGGCCCGGGAGGGGGGGCTCGTGGCCCGGGGGGTCGCGGCCTGGGGGGGGGGGCCGGCCGCCGCCAGTGGGGGGGGGGGGGCGCACCGCCACTAATATCAAAGTTATCTTTTTGACTTAGAGCTGATTTTTTTTTTGTAAATATTTCATTAAAAAAAAGTGATATTTTTTTCAAGTGCTCGCTAATTTATTGCTGTATTTTTTTTTCTATAAATAAAAAAAAGTGTTTTTTCTCTCTGTGTACCCATGTAAATGTTGTATTTTTTTTATAAATAAATTTAAAAAATAAAAAGGTTTTTTTTTTCATGTTTAATGTGCTTTTTTTCAATGTATTGTTACTTTTTTCTATGTATATAATAAAAGAAAAATATGATTCTTTATTCTTCGTATTCTTGAAGAACAAAGTAGTAGTAGTAGTAGTAGGGAAATTATTTAGTCATTAGACAATTAGGGTCTACAGTTAGTTGTCCAGGTGAACTGTTGAAGGGAACATGTATCAATTTAAAACACCATTCAGATCGTTTCTGTGTGGGCACTGAGTCAATTTGAAACCTATTGGGAAATCACACCCGACGGCAGTGTTCTACTAGACCTTGCACCATGAACACAAACCAAATAATCAATGTATTTAGTATGGATCCATACATATTCCAGTATAAGTTCTATTGCATACCTTCGGACTTCATTAAAAAAATTCCAAGTGTTAGCAATACCCTAATAATTGTTAATAGCAGTCCATCGACTTTGAAGACCGGTCATTGGCTATGCATCTTGCAAACAGCGAAGAATATTGAATTTTTTGATCCTCTTGGCCTATCGTATAAGTTCTACACGCCATACATCAGCAACTTTATTGAAAGCAGTTGGAAAACCATTATTCAAAATCAACGAAGATTACAGGATTTAAAGACTAAGACATGTGGGTTTCATGCACTACTCTTTTTCACATTCAGATGTCGTGGCTATACATACAAGCAGTATCTCAACATCTACGTTGATTTACCTCGATTGAACGACTTTCTAGGGGATAATATACTTACAAGTATATTTAATATTTATTTTAGTGCCATAAGAATAAAATTTTCTAAAGATGTATTTGAAATTGTTTATTAATAAAAAAAAATTATATACATGATAAAACGACTTTTCTACTCTTTAGATTTCATCCACTACTAGGTATTTGTCGACAACAACTAGTGCAGGTAGATTATCTGAATTGACAGTGTACTGATCCTGATGTACTGCAATGTCAGGGTCACATTTTCTACAGTAGAGTGTGACTTCACTCTTGTCATATCTTTTTGTATAATCAATAATACTATTCCCATTCATTCTAAAGAATTCACATGTTTCAATTTACTTATTTTAAGCAATTTCACAAACAGTGTCCTCAAGTGTCGAGTCATATTCTGTCAAGGCAGAATAAAAATTCTTATTGGACTTATAAACATGACACCAGATTTCTTCACAACGATGACGTAGAAACCATATTCTTTCGTTATTCCAACAGTTGAATCGTTGACCCGGTTCCTCCTCCCAGAAAAATTTAAAACAATGACGATACCAATTTCGTAGCAATAAACTAAAATCACCGTTAAAATTCTTTCCAATCATACCGGGATACATACTCTCTCACTGCTCACATTTATCAAGATGACACTTGGAACATAAGTAATCTCTAGGATGAGAGTCAAACAACTCCTTAAGACAGGGAGTACAACCTTTAATTAGTACAGCGTATCCTCTATGCAATTTACACGGGTTGCTTAGTTTACACTTTTCATCATACTCATCGATCATTGTGCAATTCTCACATGATGACCAGCTGCCCAGTGAGTACATACATAGTGGACATGTATAGAACATTTTGTCATGTGTTGACACTCTCACTTCCGCAATGAAACTGAGCTAGCAACAAAAAAAATTGTCTGAGAGAGAGAGAGAGAGAGAGATGAGTAAATCATCCTTGACCACCATCTTTCTAATGAAAAAAGTCCTAAATTTCTAAACTAATGTTTAGAAGCATATCCACAATATCATTTTGTCGTGTCGTGATCAATATATCAATAAATTGTGTAAATGCATTTGGACCACGACGTAGAAGCTTCATACAATAGTCTAATGATGGAGAATCAGTTTTCATTATATCGACAAGCATTCCCCGAGAAAATATCTTCCTTTGAATAGAAAACTCTAGAAATTTGTCATCTAGAACCAAATGTTTTCCCATAAGAACTAGATTCCTCATGA
Organism: Artemia sp. Qi Xiang Cuo; assembly: GCF_049724085.1. Taxonomy (NCBI): domain Eukaryota; kingdom Metazoa; phylum Arthropoda; class Branchiopoda; order Anostraca; family Artemiidae; genus Artemia; species Artemia sp. Qi Xiang Cuo. The sequence goes on from NC_142804.1 coordinate 64,450,630, forward strand.
TTCGATCTTTCTCGAATCTATCCATTTTCTAGAGTCCTAACTCTCTCACAACCAACTTCAGACTAACCACAATTTTTTTCTACTCTAAAAAATATACGCCAGTCTACTATCGAAAGAAAAAAAATACCATTGATTTAGAAACAATTTTATTGATCATGATTGCAATAATAATAATGACAGATGCATTTTGTTCTAATCAATATATTTCGATAGGACATCTAATGCTGACCGAAGTTTATTTATATGGAGACTATTCACTTTTCCAGCAAATCATAGCTGCTCCTCCTGCTTAAATTTGCTTAATGATATCACGTATCTAGCATACATAGTGTCCCATTCAAGACATAGTCTACAACCAGCAGTTATTTCCACAGCCACATTGGGTACTCGAGCATCACTGCTGCTGTTGTCGGCTCCATCATTAATCTCCAATAATGTAAATGCACTACTCATTTTCCTCTATCAAGGTACTTTCCAATCAACTATTCTCTTTGAATTTAATTATCTTACTAATATGAACTGTAAAGAAAACCGTTCCTTTTATTCAAATCTCAATCACTAATCATGCTAGAACTGCTCTATATGAAAGGGTGTAGAAGCGTACACAAATAACATAGATTTTCCTATAGCTTCAAGCAAATAACACCGGAAGGAACATAAAAGGCCCCAAATAGCACAGGAAGGAACGTAAAGGCCCCAAATCCATAGGTACATGCTCTGGAAAGGTGCCGTGGAATGTAAAGACCCAGAAACTTATAGTTGACTCAGAAACTTGTCTGCTTGGCCCAGAAACATGTCTGGTTGGCCCGGAATGTGAGGGAGCTCTGAATCTCTTTGAAAAGTTGTATACAAGGCTCAGAATTCCATAGACGGTTACTACTAAGGAGCGACATTAAAACTTAAAACGAACAGAAATTATTCCGTATGTGAAAGGGGCTGTCCCCTCCTCAACGCCTCGCTCTTTACGCTAAAATTTGACTCTGTCTCACAACTTTATTTTTTAAATAAAAAAATTTAGCGTAAAGAGCGAGGCGTTGGGGATGGGACAGCCCCTTTCATATACGGAATAATTTCTGTTCGTTTTAAGTTTTAATGTCGCTCCTTACTTTCAGTTTAAAAAACTTGTTTTTTTTTATTTAATCTGTTAAAAGACAAAGATTGAAAACTTGTTTGGTACATTTGAACAGCGTTCAGTATCAAGGGCTAGCTTTGAAGTAGCCTGGTTGATTGCTTGAAATGAGAAACCGTACACTATTGGTGAAGATTTGGGTTAACCAGCTGCTGTAAACATGGTAGAGATTATGTGTGGTAAAAAAGAAGCGAGATTTTTTTGCGAGAATGTTTGCGAGAATTGTGAAAGAACAAATTTCTGTATTAGCAGAAAATGTGAAGGAACAGGTTATTTTCCCATTATAACAAGCTAAATATTTTGTTATTCAACTTGATGAGACAACTGATTTTAGTAAAAATTTACAGCTGATAATCAAACAGTTCGTGGTAACGAACTGTAAGTAAGGAGCGACCCGGCTCAATAGTAACCAAAACTCTAAAAAAACGGAATTTTCATACTCATACATACATGAAAAGAATCAGATTTTTATGCTGATTTCAAATATATTAGTTTAGTCAAGTTTAGTCTTACCCATCAAAAGTTAAGCACCTGAGAAAATTTGCCTTATTTTCTAAAAAGGGGGGAAACAACCCCTAAAACAACTGTAATGAAAATCACACCATCAGATTCAGCGTATCAGAGAACCCTAATATAGAAGTTTCAAGCTCCTATCTGCAAAAATGTGGAATTTTGTATTGTTTGCCGGAAGAAAAATCACGGATGCGTGTTTATTTATTTTTTTTTGTTTTTTTTTGTTTTTTATTTTCCCAGGGGTGATCGTATCGATCCAGTAGTCCTAGAATATCGTGAGAGGGCTCATTCGAACAGAAATTAAAAGTTTTAGTGCCCTTTTTAAGTGACCAAAAAAGTTAGAGGGCAACTTGGAGCCCCTCCCACGCTCATTTTTTTCCCGAAGGCACCCAATCAAAATTTTGAGATAGCCATTTTGTTCAGCATAGTCGAAAATCTGATTAATATGTCTTTGAGGATGACTTAATCCCCCACAGTTCCCGGGTGAAGGGCTGCAAGTTATAAGCTTTTCCCATTGTTTACATATAGTATTGGTTACTGGGAAGTATACAGGTGTTTTAAGGAGTATGTTTTTTTCTTGTGGGGGGGGGGGTCGGAGTAGGGGTTACAGGGGAGGATCTTTCCATGGAGGATATTTCTTTGGGGGAAGGAAAATTTCCATGAAGGGGGCCAGATTCCCAGCATTATTTAAAATACGATCAGAAATTAAATAAAAAAACAAGTTTTTTTCAACTGAAAAAAACAAAACAAGTTTTTTCAACTAAAAAACATGGTTCTTTCAACTGAGAGTAAGAAACAACATTAAAACTTAAAATAAACCGAAATTATTATGTATATGAGAGGTTTCGCCCCCTAGTCAATACCTCGCTCTTTAAGCTAAAGTTTTTTAGTACTTTCAAAAGAGCTATATATTATAATTAAACGGGCTTTGTGATTCAGTGGTTTGTGATTCGAACAAAATTCGAACTTTAGCGTAAACAGCGAGGTATTGACTAGGGAGCGAATTCCCTAATATACATAATAAAAACATACGAATATAGAAATTCGTTACGTAAGTTAACTCGTAAGTTACGTCAGAACAAAATTTCGAGAAAGCCAATTTGCCAAAAAAAGAAAAATTAATCTGCGAATTTCGTTTTAATTATTCATGTACGGTGAGCCAAAATCAAAGCTGCATTAATTCAAAAACGTTCAGAAATTAAATAAAAAAACAAGTTTTTTTTAACTGAAAGTAAAGAGCGACATTAAAACTTAAAACGAACAGAAATTATCCCGTATATGAAAGGGGCTGTCCCCTTCTCAACGCCTCTCTCTTTACGCTAAAGTTTGACTCTGTCTCACAACTTTATTTTTTAAAACAATAAAAAACGTTAGCGTAAAGAGCGAGGCGTTGAGGAGGGGACAGCCCCAAGCATATACGGAATAATTTCTGTTCGTTTTAAGTTTTAATGTCGCTCCTTACTTTCAGTTAAAAAAAACTTGTTTTTTTTATTTAATTTTGAAAAGGAATTACTGTTTTGTTCTCCTCTCGAGTTGAGATCTCGTACGAATGGATGTGTACAATAAAGTAAATGAATACTTCAATGCGCAAAGTTTAAACTGGGAAAACTATATGTATGTATCTTTGGATGGAGCTCCAGCTATGCTGGGTCATATGAAGGGGTTTTTCAGCTTTCGTAAAAAAAAACTAACCCAAATGTTGAAGTTACTCACTGTATGATACATCACCAGGCCCTTATGGTAAAATATTTAGAACCTACACTGGAAGCCATCATGCGTGATATCATCAAGATTGTAAATTTTATCAATGGGCATGCACCAAAAACGCGGCTATCTCGTGAATTATGTCAGGACGGTGAAGCTGAATATACGGACCTACTTTATTATACAGAAGTAAGGTGGCCCTCTCGCGGAAATGTAATAAATCGAGTATGGACTCTCAAAACTGAAGTCACAATTTTTATGGACGGCCAAAAAAATATTCTCGCAGATAAGTTCAAAAACTTTTTCTGGGTGGTCTTGCATATTTAGAGGCCACTTTTGAGGTTATAAAAATATTAAACAAAGAATTGCAAGGAAAGAATATTAATATCATTTCAGCGAGAGAAATAGTGTCAGTGTTTGGATTAAAGCTGCAATATTGGAGACAGAAAGTAGAACAGAACAAGATAGCTTCTTTTTCGAGGTTAGCTTTGTTTTTGGAAGATTGTGAAAATATGACTTTTGCTGATATCAAGGACACTGTTGTATGACATTTTATCGAACTCAGAAAGCGGTTTTCATATTACTTTCGAGATCTTGATACACGCACTGTCTGTTGGATTGTAGATTCTTTTAAATGTAAAATTGCTATGATACCAGAAGAGCTTTCAGGTTTGGCAGAAGAAATTCTTGAACTTCGATCTAATACTGAAGCACGTTTTCAATTTGAGAGTAAACCAAACATGTCTTTTTGGATGTCAAAAGCTGCAAAGGCTTTCAAAATTGCACATAAAGAGGCGGTTAAAAAATTGCTGCCATTTGGAACGACATATTTGTGCAAACAGGGCTTTTCCACTCTAATGAACATGAAAATGAAGAACAGAAATCGATTGATGTTTATTGATGCTTATGATGATAAATTATGTTTAAATAAAATTTTTAGTTATTGTTTTTTTTTTTCAGAATGACCATGAGGAGCTATTATATGAAAGATGCTAAATAGAGGTGATTCCGTTTTTTTTGCTCTTCGCCATGTAGTAATATCAACTTACAGAAAATTTTTTGGGATAATGATTAAAAAAGTTCCCCGACCGCTTCCCTAGAGGCATAGGGGGCAACCTCCTTTGGGGGGTTTTATCCTCCTTTGGCTGGTAGATCAATTCCAGTACTTGTAAATGTATACATATAGTACATTGTACACGATACTTTAAACACTTAATCAGCCGCTAGCAATCCGAAAGAAAATGTTCAAGCGTAAATTTCTAAGGAATCACTGAGTTCAACCATCTATTGAAAAACAATTTTCATATAGTTTACCACTATACAGAGACGTAGAATAACTTCAAATCATCTTAAAAAATATATATATACAAGATTGAAAAGTCGGAGGGTTAAAGGCTCTTGAAAAACATGTTTTAAATAAATGAGTGTATTTTTTATTTCATTGTGTTTTTGAGTCTTTGCTCGGCTTTCCAGTCAATGACTACCGTTGTCGACTACTCTGTCTATTTTTTTCTCATATTTATAAGATAAACAATCCCATGACGCCTTAGGTGTGTTAAAATGACACCAAGCACATCAAGATACTACCTTTTTGAACCCCGAATCCATCTTAGCTCTATTCATACCTGAAAACTGCGACTTTCTAATATTTTTCTTATTGTTGTTTCAAAATTATAAAGCTATTAGGAAGGTATCACATTTTCGTCAGTGTTGCCACGTGGAATTGTGAAAATAAATAAGCGAAGTTAATTATTTAAATTTGACAACGATCTTTTTCCGTAAAAATACAAGCATTAATAATTTGCTGACTCCTTAAGAAAAATGCACCTTCAAAGGAAAAACACAAATTCTGGAACTGATTGGTGTCATATATTATCAGCTTGCTAATTTTCCCCCTACGTTTCTTTTTTTATATTTGTACCTTACCTTTACCTTACCTTTTGCTACTACCTTAAACTGCATAATTGCAAATGGAAGTATTTTTTATTAAAAAGTTGTATTCTGTGTTTTTGATGATTTTTAAGATGCAAATTGTTTTGCAAGTTTCCATTTAACCTATGAATCAGGTTTCATTGTCACTGTCCTTGGTACCTCAATAAAAAAAAGGCGTAGATAAAACACAAAATGCGGGAACTGCATTAGGCTACACCGGGACGATTCTTAAAAAAACAGGCCTCGTGGAGTGTTCTATGCTGTTACCCAGACAACGAGTAAACAAACAAAATAAATATTTAAAAATGACTACTGACTGGCCAGCTGGTATTATATCGTATGTTGAATGTGAATTCTTTACTAAAGAGCTCGATAAGTCGTCATTCCATGATCTTGGCACATTAAGGTTATACAAAGCTCTATAATTTTAATTTAATCATTTATAATACAACCACTAACCTGTATAATAAGCTGAATAATGAAGCTCTATAATATAACCATTAAGGTTATATAAAGTTATATTTAAAAGAGTTTGAACTTTAATAGTATGAATATAAAATAACCCTAGTAAAGTATCGAAAAGTAAGTCTTATAGAAAGTATAGCATAGAAAAGTATGGTGTAAAAGTATAGTATAGTGTAGTATAGAAAAAAATAGTATAATAGTATAGTATAGTCTAGCATAGAAAAGTATAGAAATGTGATCTATCCATCTTCGGAGGCTTAATAACTGTGCATTGAAAAATAATTTAAACGTGAATAATTGAAATAAAAATTGAAAAGTACATACGTGGATAAATATTAGTAATATGTGAAATAGTTATCACGAAGCATCACTGTAATATCAAAGCACATTATGGACGTTTCAAATGACTTTGGTACATTATCAGGTGGGCACGTAGGGGGCCCTTCTCACCCCACCCTCTGAAATACCAAGATTTTTGTCAGTTTATTATAATTGTCGGTATTTAACAGTGAATTTAAATATTTTTATAAATATTTGCCTGTTCCATCGGTTTATTCACGACTTTGGTCCAGCTGATAAGTTGTCCCACTCTTTTAAGAAATTTTGCGTTTGTGTACCATGATTCAGGTTATGTTAGTATTTAGGTAATATTTGATTATCACGATTTTATTCACCTTTTCTTTTTCCAATTTTTAAGTTAAACTATGAATTTTAATGCTTAAATGAATATAAGCTTAGTTTATATTAAAATTAGGGCTTATCCTGTCAAATTGGTTCAGATCACCGCTAGTTATGTCCTTTTTGATTTGTCCTCATTAAAGGAAAAATAGCATTCACCGTTATTCCCATATTAGAGGCGTAACTTGCAGAAGTTTTAGGAATGGGTTCAGAAGATTTCACCAGCTAGCTATGCATTTTTGTAAATAAAATCGATATTTCATTAAAATCAACGTTGAGATTCGTAAAATCATGTTAAAAAAAAAAAAAACTGCGACCAACAAAGTCACCCAATTTTACTTCTGACTTGCCAAACACAAACCCCAATAATATTAGGGTGGCACCCATTTCTATTTCACTGGATTACTGGATTAATTAGAAACTTGGATTAAGGTTACTCTAGAGCAGCTATGTTTTCATCTTGCTTTTTATTTGCTTTGTTCTTTTTTTCATTAAAAGTACACTAGAGCTCCAGCAGAACAAGAGACTCCAATTCAGGGGGAGGGGAGGCAGAGGGGACAATTGTTTTCTAGATTTTAAAAAAGTCTTTTCCTAAATATTAAAATTTCTGAAAACAAAAATGAATAAATAAAAACATCAATACGGACAGCTAAAGCAAAATCAATGCTAATTTGTCTGAAGTAATCAAAATCCAAAAATGTATCAAAAATGAAAATGAAGAGCAAAGACACTGGCGGTTAGAAGATATGCGAAAACGACAATTAGAGCGTGTTAAAAATAAAAATGAAGGGCAAATACACACACCGTTAGAAGACGTACGACACGAAAAAGTGGGGGAGTCTAAAATGAAAATGAAGAGGAGCGAGTCAATGAAAATCAACAGCGAAAATCAAAACGTGTCGAAAATGATAGTGATGATGATTGGGTTTGGGATTTTGACATGGAAAAGGTCATCAATGCCTACCATACCTTTGTTTAAAAGAAAACAAAGGTTCGGCGATAGTGACGAAAGATAAGACGAGGTGTAACGAAGCAACCAAACTAAAAATGATAACGATGATGATTGGGTTTGAGATTTTGACATGGATAAGGTCATCAATACCTACCATACCTTTGAAAATCCAAAATATGGACTAGATAAGTCATTGGAAGAAAAAGAAGTTTTTGTCCCACCACCTGAACAATTAAAACAAACAAAGGTTCGGTGATATGTCTTTCATAATTACAAAAGACAAGCCAAGACAAAAGAAGAAGTTCTTATTCCGCCACTTGAACAATTAAAAGAAACTAAGGTGGTCGTCAGTGTCTTCCATGCCTTGTAAAATCAAAACCTTGACTATGTAAATCATTGGAAGAAAAGAAGTTTTTGTCCCACCACCTGAAGAAGTAAAGGAAACAAAGGTTCGGCGATAAGTCTTTCATAATGATAAAAGACCAGCCGAATCAAAAGTTAAAGGTCCAATCAAAAAATTACGTAATTTTACAAAGGCACCACTTCTAATTTAAGGTCCTTTTGGAGTAGAGATGCCCTAATATCTCCTGTCCCTCACCCCTGCTGCCACCTACAACTTTTTTTAACACCAAATATGGGCATAGCCTCCCTAGGGAGAACACATGGTTAATGGGGTCAATGACCTCTTTCTCCATGGTCTCTTTCTCCAGGTGTGTTTTTGGCACGCTCTCAGCGAATGTTATGATCCAGAAATAGTATTTGTTGTTGTTTCCGATGCAAATGTAAAGGTCAATGTTATTGTTGTTGTTGTAAGTGCACGCTCTCAGCGAATGTTATGATCCAGAAATAATATTTGTTGTTGTTTCCGAGGCGAATGTTATGAGTTTCCAGGAAACCGTTAGATCACGTGTTTCCTTCTCAGCCAATCAGAGGGCTTGCTTACATAACAATTGACCTTGGGATTTCGTATATAACGGACATGCAATGAGATTAAATTATCAGAAAGTATTTTGACATAGTTGATATAACAATGGATAAATTTGATGAATTAGAAGCCTTGGCAACTTCAATTTACCATGTAAGTGCATTTTTTATTTTCAAAATAAAATTATTTTCCTTGGTCACCCTCCAGTATATTTAGGTAAGTACCCCCCCCCTCAAACTTAACCACCTTGCAATCCTTATACTCGATTGATAACGTAAAATATATTCTTTTACCCTCAAAACCTAACCCCACCCCATTGTTTTACAATCAAATTCTCGCAAATAGAATTAATTATCTTTTCGTTAAATTCCTGTTTTTTTATTTTCCTTGGTCACCCGCCCGTATATTCACGTAAATCCCCCTCCCCCCAAACAATACAAACACCACTATACAATCTTTATACTCGACGGAAAACGTAAATATATTCTTTTTACCCTCAAAACATAACCCCCCCCATTTTTCTTACAATTAAATTCTCGCAAATAGAATTAATTATCCTTTCGTTAAATTCCTGTTTTTTATTTTCAAATAAAATTATTTTCCTTGGTCACCCTCCAGTATATTCAGGTAAATCCCCCCCCATACAATACAAACATCACTATACAATCTTTATACTCGATGGAAAACATAAAATATATTCTTTTTACCCTCAAAATCTAACCCCCTCCCCCATTGTTTTACAACAAAATTCTTGCAAATAGAAATAATTTTCGTTTCGTTAAATTAATGTGATTTAAAGTGTCTACTGACTTCTCTCAATTTTTAAAGAAAATGTCGCTCTGTTTTGACACAAGATACCAACGCGAAGCTAAAATTAGCTGTCATCCCTTTTCCTGTTTGTAAACATTAGCTGGCTTTAGGCAAAGGAAGTGTTCTTCCGTCAAAATTAAAACGCGATGATGCAATAATTAAGCACAGACGTGATGCTATATTTTGGAGAAGTGAAACAGATTATTTTCAAATTAAGGTCTAACAATATATTTAGGACATTATGTAAAAGGGGGGGAAAGGGGGGCAATGCCTTGCTTCTAACAGCTTCGTTGTAAGTAAATTATGTAAAAGGGAGGGGGCATTGCCTTCAATTCTACCGCCATCATTGTAAAATGAAAACAAACTATGTAGGGCTAGAAGGGTCTTTAAGAGTTGCATGAAGCTTATATTATGTGTAAATTGAATAGCATTTTAACCTATGTTTGCAAAATTTAGGCCTATAGGCAGCTGGGTTAACGATCTAATTTAAAGCCTATAGACTGGAACATTTAATATTTTTCTAAATGGTAAAAATAGAAACAATGATTCCTATCCTATGCCTATAGACTACTGATTGTCTAATAAAAACGTTTGATTTCTAAGCCTAATATATTTCTCGTGAAATTTTTACTTTTTGCTTTACTGAAATGAGATAAATGCTTTTCTAAACAAAATTATATGGATGATGATACTAACTTTCTTTCAGTAAAAAAAGGGGGAAATTATTTTGATACTAATTTTTTTCTCTTCTTTTTAAGGCAAATTATGAAGAATTTGGTGCCCCTCCAGCTGTAAAGCGAGCTATGGGTACAGCAAATAGCGAAGAATGTACCCCACCTCCATCAAAGAAAGCGAGAGATGACAAGGCCGCCCGATCAGTGCCAGCCCCCATACAGTCCGGTCAAAAACCGAAAAGACAATGGACCACAAGGGTGGGGAACCCCGCTATACAAGCTAGCGACATCGATACTGCATCTATGCAAGCCCCTCTGAATCGAGCCTCCATGCCACCTCGTCAAGTGCAGCCATCTGTGCCAGCCCTTGGCTCGACTGCACAAGTCACAGGTCCTGTACAAGTCGCAGCCAAACCTGCGCAAGAAATTAATGACATCGCTTGCACATCCGCTCTCCTTGGACCTCTAATAGCTGACCCATCAACGCTAGGTCAGGAGGTTACCCTCCAACATGTCATGTCAGATCCATCTAACACCCAAGCCCAGACGGATTATGCAAATGTAAGCATTTTTTCCTCAAACTATCTTATATAAATATATATCTATTTCTTCCAATGTTTTTTTTTCTTTTCACTATCTTTTAAAACTGTGTAAAAGTGTATCTCTGAGATATTAACCCCTCACCCCCAACCATTGGTTGATCCCCCCTCCCTCGGCGATCGCTAATGCAATATTTTCAAAGTAACCGCTCCTCTTTTTTCTAATATTTACTATTTTATCTGTTGCTATTTCTCCGATATATCATAAAAGAATATTTTTAGGTACCTTTGAAACTCAAAATGCTATTCTTCACAATTAAATATCACATAGTTTTAAGAGAGAGATTATTCCATTTTATCCATCTATTGCATATATCAGCGTTCTAATTTACACTGAGCCTTACATCGTGCCAAAGATTTCAGCGAGGGGAAACCAGGCTAACAGTTCCCGGCATTTTCCTCGTCTGAAGTTCAATCTTTGGAAATCAGAACACTCGCTCGCGATAGGTTACAATAATTAAACTCATGAGTTCACTGAATCTGTGTGTAATTAGATAAAAAATAGCGACTTATGCAGTCTAAGCGAATATTTCAACTTTTGACGGGCATTATGTAAAGGGGGGTCGGGAAGCGCTGTGGGAAGCACCGCGGGGAAGCGCAGCGGCCCCGAGAAGTGTCGTGGGGAAGCGCCACAAGGATGCGTTGCGGGCCAGAGAAGCACCGCAAAAAAAAAAAAAAAAAAAAAAAAAAAAAACAGCATGGTTGATTTGAAAATAAACGAGCAAATTGCCGCCTTCTATGTAAAGCGATTTTTTAGATTGTAAATATCTTAAGTTGAAACTTCCAGTTGAATTAGCCAAATGCTATTAAGCATTAATAATCCTAATTTTAAAAACAGTAGGGCTGATTTGAACACTTTGAAAATAAGCTATTTTTCATTTATAGGTTGGTTCATTTGTCACTTACTCACCATCGAGCGAAGGAGAGGAACAACACATTGAAGGGGCAATGGACTTTCAAGACAATGAAACATGGGACGATATCATTAACTCTGATGAAATACATTTTAATATTGACGAGTTTCTATGTAATTATTTCAATGTGGAACCTAGCACAGTTGAGCAAGGTAATATTTCTGAGATGGACTTGAGTCCGAATACTTTACAAATTTTTGAGGATTTCACAAACGAATTAACTGGGAACTATCCTCTAGCCCCTGATTACATAATTCAAACCACTGAAGTGGAGCCCAGCCCAGATCGTGTTTAACAACTTGGAGGAGGAGGTAATAGACACGAAGGGGGTACAGATTCTCTCGATTTTCAATTGTCGAGTACAATTTTAAATAATATAGTTGTTTTCACTGCAACGTATGGGGATCCCTTTAATTCACTTATGGGGGGAAATTTTGTTTTTGACCCTGTATAAATTGTGCATGCCTATGTAGATAAAATTCGTGCACTACTCGAGAAGCAAATTCAGTTGTGGGGGGTAGGGATTAAATTAAGGTTTCTACTGTTTTAAAGGTTTTTTATTTGAATGAGGGGAAAAGTGAAATTTACTATCATTTTATACATTTCGATAAGCGGGTAATTTATCCTAATTTTTAAAATTTTGAGGGTGTTCTTAGTGAGTGGGTGGGACAAATTATTGCCCATCTCGAGAACTATAGTGAAACTGGGAGCGGATCACTAGTTTTATTTATTGAAAAATTAAGTGTAAATATTTGTAAATTTAAGAAAGATTTTATTTTAAGAGGGGGGGGGCAGAGTATGAAAGAGATACAGTTTTAAAATATAATCCAGATCTAGAAGGTTGTCAAGGTGTCCAGAAGATTTGTTTTGAAACAGATCAAATATTTTTCAAGTATGCTTTCCTCATAACAGCATACGAGCCTCTAGCACCTGACACTACCAAGACGAATTTAGATCACTGGGCTGTACATGGGAAGGACGGGTCCGATTTCCCAATTGTAGATTTCTCTTGCTTAGAAGGAAAATACCCAGTAACGCTAAGATCCATTGACATGTTTGAAAGGGCTAATGCTCATTTAAATATCGGCGTTACTGTGGTACAGTATGAAACTGAATTTAAAGATGGGGTTCGTACTAAAAAGAAGGGGGTGGTTTTCCCGGTAAGGGGCCCGTCAATTGATTTGGTCAGACACTGGGTTTGGTTACTATACACACCCCCTAGTGAACCGAATTCAATTGGCCATTTTAATCCTATTACCGACATTAGTTGAGTTCGGGGGGAGGTTAAAAAGGGGTGGTGGGTATGTTTCTACTGTCCGACATGCATATCTCGATTCCGTAGTGATATAAAACTACGAGGTCATATGAAGCATTGTAGATAGCATAGCTATCAGACAGTGGAAACGGTTTAAGGGGATAGCGCCATTTTACGTTTCAAAAACTTCCAAAACACCCTTCTCCAATGCAACAAAATATCTTTAGACTGTGAAGCTAAGCTGGTGGAGGTGAACGATCCCCAATATCCAAATAGTATCAAAGAACACCAGGCCATTGCAGTGTCTTATGCTCATGCGCAAAGAGACAGTTCTAACACCATGCGGTTGTTAGAAATAGTTGAGACATTGGATGAGAACGAGTGTATGGTCAAGGCACTGACTAAACTAATTGGCACGGCTAATGGCACTATTTCTCGTTTGAGAAATACACATTACCGAATGGTGCTGTCTGCAGAGGATCGTCTAGCGATTAAAAATAAAAAAATATGGTGGGTTTGTAAGGGGGAGTTTGAAGAGGTGGATAAGGAGACTAAAGGGAAAAGAGAGGGGAGGGGGAAAGTCAGAGACCATGATCACTTGTGGCAGGAAATATCATCTGGGGGTAGTAATTTTAGTGGGGTAGCGCATCAATCGTGTAATCTAAATGTTAGTCAACTGTTTTTTATCCCTTTTTTTATTCACAGCTCTAATTATGACTTAAAATTTATTTTACCGGCACTGGCACGTAGGCACAGGAAGGGAGGGGGAGTAGACAGTCCCTGGGTAAATAATTCATTTACCTATAACATTATTCCCAAATCGGCCGAGAAGTTGGTGCTTCTCGAACTGAAATGGCAGGTAGTGTATAATAGACATACGTGCTGGAATAAACTCAGGTTTTTAGATTGTTTTAGTTTTTTTCCCAAGGTATCGAGTCAATTGATTCAAGTGCAGAAAAGTGACAATTTTGATAGCTTTTCATTGCTTAAACAGTATTTTCCAGACATTGAAATGTATGACCTATTAACCAGCAAAGTTATATATGCAGACGATTATTACTGTTTTGGTGAGGTGACACTACCTCCAATTGAAGCTTTTTATAAGTCACTGACCAACAGTGAATGCACAGCCGAGGATTATGAGTTTGCCAAGAAGGTTTGGGCTAAGGGAAATTGTAAAAATGGGTGGGATTATTGTAGACTGTACTTGGCCAGTGACGTTCTAACTCTGTTGGATATAGTCTGTAAGAATACAGACCAAATCTATTCTGAGTTCGGGTTAGATATAGGATATTATTTTTCTACACCCCATTCAGTGATGGATTTAATTTTAAAAATTAGTAGGGAGGACATAGGCCTAATCACAGATGTAGATCAACACCTTTTTGTAGAGCGTTCAATGAGGGGGGGTATTTTTTTCACGGGGACCGCGTCTTATCAACCGATCCGAGCGGACAAAGCACCGGTGTAAAGTCAAATGCAGTGTTCTTGGACATGAACTCGTTGCACTCCTTGGCAATGTCCTACTACTCTTTTTCGTGTGGAAACTATAAATGACTTGAGAATCCTTGCGAGTTCCTTGACATTAAAACCGTCGAGGACAACGGACCACAGGGATGGTTTTTTGAAATTAATGATCACATCCCGCTGGCCCTTCATGACTCAGTCAAAGATTTTGTTTTTACCTGTATCAATCGACCAGTGAGCAGGGACTCGCTGAGCCCCTACAATCGATCATTGGTTGAGGATATGGGGATGCATTGGACCCCCTTTAAACAAAAACTGATTGCTGATTTGGACCCTAAGGAGAATATCGTTGTTCACCATGTGCTTTTGCACTGGATGGTGAACAATGGTGTCAAAATCACCAAAATACATAGGGTCCTGCAGTTCAATCAGCAACCATATTTGAAAAAGTTTATCGATACTTTTGTCGATAAACACTCTAGGGCAAACTCCAAGGTAGAGAAGGAATTGTACAAACTCATCCTAAATTCAGCGTTTGGCAAAATGTTTGAAAGCGTAAGTAATAGATCTCACTGCGACGTTGAGACTGACCCTCTAGAGTGTGCACGAATTATTGCCGATCCTAATTTTACATCATTCACGAGCATAGAGGCTGGCATGGTTCTTCTACACAGAAAAAAGCAAAATGTGGTGCTGAACAAGAATATAGCGGGCGGCAGATCAGTACAATAAATTTCCAAAAAGCTCATGTTGTTGTTTTTTTACAATTTGTGCAAGGTGCAATGGCCATGGGAGGGGGAGGTTCAAGTTTACTATGGGGATACAGATTCCCTGCTGTTAAAGGTAAATGTGACTGAAGATTTATTGGGTGATTTAGAAAAGGGGGTATACATCAGCTCGCGGATGGATTTCAACAACTGGTATCCATCTCTCTACCCCGAGTTCGTGAAATGTCAAGACTCCACCTAGCTATTAATGTTAAAATCAGAGACGGGGAGTGATTTGACATCCCGGAGGTTGATCCTGGGCCTTAAAATTTTGTGCGTTAAAACTCATCATTGGGATGAAAAGAAGGCGTTTAAAGGGGTGCCTACACATTTTGTAAAGAGCAATTTCAACATGAGCGTGTACAGAGACTGTGTAGAAAGTAGCCTAGTGCCGAGAGCACAAGTGCTTGCAATTCGCTCTCTACAGTATAGAAATTATACTGTGAGAGTGGAAAAAATGCAATATCGTGTATATCCGACAAAGTATATGTGCTCGAGAATGGTGTGAGTGTCCTGCCTCATGGCCACTACCGTATTTCAGACCGAGTTGAATGCATAGACTATCGCAATCAACTTGGTCTGGATAAATTAACCTAATTTGACTAACCCAACCACTAACCACCATCACCAACCCGTTGATAAATTAACTAACCACCACCGACCCGTTCATAAATTAACTAACCTCAACTAACCCAACCTCAACTAACCTGTAGCAGCAGTGACGACAACTATTGTTTTCCCATCGCGGCTCCCGGGGGGTGGGGGACCCTTCCCGCGGCCACCCAGGGGGGGGGGGTCCCGCCCGCGGCCGGCCTCATGTTGGAAACTGGTGATCAAGTTCAAGTCGACAGCAATAGGGAAACGAATTATAATTCAGGGAAAAAGTTATAATCTAGTTGATTTAATTTGTGATATGGTGACGAATCGTAAAGGACTTTTATCATTTGACGCTCATCTATACACCTTTCTAAGTGTATCAAACTTCCCCAAAATTCTTATTGGCAATAAGCAAATTCTAAGGAAACTAAGAGAATATAGTTCTCCAACAATGCCAACACCATTTAAAAAAGATGAAGATTCAATATTTGAAAATACTAGCACTACTGATTTTATAACACCTGTGGTTGCTAGTCGAAAGCGAAGAAGAATTGATTCACCCTCCACTGTGCAAAAAGGGAAGGGCCATTACACTACATGTTTGCGTTCAAATTGGATGAAGTTTTGAAAGATATCCGTGAAAATATTGGTGAAGCGGGAAGTTTAAGTTCCCCCAAAACACTTTACGAAGCTGTCACCGGCACCACATTGAAAAAAGCAAAAGAGTATCTAGAAAATGAACCGAGGTACACACTACATCGGAATCGCATGCTTCGTGGCAAACAATATCAACAAACTAAAGCCTTTTTCCCTCTGCATATAATGCAAATGGATCTTGTAATTCTAGATACAGTTCAATAATGCCAAACTACACAATAAACAGATATTCGGGTGGCCATTAGCGCCTTTTTCTATTACGTAAGTACCGCCCCACCGCAATCAAAAGGTCGTGTTGAAGTAGCTTGGGCCATTGAAAGTATTCTCAGATATGATTAATGTAAAAATATTCAATCGGATAGCGGTAGTGAATTTGTTAATCCCCAAGTGCAAAAGGTTCTTTTGAAATATAATACAACACTTTAACATTAGTCAGAGTCTGATAAAGGCTGCATTGGCTGAACGATTAATAAGAATGATTCGTCTATTAATTTCAAGATATTGTAGCATTAAAAATACACCGGCTTTTATTCATGATTAAGATAAAATCATGCAGATATACAACCATCGACCACATCGATCTCTGTCCAACTCTAGCCCTCGGGATGTTCATTACAGTGAAAATACATTTGATACTTTTCTAAAGCAATACTCCAATGGCAATGAGAAGAAAAAGCAGGAGAAAGTCAATGTTGGTAATACTGTTCAAATTATTAGACCCAACAGTGTTTTTGAAAAGGTGAATTATTTATTTAGGACCGAATTTGTTAAGGGATTCAACATTTTGGAATCCGAGCCCACAACATATCAAATGCGAGACACCAAAGATGATGAGATTCTTGGTGTTATTTATGAATTTGAATTGCCAAAGATAAGGAACACTAGTGAAAGTTATCAAATTGAAAAAATATTAAAGAGTTGTACTCGTAGGGGCAAGAAACAGTTGCTTGTTCGCTGGCTAGGATACAACTCGGATTTTGATTCTTGGGTCAGTGCTGAAGACATTTACAATGCTCAAGGATTTCTCGGTGACTTTCATGTCCAATGTTTCTGATCCTCTCTACAATGATCTGAATAAAACATGTGATTTTTGGACGAAACTCTCCCCCACCATCAAATTCGACGGAAAGTATGAAGTGGCTCATGTCGATTGTATTCTTAAAAATACCTATGACATCCTTAGAAGTGATCGTGAATATGAAATAAAAATTAGACCCCATGATTGGCCACTCATTAGCGATCAACATGATTATTGGCCACTCGTTAGCGATCGAGAAAAAATTCAAAAAATCAATTCATTTGAATATCCATATGTTGTATTACCCTACGAGGAACTCACCTGTATGAATGATTTATGTCGTACTATTGATAAAAGAATTTCCGTTCGTAAAAAGGAGCTTTTTATTTCAAATATCCAAAGGAGGAGGGTAAGATCTACATTAGTTCACCTATTTCCAGCGAAAAGGTTATTTTCAATGATAACCTAAAGGATATTCTTGGCTTTAAGCTCAATATAATCAACGGTAAAAATGCCGAAAACACTAATTTCATTTTTGCTGACTACCCACCTGCCTTCTCCACAGACACTTGTATATTTATCTACGCTTCATTTGTGGAAACATCTCGGGTCAGTAATTCAAATGTCCCCCTCTTACATGCTCTTGAACAAAAAACCAATTAAGAACACGTTCACCACTACACTATAAAGCATCTTCAATATATTCCCGTAAACAATTCATATTTGGAACTCTGTCAGTTAAGACTAAGAGCAGAATTGGGTGATCCTATTGCACTTTCAAAAGGTTTGGCTGTGATAATATGTCATTTTCGCCCCATCGTTCGACAGCAAGATGTCTAATAAAAAAGTGGTATTCACTTGTCCTGATATAGACGGCTATGTTAATACTCTTGGTCCGCGACAACTGGACAATGGAATGGACTACTGTAAGGGTCGCTCGTCAATGTCTGGATATGGTCCTGGCAGCTTGTTTGCTAAGTTGTTTCGCTCTTCACTACCACTGGCTAGAAAATATCTTGTACCGGCTGCGACAGATTATGCATCCTCTAAACTATACGATTGGGGCTCTGGCAAGGATTTTAAAAAAAGTGCTACGGAAAATCTTAGGTCCAGTGCGCGAACCCTTGGCGAGGAATTAAAACAAAATGGTAAAGGTTTAAAAAGGTCAAGAAACACTGCATCACTCATCAGTCTCTAATCAGGTCGGAAACGAAAGACATCATCCCTTTTGTCAAAGAAAAGAAGGAAAAAGCTGACACGTAGCACAACCAGAAAGACCAGTACGAACATTGTTAGGTTGAAACTCGATTGTTTCCCATATGATGTTCTAGCTGCCACTTAAAGACTTTCAACCTTTATTCACCGCCTATTTTAATATATTCAATGCTGAAAATGTTGATGTGAGTGTCAAGCATGGATACTATGAACAATTTTATCCACTACAACCCCTCTCCGATAATATCCACTTTCAAATTTATTCCAATGAAGACTACTTTATGGACATGTCTTCAACATTTATAGATTTACAAATGAAAGTCCAGAAATCCGATAATACAATGACAGTTTCAGCCAAGGGGATATCCAAAGAAAATTGTGTGTTAAATAATGTATTTCATCAAATAAGTGTCTACATCAACGATACGCTAGTTAGCACAACCAACAATTTCTCAAACTATGCAACCTACATGTACCTCATGTTGATAACACCCAAGTCCTACAAGAAATTGAGAGGTGCCTCCAATGGATATGAATATATTACTAATACTGATAGTACAGATGCACTTAAAAATGCTACAACAAGTGAATTACATCTAGTTGGAATATTTAATATACTTAATATACCCCAATGGCTGCCGCCCAATGTTAAAGTGGATATAAAATTGACGCTTGCACCATCCAATTTCATATTGAGAAAAGAACTTGTTGCCAATCCCGATGTACGACTCTCTCTCACCTCAGCAATACTTCATGTACGCAAACAGCAGGTTATGAGTTCTGTTGCTTCGGCCGTGGAAAAACTGAGAGCCAATGAAAATAATATTAAACTACTTGGTCCTCACACAATCACCAATCAATATCATATTGCAATGGGCTGTCGTAGCTTCACCGATTCATCCTTTATCAATGGTGAAATCCCCTCGAAACTTGCATTGGCATTTGTAAAGAGTGCCAATGCAATAGGATAATGGACTGAATGCCCACATAAATTCGAGATGTTTTGACTTTCATCTCTTGTGTGCAAATTAAATAGTATCCCACTCTACAATCTATCCTTTGATAAATCCAATTGAACATTGTATGAGTTGACCATGCAAACCCTAGATAATGATTCGCAATTATTTGAAAATGATATAACCGAAGGTATGTTTGCTAAAACACATGGTATCATTTTATTGGATTTGTCTGGCAAACAGGATATGAGTATCGTCCATAACGGAACTATGCGTTAAGAGTGTACGTTTGCCGAACCATTGGCTGAGAGTATTGCACTAATCTCACTAAATCAATATGAAACCTATTGGGAAATCACTCCCGAAGGCAGTGTTCTACTAGACTTGGCGCCATGAACACCAGTCAAATAATCAATGTATTTGAAATGGACCCCTACATGAACTAGTTAAATTCATGTTGTTTGCCTACGAACTATCTTGAAAAATTCATAGCTCAAATCGTATCCTAAATTTTGTCAATAGCAGTCCGTCATCTGCGCTTACGGGTCGTTGGCTTAGCTTTTTTCAAATGGTGAAGACGATTGAATTTTTGTATACACTGGGTCTACCCTATACATTCTACACACCCCACATCAGCAGCTATATTGAGAGCAGTGGGAAAACTATTATTCAAAATCGAAAGAGGGTGCTGGATCTAACGATTAAAAGCTGTGGCTGCACTGCACTACTGTATTTCATATTCCGGTGCTTCGACTATACTCATACGCAGTTTTTCCACATTTATGGTGACAACCTGCGCCTGAGCGACTTTTTAGTGGAAAATATCCTCTCGGACCTTTATCGTATTGATTTCTGTATCCTAAAAGTAAAGTGCTTTAAAATTGTTTTGAATTTATTTATTAATGAAATGTATTTATACAACAATGTCTTTAAATCTTCACGTTTAGATTTCTTCATCGGTGTACAGGCAGCGATCATAAACCACTAATGTCGGTAAATCATTTGGATTCACTGTATATTGATCTTGATTGGCAGCAAAGCCAAGGTCACATTTTCTGCAGTACAATGTGGCGTTACTCTTATCATATCTCCTCGTATATTCAATAATACTATTTGGATTCATATTATAAAATTCACGAGATTCAATCTGTCTAATTGAAGCAATATCACATACAGTGTTTTCAAGTGGTGAATCACATTCGGTAACTGCCAAATAAAAATCACTTGATTTATAGTCATATTAGGCCGTGTCGTCACAGCGATGACGTAGAAACCAGATTGTCTTGTTACCCCAACAGTTGAATCGTGGACCGGATTCCTCTTCCCATAATAATTTAAATCCACGACGATACCAATCTCGTAGAAATAAACTAAAATCACGTTTAGGATTCTTTCTGATCATAGCGGGGTAAGTATTCTCCCACTGATCCCATTTTTCATAGTGACAATTCGTACATAGGTGCCCCTTAGGGTGATAGTCACACACCTCTTCAAGACATGAATTACATCTTTTAATTTGTACTGCACTGCCTCTATGCAATTTGCAGGGGTTACATAATTTACACTTTTCACTATAGTCGTCAATAATTGTACAATTATCATATTGGCTCCTAGCGCCAAGAGTGTATATGCACAGCCGGTATATATAGAACATTTTTAACTTCTGTTGTCAACTCTTTCACAGCTAAAACGAAACTGATCGTCCTTGCTCGATAAATTCAAAGTGTAGGAAAGGGAGAGGAGTAACTCTGTGGCGTTACCTCTTTCGAAGGGGGAACTATCTACATTGAATCCATTGGCAATGATTTCAAAAGTATATTCACAATATGATTCTGTTTTGTTCCAATTAATATATCAATAAATTGAGTATAAGCATTTGAATCACATTTTAAAAGTTTCATACAATAGTCCAATGGGGGAGAATCAGTTTTCATTATATTGTCAAGTGTTCCCTGAGAGAATATCCTGCGTTGGAGAGATAAATCGAGAAAATCATTATCCAAAATCAAATGTTTTTCCATAAACACTAGATTTGATCTAATTCTCTCTTTCTCAAATTTATTCATTTTTCAGTCCTTTCACTCTGACTGCTGACTCTAGACTAACCCAGATTCGTTAGTCCTAACCAGAAAAGAAAGGGAACATTTTCGATTTCGAAACAATTTTATTGAATAATTACAACAATAATACTATGCATGTACAATTAGCGATAGAGTTCATTGTCTTCGATATGTTTCACTAATGCACTTAAAGCACATTGAAGTCTATTCACATGTGCTATATCAACTTTTGCAGCAAAACATAATTGATCCTCCATTTTAAATTTGCTCAAGGATATCACATATCTTGCATATACTGCATCCCATTCCAGACAAAGCCGCGATCCTTTCGTAATTTCCACCGCAGTGTTTGGTGCTCTTGTATTATTACCAGCAACTCCACTATCAACTTCTAATAGTGTAAACATTCCACTCATTATTACAAATATATATCCAAATGAGTAAAGTCAAAACTATTCTTCTAACTCCTTTGAATTCTATTCACAGGCTAATAAAACTAGAGCAAAAATCCTTTCCTTATATTCACTCCGCTGCTGCTATGTAACAAGCCCTCTGATTGGCTGAGAAGGAAACAAGTGATCCAACTGTTTCCCGGAAACACATAACATTTGCCTCGGAAACAACAACAAATATTATTTCTGGATCATAACATTCGCTGAGAGCGTGCACTTACAACAACAACAACAACATTGACCTTTACATTTGCATCGGAAACAACAACAAATACTATTTCTGGATCATAACATTCGCTGAGAGCGTGCCAAAAACACACCTGGAGAAAGAGACCATGGAGAAAGACGTCACTGACCCCATTAACCACGTATTCTCCTTAGGGAGGCTATGCCCATATTTGGTGTTAAAAAAAGTTATAGGTGGCAGCAGGGGTGAGGGACAGGAGATATTAGGGCATCTCTACTTTTTGGACGTCATGACATTAAGAAAAGGCTCAAATTGTCTGTGTTTATAAGACAAGCGACGGTAAAAATCTATATATAATAAGGATTCTTACTATATACGAGCTATATACATATATATATATATATATATATATATATATATATATATATATATATATATATATATATATATATATATATATATATATATATATATATATATATATATATATATATATATATATATATATATATATATATATATATATTGCTTATACATAAAATTCTAAAATATATTCACATATTATAAATAAAGAATTTTTTATGCTAATTCTCAATTTTTAGGTGGTTGGAAAAACAAAAGAGATGTCACTTTTTGTACTTAGAAGCCGCACATCAAGCTTCAAAAATAGAAGAACCAGAAATGAAAAGTTTGCTTTTAATTGACAATAAGGTAAGCGTTACCTTCCACTTGTGGAGAAAGGGGGGGGGGGGAGAGCTTCAGGCATGTACCAACACCAAGATGTTGACATCTCACGCTTGTTTAAAAAAAAAACTAATTACATGTTGTTTTTCTTATATATAAGGTTTTTTTTACAGCTAACTTTTTTCTGAATTGAATTTAAAACCTCTGGCTAAGGATCTTCAACCACGTTGATCGGTGCGCTTTTCCTTTCGAACTGACATAATTCTTGAGGCGTTTCAAGCCCGTTTTCAAATAACAAAAATCGTTTCCGTAATTAACTTTTACTGCTAAGATAAAAAAAAACAGTTATTATTCCTGAATCAT
Organism: Artemia sp. Qi Xiang Cuo; assembly: GCF_049724085.1. Taxonomy (NCBI): domain Eukaryota; kingdom Metazoa; phylum Arthropoda; class Branchiopoda; order Anostraca; family Artemiidae; genus Artemia; species Artemia sp. Qi Xiang Cuo. The sequence continues at coordinate 64,473,603 of NC_142804.1, forward strand.
GAGCGAAATTTTGTTGTTAGTAAGTTTGTTTTTTTAATACGTTTCTTGTTTTTTGCCTACTAATGGGACTGCGAGGATTAACAGCTCTCTGCCATATTCCAGTGCCTCGCCAGCGCTGGGGAAATAACATAGAAAAAATGAGACTCATCAGTGTTTCAATCTCTTTTGGAAATCCCCCAAAAATTCCTTTTCGCTGTTTCATTGCTCTCGAAACGCATTATTTTAGTTTGGCTTGCTAAGGGGGCTGAAAGGAGGAGTTTTGAACAAAGGGAAGTGTAAACCTACGCTTAAGGCTTTTCGAAATAAATGATACAAAGGTTAAAATATAATCTTGCCGTGTTTCTGAAATCGGGGATGAAAAACTTCGGCTAGGATTTTTGACTATAGTGGTTTTTTACTATAATGGTTCTCTTTTCATATTGACCTAATGCCATTTTCGAGGGTTTTCAAGCTCTTTTCTGAAATTCTTGAGATTTTTTTTTTTTTACAACAGACTCTTACTATCAAAATAAACTGAAAGGATAGTTAACATTCCTTGGTCAGCTTCAAATGTAAATTTTTTTCTGACAGTATTTTTTAACGTGGTTTAAACTTTTGGTTACTGTGGGCCGTGGTTTGCTCTTTAGTAGGTAGTAGCTACTGCCACAGCTATGAGTGAAATGTAGTTGAGGCTTTAGAACATTCGCCTTTATAATGCTTATTTTAAAGCCTATTCCTTCTTAATTTCCAGTTTAATTCTTCTAAACTCATACAAGAAGAAACAAGAACCGAAAAAAAGTGAATAAAAATATCAGTTGCATTTATTTTGTTCATTTTTATTTAATTTTGATGCACATTTTGCCGAAGATAAAGGCCTTCTTAATATGGAACTCGGCATCTTTTTGCCATTAGAACATTCACCTTAATAATGCTTATTGGCTTATGGAATTATATTTAAAAATGTTCCGCAAAGTACAAGCATATTCCTTCTTAATTTCTAGTTTAATTCTTGTAAAGTCATAAAAGAAAAAACAAGAACCGAAAAAAAGTGAATAAAAATATCAGTTGTATTTACTTTGTTAATTTTTCATTTAATTTTGATGCACATTTTGCCGAAGATAAAGACCCTTTCTTGCCAAAAGAGAATAAGGGACATTTTCTACGTTCTCATCTCTTTATATTTTTGTTGCTTTCACCTCCACTTTTACTTTGCTTTCCATTTTGATTTACCTTTTGTTGTCCTATACTTTTTTACTTCTAAATTTTAATGCGAATCCATAATTCTGAGAGCCTAAAAATAATTCTAATTTAAGCGTCTTTCGATTTTTTTTAATGTCTCTTGGAAAACACAGCTGTCTGAGTGGCGCTAATAACTTTTAATCTCTATTGTACTGATATTAAAGTGCCAAAAATTCTCTGTTTTTTTTTTAAGTTTATTATCTATTTTATGTTTTCTATTTTTTTTTTATGAAACCTTATGGTGTTAGTCTTCGGAGCATGGCTTCTTCTGAACTAGACATTATAATAACAAATTCTTACTTAAGTAACTTCCAGAAGTCTTTATTTATCAGATTTCCAGAGTTATTTCCCGTTTAACTGCGTCTAAGACCCCCGCGCTGCCTTTCAGGGACGCCAATTCACGGATATTTAAGGGGGAACATTTTTTTGTCAATTTTTTAAAGCAGAAGATGCAAAAAGATGTTTTTCAAAATCTGTGGTACAATTACCTCCATCCTGCTCCTTCTTCCAAATTGGAACCCCCTACATCACTTTAATGCCTGGGTATAGCCCTAGGCTGTATGTGAAAATTAATTATTTTTTGTTAGAATTGGGAATTTTGAAAATATAGGCAAACAACCAAAGTCAGCAAGCTGTTTTGTACAGCCTTGGACTATTTTTAGGCATTAAGGAGGGGAAGGGGGCCGGGACACATATAAATTGGAAGTGACTCTTAATATCCTATTAATAGAAATTTGAATCTAATGCATTACAGATTTTTTTTAATATACTTTTAGTTCAGAAGAAGCTATTCATAAAGCTGTTCCCGCCCTTAGTTTAATTTACTGAGGAACATGCACAAACTAAAATAATTTTTTTTTTACGATGCACAAATTTCGCACCCTCTACTAGTTTGACAAATCTGAATATTTGCGGCAAGGTGGAAAATGTGTTTAATTGATTATGTTTTAAGGTGTTTTACCTACTTTTTCTCATCCCTCCATAGGTTCATGTTCTTATTCATGAGATGCTTTTAATTTCTTGTTGGCGGGTCCACGTTCTTCCCGAACTACTTCAGAAGCTGCCATCTACTTTAACGGAGAAGGATGACATGAATTCAAACTTGGAATTGCTACTCTACGGGATAGTAAGTCTGCCATTTCTGTTGCTGCTATATTAGTAGTTCTTTAACTTTTATGAAAATTCACAGCCATTCAAGGGGGGAGGAGGGGCAACCACGGCAAGCTTCCCCTGCCACCTTGGCTTGAGCACGCCTTGGTGGACGGGGTGCCTACTCTGATCAAATCCTTAACTTTGAATCTGCTTTTTTGCTTATTTTTGGGTCGGGAGGGGGGTCCTGTACTTATTTATTCCCTATGCGCCAACAACCCTAGGAACGGCTCTGTGCCAAGCTTGTAAGAAAATTCCATGTAATAGAAATTAAGTGGGACATACACCTGCTGCAAAGGGCCTACTGTGTTAAGTGCCTGAACAGTTGGAGAAAATAGAAAAATAGAGGTTACCTAAATATAGTTCTCTGGTAAAAAATTTGCTATAATGGCATTATTTTACATCTGTGACATAGGTTTTTACGACCATGTTAGAAAATGCAGCCAAAGAGCCCTTGTTTTTAAAACATCATTGGCTCACATAATGGAAACTTAAGTTTTCCTGGCTTACCTAGTGTTATTTCTGCCGACATTTGGAATTTAGTAATATTAAATATTCTGCTGGTATCAACACAAACGTGAATTTTTGGAAGCCTCCTACGGATACAATGAAATTGCGGCAATTTAACAAATTCTATTCAAATTCAATTCAAATTTTAGCTAAGGTTTCTTTTTTGTATATCTTTTGAAGTTGTGTCGACTGGGCAATCTAAGGAGCCTTAAGATTTTGACTAAAAGATACCTTGGTTGCAGCGTTAACTGCAGCCTAGTAAAGGAAGAACTTTGGCCACTAGTAACCCCGAATTAGTTATTTTGAAACCAAGTCGGATCGAAATAAAAAGTACTCCATTGGAATCACCATGGCCAAAAACCCTGTGCATGAAACTTACTGCTCCCTGGCTTGAACAACAAGGAGAATCACTTGTTTTTTGCATGGGAAGCAGTGATGTGTCCTTTTTTCCTTCTTCACTATTAGCAAAACACTGGCACAGATCAAAAAGAGCTGTTTAAGGGCTCATTTTAAAGGAAATTGCTATATATAGTTACTTTGTGAACAACAAAATACAATATTAAAAATAAATTCTATTTTTAGACAAAAAAAAACTGCATCTTCGTATGCACAATGATAAAAACATAATAATCGTAGGTTATAGCCATAAATGCCTTTATAGTAAAATACTTTAATGGGTGGCCTGGGTAACGATACAGGGTAGTTGTTCTTTACCGGCCCTGCTAAGAAAGAGCCTCTGTGTGTTTTTGTCTCTCTGTTCGTACCTTTGTGTCTGACTGTGTGTTTGCGTTTGTGTCCGACTTTGTGTGGGTATGTGTGTGTGTGTGTTTTTCCATCCGTGTGTATTTGCCTCTCTCTCCGTGTCTGTGTGTCCAACGGTGTGATTGTGTGTTTGTGCTGGTGTGTTTTTTCCCTCTTTGTGTTTTTGTCTCTCTCCATGCCTGTTTGTCTGACTGTATGTGTACTTATGTGTCCAACTTTGTGTGGTTCTGATTGTATGTCTGTGTTTTCCCTCTGTGTGTTTTTATCTCTCCCTCTCCGTGCCAGTGCGTCTGAGTGTGTGTACCTTTGTGTCCGACCTTGTGCGGTTGTTTGTGTGCGTGTGCTTCCCTCTGTGTGTTTTTGTTTCTCTCTATCCCTGCCCGTGTGTCTGACTGTGTGTTTGTGCCTGTGAGTCTGACTTTGTGTTGTCGTGTGTGTGTGTGTGTGTGTGATTTCTTTTTGTCTCTCTCAGCCTGCCAGTGTGTCTGACTGTTTTTGCGCCTGTGGATCCAGCTTTATGTGGTTCTGTGTGTGTTTGTGTATTTTTCCTTCTGTTTTTCTGTTTTTCCTTCTTTTTCTCTCTCTCCGTGGCCCTTGTCACACTCTGTGTGTGCCTGTGTGTCCGACTTTGTGTGTTTGTGTGTGTTTTCCCTCTGTGTGTTTTTGTCTCGCTCTCTCTCTCCGTGCCTGTGTGTCTGACTGTGTATGTACCTGTGTGTCTGGCTTTGTGTGGTAGTGTGTTTGTGTTTTTGCCTCTGTTTTTCTCGCTCGCTCTCCTTGCCTGTTTGTCTGATTGTGAGTGTGGACCTGTTTGTCTAGCTCTGTGTGGTTGTGTGTGTGAGTGTGTGTGTGTGTGTGCGTTATCCCTCTGTGTGTTTTTGTCTCTCTCTCCATGCCTGTTTGTCTGACTGTGTGAGCCTGCTATCTGACTTTGTATGGTTGTGTTTTTGTGTGTGTGTTTTTCTCTCTTTGCGTTTGTGTCGCTCTCATAGTCCCTGTGTGTCTGACTGTGTGTGCACCTGTGTGTTTGACTTTGTGTGGTTGTGTGTGTATGCTTTTTTTTTTGCTCTGTGTGTTTTTCTGTCTCTCTGTTTCTGTGTTTATGACTCTGTGCGTGTGTGTTTGCCTGTGTGTCTGACTTGTGTGTGTGTTTTTTTCCTCTATGTGTTTTTGTCTGTCTCTCCCTGCCTGTGTGTCTGATTATGTATGTGCCTCACTCACTGATGATTCCCCAACAATTGAATCACTACCTAGCTCTTTAGATCAACCATACTATTACATTGTGACCATCAAGAAAACCAATTGTGAACCCTTTACTAGAGATCGGTTAATGGATATTAGAAATCCTATCTTTTTGCTAGCTAACTCAACTTTTGAAGTGGTTTTCTTAAAAGACGGTCTGATAAATCTTTATTTTACCTCTCACAAGGCCGCGGATTCAGTCCTTTCAAGGTCCAAGGAACTAATCGTTGAGAGTTCCAAAATATTTGCCACTTCAAAAGAAGTAGAAAAGTCACATAAATACGTGATTTATGTTGTTGACACCGGTATATCAATAGAGGAATTTACAGCTGAACTAATTGATTCTTCGGGTCATCCCGTCCAAACAACAACAGCCACAAGACTCAGATTGAAAAATGATGGTAATCTTATTTCCAGTCGCTCAGTGCTCATTGTATGCAAAAACGAGTTGAAAAGAGAAGTTTTTTGTATGGTATGGCCCTTCGCCATAAGTCCTATAAACCAAAGCCCCTACAATGCACAATTTGCCTAGCTCATGGTCATAGCAAAAATAATTGTAAACAGTCACTCCAATCATGTCGAAAATGTGGTAAACCTAGCCACGTTACAGAAAATTGCACCGAGAAAGACGCCTACTTTAAAAATTGTAATAATATGGGGCACCCGGGACTTGAGAAGCAACTCTGTCCGGCCTATCACAAGAGAGCCGAGATCCTCCGGAACTCTTGTGGGATTGAACTTGCCCTACTCCATCGTAGCCGCTACAATCCCTAGACAACCAACTCCGAGTCGACCCTTAAATAGCCAAACTGAAGTTTCAAGGAACCAGAGGAAACAGGTCCAACCCCTAATAGATAAAAGCTTCTCATTTACCCAATGTTCCACTCAATTTCCTCTGTTTAACGCCAGATTGTAGCCTTCCTCTTCCCAACTTCCAGTTTTATCGCATCCACAAGTTATTTATCATTATAATCAAGAATGGTAAAGGTTAACCACATACCTTGCAGTTTCTCATGTTATCGAGGTTGGCAGTGAACCAGTTGAACTGAAAAATATCCTTAAAAAAGGCCATTACTACGCTCCTAGGAGAGGAAATCTGGCAAAAAGCTACGGTCCAACTTTTATCCTTCAAAGAAGGCGTGGAATGCCATTCTAACTCAACATTTCCTACGATCCCAACTGTTACCAAGTCCCCCAGAAATTGAAAGAATCACCAGCACCTGAAACAATGGTAGAAGCCCCAAGCCATAGCAAAATTAAAAAAAACAAACAAGAAAAAGCCGACCAACACAGTAACACATAAATTGACGACCCCTCACGAAGTCTCTTCGAGTAAGGATTATGTTCAAAGCAAAACCCAAGCGAAAATATGCCCAACAAGAATGCCTGACGACTATTAATGTGTGGCTTTTCGTTTTTAACTAATTTATCCCTTTCTAATAACATTGCTTTTAATTATTCCGATATAGAAAGTAACCAGCATGCCAACCCTATAAAAAGCCCCGATGATACCCTAACTCAATCTAATTGTAAATACCTTGATATTCTCGATTTTGCTACCAATGTGAAGCCAAAACTAGTCAATAGTTATTCCCTTAATGTTATTTGTTTCAATATCAGAAGCATCCGGGATAAGTGGCTCAAGTTTGAAGATTTAATTTCATTCAATTGTGTCTGCCCTTTTGACATAATAATTAAAAAAAACTTTTTCCACAAAATAAGTTTTTCAAGGGGAAGTAAAGAACTCCATTAAACAAAAAATGAGCAAAAATAAAATCAAATAATCTACCAAGCTCGAAACTACCACAAATCAGCATCGATAAATAAATGAAACCAAAAAAGAACAGAAATTACAATAAATAACCGATTCAAACTCAAAACGAGAAGAAATTAACATAAGTTGGGCGCAAAACCCCTATGCCTTCCCTAGGCCAGAACAAAATATACACTTGACTGAAAAAAATATAAATGTTTTTACTTTTATAACTTTAATAAATCAAATCATTTTAACATTTTGATTACTAAATATCAGTGTATGTATATTAAACTGACAATGCACATTCATTTTTTCATTTGTATGTGTTTGGGGGAATGATAGGCGTGGGGTGGAGGGGGGGGGGGGCTAGATGCCCTCCAATCACTTTCGACTATAAAAAGAGCACTAGCCCTTTGAATTTCCAATCGAATTAGCCTTTTTTCTATGACAACGCCTTCTATAAAAACCTTATATGCCCCCAGCGCATAACTTAAAACCCTTGCCCTGAGAGTTCTGGGGGAGTGTCCTTCTCAAAAACATATTTTCTATCTGGATACAACTAGCCTACGCTAAACAAAATGGTTATCTCAAAATTTTGATTGGATGTGCTTGGGTGAATGATGGACGTTGGGGGGGGGGCTAGTTGCCCTCCAATCACTTTCGACTATTAAAAAGGGCACTAGCCCTTTGAATTTCCAATCAAATGAGTCCGTTTTGAAGTTTCTAAGACAGCGCCTTCTATAAAAACAGTGTGCACCCCGGGGGTATAGCTTAAAACCATTGCCCCAGGGGTTGTGGGGGATTGTCCTCATAAAAAATATATTTTCTATGTGATAATCAACTAGCCAGCGCTGAACAAAATGGGTATCTCAAAATTTTGAGGGGATGTGTTTGGGGGAATGATGGGCGTAAGGGGCTAGTTGCCCTCCAATCACTTTCGACTATTAAAAAGGGCACTAGCCCTTTGAATTTCCAATCTAAAGAGCCTGTTTTGAAGTTTCTACAACAACGTCTTCAATAAAAACATTATATGCCCCCAGGGCATAACTTAAAACCCTTGTTCTGAGGGTTGTGGGTGAGTGTCCTCCTCAAAAACATATTTTCTATTTGGAAATCAACTACGCTGAAAAAAATGGCTATCTCACAATTTTGATTGGATGTGTTTGGGTTAATGATGGGCGTCGGGGGGGGTCTAGTTGCCCTCCAATCACTTTCGACTATTAAAAAGGGCACTAGCCCTTTCAATTTCCAATCGAATGAGCCTGTTTTGAAGTTTCTGCGACAACACCTTCTACAACAACCTTATATAAAAAGGCCCCATGGCATAACTTAAAACCCTTGCCTCGAGGGTTGTGGGGGAGTGTCCTCCTCAAAAAGATATTTTCTATCTGGAAATCAGCTACGCTGACAGAATGCCTATCTCAAAATTTTGATTGGATGTGTTTGGGGGAATGATGGGCGTGGGGGGGCTAGTTGCCCTCCAATCACTTTCGACTATTACAAAAGGCACTAGCCTTTTGATTTTCCAATCGAATGAGGCTTTTTTGAAGTTTCTACGGCAACACATTCTATAAAAACCTTCTATGCCCCAAGGGCATAACTTAAAACCCTTGCCCTGAGGGTTGTGGGGGAATGTCCTCCTCAAAAACACATTTTCTATCTGGAAATCAACTACGCTGAACAAAAGGGCTATCTCAAAATTTCGATTAGATGTGTTTGGGGGAATGATTGGTGTGAGGGGGGGGGCTAGTTGCCCTCCAATCACTTTCGACTGTTAAAAAGGGTACTAGAACTCTCGATTTCCAAGCGAATGAACCCCTTTTGAAGTCTCTACGACGACCCCTTGTATATGAAGTGCCCTGCTTTAAAGAAAAAAATAATAAACTGTACATTGTTTCAACATTGATCTTATATGCCCCCAGGGTATAACTTACAACCTTTGCTCCGAGGGTTGTGGGGGAGTGTCATCCTCAAAAAGATATTTTCTATTTGGAAATCAACTGTACTTAACAAAATGCATATATCAAATAGTTGATGGGATGTATGGAGGGACATGAGGGGCGGGGGGGGGGCTAGTTGCCCTCCAATCACTTTTGACTATTAAAAAGGGCACTAGTCACTCCAATTTCCAATCGAATGAGCCCTTTTCGAAGTTTCTATGACATCTCCTTCAATACGAAGTGCCCGGGTATGGAGAAAAAAAGACAAAAAAAAAACACATTGTGCCCACATCGTTCTTTACTTAGGCAGCGCTAGCGCGCTGCCTATGATAGGATTAACAGAGACATGGTTTTCCGATAATGATGACACTAGTAATTTTTTACTCCCTGGTTACCAAATAATCCATATGCCCAGGAGATTGACAAAGTGTTCTGGGGGTATCTCACTTTACATCCGGTCGAATGTAAATTTTACCAGGCTATCAGAGTGCGAGTCTATTTTCTCTACACAAATAAATCTCAGATGTATTTATTCAATAATTGTTAACATAGTTTTCGGCCAAAATTCTTATATACTGTCCTTGTTTTATAAACCTCCTCCTTTTCCGACCTCATATTTTTGTAATCTGTTCGATGATTTCTCTAATTTTACTAATATACCCCATAAAAATGTAAAAGCTCTTGGGACTTTAATTGTAACCTCCTCAATGTTGGTAAAAATATTGAATTTGACACTTTTTTTGAATCAGTAACCGCGAGTGGTCTTCTACCCACAATTTTTTTTTCCCAGTAGAGTTGATCCTGTGAGATCAACATCAATTGATAACATTTTTGTATCTACTTCCCTGGGAAATTACCTGTCCTCTAATATAATATTTTCGGATCTGTCAGACCATTTTCCTATTTACTTGTCACTACCTTCGCAACCTGTACCTCTACGCTCTAGAATTAATATCCCAACACCTTGTAGAAATTACAGCTCTGCAAATATGACTCATTTTATCGATTGCCTAAGAACCACTGACTGGTCCGATGTTTTAAATTGTCAAGAGGTAAATTCTGCCCCAAATGGTTTTGTGCAACGACTAAGTGAGATTATCCATTCAACTGTTCCTATTCGTAAACCTAACCGGAAAACTATCCCTATATGCTCCTGGATGACACATAGCCTCATTGTCTCCTCCTATCGTAGAAACAAATTATATAAGTTAGCCTGTGAGACCAGTAGTGATATTGACCTATAAAAATATAAAAATTATAAAAACTTATACACTAAACTCATCCGTGAAGCGAAAAAAATTATTATTATGCAAAATTCTCAATTGCAAATGAAACTTGAAAAATATTTGGTCCACCATTAATGATATACTCTCAAAAATAGAAAATCAAAGTCTATACTTATTCGCCTTAAAGACACAAATTACAAATTAATTGACCCTTTACATGAACCTGACGCATTTAATAATTATTTTTCTAATGTTCCTCATACTGACTCCCGCTCCTCCGTACAGGCTGGACTCCCTTGCTTCAATTCTAGATCCATGTTTTTCTGCCCAACTGATAGCAATGAAATACTCCAAATCATCGGTTCTCTCCCTATTTGGTTTACACCTGTCTGTCTTGGATTAAGTAAAAAGCTCCTGAAGACCATATCTCATTTTGTTTACGAGCCCATCAGGCACATTGCCAACCTATCTTTAACCCACGGAGTTTTCCCTGATTTACTAAAGTCAGCCCTTGTTATTCCAGTTCTTAAAAAGGGTGATCCAACTGAGATAGGTAATTATCGTCCAATCTCAATTCTTCCTGTTATATATAAAGAGCTCGAGAGAATTATCTTCAGACGTCTGTCTCCCTTTTTGTTTGGGAGTCAGCACTCCGTTTCCTTGATTTCTCCTCACCAATATGGCTTTTGGGCGAAATTTTCAACTTCTCATCCTCTAATTGAAGCCATACAGTTTGTACGCTCACAACTCGACCTTAAAATACTGTATTGGGCTTATTTTTGGATATCTCTAAGGCCTTTGACACGGTCGATCATAGAATTTTAACATGTAAATTAAATAGTTACGGTATTCGTGGTGCTCCCTTCTCTTGGTTAGATTCTTATCTATCTGGAAGGGTACAGAGTGTGAGCTTAGGTGGAGTATCCTCTCAGCCCTTACCTGTTCGGAGGGTTGTCCCGCAAGGCTCCGTTCTAGGCCCAATTTTATTTCTACTATATATCAATGATCTTGTTATGGACCTAGGCCCTTCAGTGTATCCTGTACTATTTGCTGATGACAGCAACTTCTTCATCACTGGCACCAATTTACCATCGGCAATAACCTCTGTCCAAGTCCTTCTGAACCGAGTCCAGGCGTGCTGCCTTATGAATAACATGACCATTAATAGCAAGAAAAGTCAAGTAGTATTATTCAGAACCCCCTACAACAAAGACGTAATCCATCTGCTCTTGGTATCAAGTACTCCTCCGACATCCTCCCACAAGTGGAGGTTGCCAAGTTTCTTAGTGTATTTACTGACTCATGCTTGTCATTCTCTAATCATATTTCTTACATCACAGCAATAATTTTGAGACATGTAGCTATGATTGACCGTGTGAATTATTTTCTTCCTCCTTACATCCTAGTTACCCTCTATTATTCCTATATTTTTCCTTACTTTTCTTATTGCGGATCAGTTTGGGGAAAAACAAACCGGCCCTTCACTAAAAAACTTAAATTTGCCCAAAGCAGTGCCATTAAAGCAGTTTTTCGGCTTCCCCGTCTATATCCAACCCGTGATTTGTATTCAGATTTTGGCATAGCTCCACTTGATCAAATCATACAAAAACTAAACTTATCGCTTGCTTACTCTGCTTTCCACAATAATCTTCCTCCTCAACTACTAACCTATTATAATATATATAATTCGGAAGCCCACTGTCTCCGTTCATCCAATAGAGCCTTTATAATTCCTAAATGCGTTTCTAGTGCTGCCCAGCAATCTCCCATTTACAAATCTATTATCCAATGAAACAAAATACCCTCCAGTGTTGAGCTAGCCACAAGCTTCTGCACGCTGTACAACAAAACTTGTAAACATTGTAACAAAACATGATAATATAATTTAATCTTTCAACTTTTAACCAATTTGCTTTAATTACCCATGCTTTTTTCTTTTTTTTTTCAGTGTCACTTTAATTTTTTCTTTTTTGGTCCTTAACAAGTTTTCTTCTATGATCTTTATTGTTATTGTTGTTTGTGTTATGTTTTTATTACCTGAAAAATGGATTGAATGCATGATTTGAATTGATATGGTGTATCACGGAGGATTGTTTAAAAAAACATGAACCAATCGGCTTAAATCATATTTTCATAATGAAAATATCTGGAAAAGGTCTTAGGAATGATAAAATGTAACTTGGGGGTACCTTGGGTAGCCACATATTGCCATGGTGTCGTGAATTCCCTTGGACTTTCACATTCTAGCAATAAAATGCTAAGTCCCGCTGTTGAAATAAAAACAGTGTTAAATTTTAGATTTACAAGCTTGTTTTTGAGTGAAAAAAGTTGAAATGTCCTAGGAGTGATGACGGATGCCACGTGGATGCCACGGGGACATCGCGTAATGCCATGGTGGTGTGAAAGTTTTGGGGGCACCACAAGAGGGTTTGTTTACGAAAACACGAACCAACAGATTTAATGTATAATTTTTTTTATCAAGAAATGTCTGAAAATGTCTTAAAAATGATACGGTGGTGTCGGAGGGTGTTGTGTGTCAGCGATTAAGTGTCACAGGCTTGGAATTGGCATGGAATATCGCAATTTAACAGTGAAATGGCATGTTTCCGCGTTTCAAATAGAAGCAATGGTCACTTTTTAGTTTATAAATTTATTTTTAAGAGGAAAAGCTTGGAAACCCCTTATCTG